>NC_080638.1:56075070-56380725 GCF_027579445.1 Ammospiza nelsoni | reverse complement strand
CAAAGCGGAGGGCGGCGGCATGAAAATACACATGCCCAAAGTCAAGGTGCCCAGCGTGGTCTTCTCCAAGCCCACCATCAAGTCTCCCAAACTGGAGGCAGACGTCAGCCTCCCGCAGGCAGAGCTCAAGGCCACCGACATCACTGTCACGGCCCCCGATGTCAAGCTGCCCTCCGTTGAAGGCTCCCTCGAGCTCCAGGCGCCCGACGTAGATGTCAAAGCTCCCTCCGCCGAGGGCAAGCTGGAGCTGGAAGGCACGGGCCTGAAAGGCAAGCTCAAGATGCCCAAATTTGACAAGCCCAAATTCACAGTCTCCTCCCCCAAGGCCGAGGTGCCCACAGCCGAGGTCAGCCTGCCCAGCGCTGAGGTTGAGCTGCCGTCGGCCACCGTGACGGCCTCAACCGAGGGCACTGGCGTGAAGCTGGAGAAGCCCTCCCTCAAGATGCCCAAAGCTGACATCAAAGCTCCCAAGGTGGACGTCACTCTGCCCTCCGTCGATGTCACTCTTCCACAAGCCAGCGTCGACCTGCAGGCGCCCGAGGCCAGCCTTAGTCTTGAAGGAGAAGCCAAAGTGCCAGAGAAGGAGGTCACCAAGACCAAGGACGGCAAGTTCAAGATGCCCAAGTTCGGCATGCCTTCCTTTGGCTGGTCCAGCAGCAGAGAGGCCAAGGGCACCGTGGCCGCCGAGGTGGACGTCAGCCTCCCGGAGCCTCAGGTGACGGTGCCTTCCGGAACCGCCGAAGTGGAGGTGACCCTGCCCGCGGCCGATATCCAAGCGCCCGGTGTGGAGGTGACCGTGGAGACGGGCACGGTAGCAGCAGAGGGTGAGAAAGGCCGATTCAAGATGCCCGACGTCAAGATGCCCAGCGTCAAGCTGCCCAAAGTCAAAGCTCCCCAGGCACAGGTCAGCCTGCCCAAGGCCGAGGTCTCGCTGCCCAAAGGCCTGGAGGGCGAAGTCGCCCTGCAGGGCCCCGAGGCCGAAGCCAGCCTGGAGGTGGCCACTGGCAAAGCGGAGGGCGGCGGCATGAAAATACACATGCCCAAAGTCAAGGTGCCCAGCGTGGTCTTCTCCAAGCCCACCATCAAGTCTCCCAAACTGGAGGCAGACGTCAGCCTCCCGCAGGCAGAGCTCAAGGCCACCGACATCACTGTCACGGCCCCCGATGTCAAGCTGCCCTCCGTTGAAGGCTCCCTCGAGCTCCAGGCGCCCGACGTAGATGTCAAAGCTCCCTCCGCCGAGGGCAAGCTGGAGCTGGAAGGCACGGGCCTGAAAGGCAAGCTCAAGATGCCCAAATTTGACAAGCCCAAATTCACAGTCTCCTCCCCCAAGGCCGAGGTGCCCACAGCCGAGGTCAGCCTGCCCAGCGCTGAGGTTGAGCTGCCGTCGGCCACCGTGACGGCCTCAACCGAGGGCACTGGCGTGAAGCTGGAGAAGCCCTCCCTCAAGATGCCCAAAGCTGACATCAAAGCTCCCAAGGTGGACGTCACTCTGCCCTCCGTCGATGTCACTCTTCCACAAGCCAGCGTCGACCTGCAGGCGCCCGAGGCCAGCCTTAATCTTGAAGGAGAAGCCAAAGTGCCAGAGAAGGAGGTCACCAAGACCAAGGACGGCAAGTTCAAGATGCCCAAGTTCGGCATGCCTTCCTTTGGCTGGTCCAGCAGCAGAGAGGCCAAGGGCACCGTGGCCGCCGAGGTGGACGTCAGCCTCCCGGAGCCTCAGGTGACGGTGCCTTCCGGAACCGCCGAAGTGGAGGTGACCCTGCCCGCGGCCGATATCCAAGCGCCCGGTGTGGAGGTGACCGTGGAGACGGGCACGGTAGCAGCAGAGGGTGAGAAAGGCCGATTCAAGATGCCCGACGTCAAGATGCCCAGCGTCAAGCTGCCCAAAGTCAAAGCTCCCCAGGCACAGGTCAGCCTGCCCAAGGCCGAGGTCTCGCTGCCCAAAGGCCTGGAGGGCGAAGTCGCCCTGCAGGGCCCCGAGGCCGAAGCCAGCCTGGAGGTGGCCGCTGGCAAAGCGGAGGGCAGCGGCATGAAAATACACATGCCCAAAGTCAAGGTGCCCAGCGTGGTCTTCTCCAAGCCCACCATCAAGTCTCCCAAACTGGAGGCAGACGTCAGCCTCCCGCAGGCAGAGCTCAAGGCCACCGACATCACTGTCACGGCCCCCGATGTCAAGCTGCCCTCCGTTGAAGGCTCCCTCGAGCTCCAGGCGCCCGACGTAGATGTCAAAGCTCCCTCCGCCGAGGGCAAGCTGGAGCTGGAAGGCACGGGCCTGAAAGGCAAGCTCAAGATGCCCAAATTTGACAAGCCCAAATTCACAGTCTCCTCCCCCAAGGCCGAGGTGCCCACAGCCGAGGTCAGCCTGCCCAGCGCTGAGGTTGAGCTGCCGTCGGCCACCGTGACGGCCTCAACCGAGGGCACTGGCGTGAAGCTGGAGAAGCCCTCCCTCAAGATGCCCAAAGCTGACATCAAAGCTCCCAAGGTGGACGTCACTCTGCCCTCCGTCGATGTCACTCTTCCACAAGCCAGCGTCGACCTGCAGGCGCCCGAGGCCAGCCTTAGTCTTGAAGGAGAAGCCAAAGTGCCAGAGAAGGAGGTCACCAAGACCAAGGACGGCAAGTTCAAGATGCCCAAGTTCGGCATGCCTTCCTTTGGCTGGTCTAGCAGCAGAGAGGCCAAGGGCACCGTGGCCGCCGAGGTGGACGTCAGCCTCCCGGAGCCTCAGGTGACGGTGCCTTCCGGAACCGCCGAAGTGGAGGTGACCCTGCCCGCGGCCGATATCCAAGCGCCCGGTGTGGAGGTGACCGTGGAGACGGGCACGGTAGCAGCAGAGGGTGAGAAAGGCCGATTCAAGATGCCCGACGTCAAGATGCCCAGCGTCAAGCTGCCCAAAGTCAAAGCTCCCCAGGCACAGGTCAGCCTGCCCAAGGCCGAGGTCTCGCTGCCCAAAGGCCTGGAGGGCGAAGTCGCCCTGCAGGGCCCCGAGGCCGAAGCCAGCCTGGAGGTGGCCGCTGGCAAAGCGGAGGGCGGCGGCATGAAAATACACATGCCCAAAGTCAAGGTGCCCAGCGTGGTCTTCTCCAAGCCCACCATCAAGTCTCCCAAACTGGAGGCAGACGTCAGCCTCCCGCAGGCAGAGCTCAAGGCCACCGACATCACTGTCACGGCCCCCGATGTCAAGCTGCCCTCCGTTGAAGGCTCCCTCGAGCTCCAGGCGCCCGACGTAGATGTCAAAGCTCCCTCCGCCGAGGGCAAGCTGGAGCTGGAAGGCACGGGCCTGAAAGGCAAGCTCAAGATGCCCAAATTTGACAAGCCCAAATTCACAGTCTCCTCCCCCAAGGCCGAGGTGCCCACAGCCGAGGTCAGCCTGCCCAGCGCTGAGGTTGAGCTGCCGTCGGCCACCGTGATGGCCTCAACCGAGGGCACTGGCGTGAAGCTGGAGAAGCCCTCCCTCAAGATGCCCAAAGCTGACATCAAAGCTCCCAAGGTGGACGTCATTCTGCCCTCCGTCGATGTCACTCTTCCACAAGCCAGCGTCGACCTGCAGGCGCCCGAGGCCAGCCTTAGTCTTGAAGGAGAAGCCAAAGTGCCAGAGAAGGAGGTCACCAAGACCAAGGACGGCAAGTTCAAGATGCCCAAGTTCGGCATGCCTTCCTTTGGCTGGTCTAGCAGCAGAGAGGCCAAGGGAACCGTGGCCGCCGAGGTGGACGTCAGCCTCCCGGAGCCTCAGGTGACGGTGCCTTCCGGAACCGCCGAAGTGGAGGTGACCCTGCCCGCGGCCGATATCCAAGCGCCCGGTGTGGAGGTGACCGTGGAGACGGGCACGGTAGCAGCAGAGGGTGAGAAAGGCCGATTCAAGATGCCCGACGTCAAGATGCCCAGCGTCAAGCTGCCCAAAGTCAAAGCTCCCCAGGCACAGGTCAGCCTGCCCAAGGCCGAGGTCTCGCTGCCCAAAGGCCTGGAGGGCGAAGTCGCCCTGCAGGGCCCCGAGGCCGAAGCCAGCCTGGAGGTGGCCGCTGGCAAAGCGGAGGGCGGCGGCATGAAAATACACATGCCCAAAGTCAAGGTGCCCAGCGTGGTCTTCTCCAAGCCCACCATCAAGTCTCCCAAACTGGAGGCAGACGTCAGCCTCCCGCAGGCAGAGCTCAAGGCCACCGACATCACTGTCACGGCCCCCGATGTCAAGCTGCCCTCCGTTGAAGGCTCCCTCGAGCTCCAGGCGCCCGACGTAGATGTCAAAGCTCCCTCCGCCGAGGGCAAGCTGGAGCTGGAAGGCACGGGCCTGAAAGGCAAGCTCAAGATGCCCAAATTTGACAAGCCCAAATTCACAGTCTCCTCCCCCAAGGCCGAGGTGCCCACAGCCGAGGTCAGCCTGCCCAGCGCTGAGGTTGAGCTGCCGTCGGCCACCGTGACGGCCTCAACCGAGGGCACTGGCGTGAAGCTGGAGAAGCCCTCCCTCAAGATGCCCAAAGCTGACATCAAAGCTCCCAAGGTGGACGTCACTCTGCCCTCCGTCGATGTCACTCTTCCACAAGCCAGCGTCGACCTGCAGGCGCCCGAGGCCAGCCTTAGTCTTGAAGGAGAAGCCAAAGTGCCAGAGAAGGAGGTCACCAAGACCAAGGACGGCAAGTTCAAGATGCCCAAGTTCGGCATGCCTTCCTTTGGCTGGTCTAGCAGCAGAGAGGCCAAGGGCACCGTGGCCGCCGAGGTGGACGTCAGCCTCCCGGAGCCTCAGGTGACGGTGCCTTCCGGAACCGCCGAAGTGGAGGTGACCCTGCCCGCGGCCGATATCCAAGCGCCCGGTGTGGAGGTGACCGTGGAGACGGGCACGGTAGCAGCAGAGGGTGAGAAAGGCCGATTCAAGATGCCCGACGTCAAGATGCCCAGCGTCAAGCTGCCCAAAGTCAAAGCTCCCCAAGCACAGGTCAGCCTGCCCAAGGCCGAGGTCTCGCTGCCCAAAGGCCTGGAGGGCGAAGTCGCCCTGCAGGGCCCCGAGGCCGAAGCCAGCCTGGAGGTGGCCGCTGGCAAAGCGGAGGGCGGCGGCATGAAAATACACATGCCCGAAGTCAAGGTGCCCAGCGTGGTCTTCTCCAAGCCCACCATCAAGTCTCCCAAACTGGAGGCAGACGTCAGCCTCCCGCAGGCAGAGCTCAAGGCCACCGACATCACTGTCACGGCCCCCGATGTCAAGCTGCCTTCCGTTGAAGGCTCCCTCGAGCTCCAGGCGCCCGACGTAGATGTCAAAGCTCCCTCCGCCGAGGGCAAGCTGGAGCTGGAAGGCACGGGCCTGAAAGGCAAGCTCAAGATGCCCAAATTTGACAAGCCCAAATTCACAGTCTCCTCCCCCAAGGCCGAGGTGCCCACAGCCGAGGTCAGCCTGCCCAGCGCTGAGGTTGAGCTGCCGTCGGCCACCGTGACGGCCTCAACCGAGGGCACTGGCGTGAAGCTGGAGATGCCCTCCCTCAAGATGCCCAAAGCTGACATCAAAGCTCCCAAGGTGGATGTCACTCTTCCACAAGCCAGCGTCGACCTGCAGGCGCCCGAGGCCAGCCTTAGTCTTGAAGGAGAAGCCAGAGTGCCAGAGAAGGAGGTCACCAAGACCAAGGACGGCAAGTTCAAGATGCCCAAGTTCGGCATGCCTTCCTTTGGCTGGTCCAGCAGCAGAGAGGCCAAGGGCACCGTGGCCGCCGAGGTGGACGTCAGCCTCCCGGAGCCTCAATTGACATTGCCCTCGGGACCCGCCCTCCTGGATGTATCATTTTCTGAGTCTGAGATCGAAGCACCAAGGTTTGATGTTGCCCTAGATTCTTCTTCTTATAAAGAGGTGGAAGCTGGTAAATCTAAAACTTCTCTGTTTAAAATGCCTAAAATTTCTCTTTCTAAAAGTTTCAAACCTCATGCACAAAGCCAATCTGGATATGATGTTTCTGTTTCTGAAACTCTTTTTTATCCTTCAACTGAGGAAGTGTCTTCTGTTCCTTCTGAGAGTGTTGAACCTAAATGTTTTTCTGATGTTAAGGGGGAGGGAGCATCTAAAAGTGCTAAATTCAGAGTTCCTAGCATTGGTTTCTCTAAGTCTGAAGTGACTTCATCTAAAATTGATCTGGAGTCCTCATTACAAAAGGGGGATACTACTCTTACTAAATACCAAATTAATTTAACCAAATCAGAATCAAAAATAGCACCTCTTGCTGATGAAAATCTTTCAGATTTTGAAATTTTAAATGAAGATTGGTCTGAGGAACAAGGAGGTTTAAAGCTAGAGAGCAAAACCACATCTGCTGAAATATCTTTGGTTGACACAGAGGTCACAGTTAAAATTCCTAGATTCCGAAAACCAAAATTCAGAATTCGATCTAAGGGAAAAGCATCTGAAAGTGACATTGGTTCCAATGTGGAAAGTGAAATTTCCAAGGGAAGGATAACATCTGATATGACTGGTCCTGATATTGAAAAACCAGCTCAAATATCTGATGCCCATCTTGGTGTAAAGGTACATAAGCCTTCACTTGAAGTTGTTCTGGATGCACCAACAATGGATCCAAATCTCTCACCCGTGGAGGTTACCTTGCCAAACTTAGAAGCAGAAATCCATGGCCCAGATTTAGAGTGCAAGGCAGAACAGGAAGTAGTTACAGGAGAAAAGAGCACTGAGGAGAAAGAAAACAAATTTAAATCATCAAAATTGAAACTGCCTTCATTTAGGTGGTCCCCAAAGAGAGAAGCTATCGCTCCTTCTCATGTTGAGGAACATCTGGAAGGACCCACTTTGTCTGGAGACATGGGATCTGAATTAACTTTTCCTACTCCTGAGAATCAATACCTTCATGAAGAATTTGACACAACAGAAAAAGATGGTGAAAAGGCCAAAACCAAGAAGTCCCAATTTACCATGCCAAAGATCTCATTCCCTAAAATTAAGGGCCACAAAGTACAGGTCTCTCTGCCTGTAGTGGAAACTGATGTTTCTGGACCCAAACAAGAAAAAGAAGGTGTTTTTATTCAGAAATCTGAGAAAGAAAGTAGTGGAGAAGTTGCAGGACTGGGAATAAAAGTGCCTAAAGTTACAGTCCCAACTTCAGAATTTTCCAAACCAGAAGCCAAAGCTCCCAAAATAGAGATGGATATTAGCATGCCTACAGGTGAGGTCAAAGTTCCTACCTGTGAAGGAGATGATCTGACACTGAAATCAGCTGCTGCTAGTGCCAGCCTCCCCACCTCAGAGATTAAGTTGATACCTGAAGGTTCACTTGAGGTGAAGAGTCCTGACATAAGTGTTGAAAGAACATCAAGTGAAATTGCTGTGGGTGATGTAGAGATAAAAGCTGGAGGTTCTGAAGGGAAAACAAAAATGTCTAAATTCCAAATGCCAAAGGTAGGAATTACACTTTCTAAAGGGAAAGGGTCAGAAAAGGATGTTGGCCAATCCAAATCAGAAGTCACAGTTCCCCAACTAAAAGCAACAGTAGAAATATCTGACATTGCTGTTGAAGGACCAGACTTGAAGGTAGAATGTGGCACAGGAACAAGGACTTACAGTCCTGAAGCCAAAATTACCAAAACTGACAGTAAGACATCAGAGGCTGATGTTCACCTTCCATCAGCTGACATTCCTATTCCAAAAACAGACAGTGATATTCAGGATTCAGATGCAGCAGTAAAGATCAAGGGGGAAATAAAGCAAGATGGAGATGGAGAAGAGAAAGAAGGACATTTCAAAATGCCCAAATTCAAACTTCCATCCTTCAGTTGGTCACCAAAGAAGGAAGCAAGTGTTAAATCTGATTCTGAAGCAAATTTGGAAGACCAAAAGCTTGCTGTCATGTCAAGCAGAATAGACACGGAAGTGAAAGAATCTGCAACTGATGATCAAGGTAGTGGGCCAGACCTTGATCTGGAAATACCTGCAGGAAAAGTTGAACAAAAAAGTCCAGTTAAAAAGCCTCAATTTGTCATGCCTAAAATTTCACTCTCCAAGATCAAGGTTCCAAAATCTCAAAAAGTTGAAGCTGATGCTACTCTTCCTAAAAGAGAAATAGAGGGTGATGATTCTATTAAGATACCTGATATAGAAAAATGTCATTCTGAAGGGACTGATGAAGGAGCACAAATCAATATAAAACTGGCTGACACTATGGTTCACACTCTGGAGTTTTCCAGAGTAGAAACTGAGGCCTCTAAAACTGAAATAACAGTCAGCTCAGCAAAGATTGATGCTTCTTTAACTCCCTCAGAGGGGAGTTTTCAACAGGTTGACTTAAAAATAAGTTCTACCAATGAATATAACATTCAAAAAACAGGTACTAAGCTCCCCAAAGGAGAAGCTTCAGTTGATTTGAAGAGCCCTGATATATTAACAGAAAGCTCATCAGTTGTGGATGGAAGAAAAGTGAAACTGGAAGGTCCTGAAGGGAAGATTAAAATGCCCAGATTCCAGAAGGGAAAGTTTGGAATCTCCCGAACAAAAGGGAAAGTCTCAGAGACAGAGATCAGCTCTCCAAAAATAGAAGCTGAGCTACCCCAACTAAGAACAACAAACGAAATTGCTGACATTGCTGTGGGAGTTCCAGCATCAGAACTTATATCTGTCATGTCAGATCCTGGAGTAGTTGATGGTAAGATAAAAACACCCCAAGCTCTGACAGGTGGCATTGAAGATGCAAAGGTAGACATAAGCACCAAACCAAAGACAGAAGGGGTTAGTGAGAGTCTTGAGGAGAAGGAAATCAAATTAAAAGAACATGAAATAAAAGCTGAAGAAGTTCAGACTGAAGAACATCAAGGATGGTTTAAAATGCCCAAATTCAGAATACCTGGATTTGGCAGGTCATCCTTAAAGGAAAAGAAAAGTGATGCCGATATTGAAAGAAGTATGGAAAAAGCTCAGGCAACTATTCCTTCTGCTAAAGTACAAACTGAAACAAGTGCTCCTGAAAATACCTTCTCATTACCACATGCAGTTGCTGAAATAACTATTGGAAAAGAAGGGATTCAAAAATTAGAAGATTCTGTGAAGAGTTCTAATATTAGCTTGCCAAAGATTGAAGGAGATATTTCATTATCCACAGAAAGAACAGACAGTAGAATGAGTATTCCAAAAACTGAAACTTATGCAGACGTAGTTAAGCGCAGTGCTGAAGGACATACTTCAGAAATCACAGTGTCTGCAGCAGAATTGTCTAAATCATACCCAAGCACTTCAGAAACTGACAAAGACAAGAGTTCAACACATAGATTTCCTACGTGTACTCTGACATCTCCAGAGCATAAAGGCAAATCACAGGATATAAATGTCCCAAAGGTAGAAAGTTCCATGAGGTTAGAGACATCAGGGGTAGGATGCAAGCCGTCATCAGCTGAAATTACTCTGGATGCAACACAGAAGAGAATAGATGTTAATCTTCCAAAGGAAGAGCTAGATATTCAAAACAAAGAGGCAGCAATTAAAAAAGGAAAGATAAAGGAGGAGGTGAAAATCACAGGAAAAGACGGTGAAGAAAGTCAATTAAAAAGGACTACGTGTGAATGGTCTACAGGAAAAGGATCAGAAGATGGTACTTATGTTACTGCTAAGCTGGAAGATCTAAAGGTGGAAGTTCCAACATTGAAGACAGATGTAAAAATTACTGGAGTAGATCCTGAAATGAAATTTCGAGTGAAGAGTGTTGAAAAGGATGTGTCTGCAGGAGTGGAAGTGCAAGTAGAAGACAGAGCAGAAACAAGTAAAATAAAAGCATACAAGTTTAAGATTCCAAGGTTTGGAATGTTGCATTCTGAAATCAAGGGGTTTGAAGATGATACCAATTTGCCAAAGTCAGAAGCTGATTCAGCACCTGAAAGTGAAAGAGGCACAGCAGAAATGCACTTACAAAAACTAGAAGGATCAATTGGCCTGAAAAGTCCAGGTCTAGATTGTATAGAAGCGTCTGCCAGAGTAACAGGGGAAACAGTGGACCAAACGCAGGGTCTTCCAGAAGTAAGTGTAAGAATTCCCAAACTAAAAATACCAAGATTCACTTTCAGAACTCCCCCAATTGAGGCTGATGTTTTACTGTCAAAAGTAGTAACAGATCCAAAGGGATCTAGTACTGACATTGAAATAGTGCAACTGCAAGCAAGCTCTGCTATCCCTGAAGAAACAGCAGGAGCTGTAGAGCGGGGTATTCAAAAAGCAAAAAGCAAAATTATGACACTGACTGAACCTGACATTAAAACAGCCCAAATGACAGCTACCATAGAGTCCTCCCTTTCAAGTGCAGGGCAAGACATTCATTGGTCTTACATAGAGGGCCAAGAAGTAAGTGAAAAAGTAGAACCTGAACACGTTACTATTGAGCGGTGTGAGATTTACACTACTGAAATAGTGAAAGAGTCAGAGATTCTGTCATCAGAGGTCAGAACTGCTACTTTGGGATTCTCGTTGCTCAAGGCCAAGTTGCCTGAATCTCACAGTGATTTAGATGTGCAGGTTCAGCAGCCATCTCCAACAGGAGATGCATTAGTGAGAAAACCTACAGGTGCTGGTGAAAGCTTTGGAGTAGCAGCACAGGGAAGTGGCAGTGCTGAGCTTAAACTATCTGACAAACCACACCATGGGTCTGAAGAATCTAGAGGAAAAGTAAGTCTGTCAAAGTTAAAAACATCTGCTGCTGAAGTAAAGGGTTCCAGTAAACTTGATGAGAGTTTTCCTGGTAAATCACCAGAGGGAATAACTGAAGCTCCTGACTCTGAAGAAGAAGATGTAGTTGAAGCAGTGGAAGGTGAAGAAAAAGACATAACCAATGAGAAAGAAAAGACTGATAGTAAAAGATCTCCTGGAAGATTTAAATTTTGGCTTCCAAGTATTGGCTTTTCATCTTCTGGGGATGAAACAAGCATAGATGCAAAAGCAGAAATAAAAAAATCAGTTCCAGAAGATGTGAAACCCGCTGACACATCAGATGATTCCTCTAAGCAGGCTGAAAAAGCTGGATGGTTTAGATTTCCCAAGCTTGGTTTCACATCTCCTTCCAAAAAGGCTAAGTCTGTTGACAAAGAAGAGGTGGGTCATAAAGAGGGGACACTCTCGGATGAAGATAGCCCAACAGATAAGCCAGATGTGTTTTTTGATGCACAAGAAAGCTTATCACCTAAAGAAATAGGAGAAGGTGAAAAAGCTGAAATTGATGGGGCCTCATCTATTGTGACATCTTCAGCAAGAACTGAACTAATCTTGTTGGAGGAAGAAAAAGATAGTAAATCTAATATTGTTGGAGATACAGCCAAATGAAGGTTGTATTTTCTCAATCCTCAATGAAAACAAAATCATCCACAGAAAAGAATGTTTTCCTAATTTTCTACTTACTGAAAATTAAAAGCCAAGGTTGGTATTCATGTAAATACTTGAACAAATTTTCAAGTACATGGATGTACTAGATTGTACACTAATAAAAATGATTTTTTCATATCTGCCCCAAGGGCAACAATTATGACAGGTGTAGATGAGCCCATAGGTTGAGCAAAGTCTGAGTAGATACCAGAACCATGAAAGTAAATCATTGAAAGGCTCAACGATACCAAGAGACTTGTTAAAGAGGCTTCTCAAAACACATCAGTTAGGTTTAGATTACACATTATTTCCAGAATGGGCTCTAAACTAGTATTATGAGAACTATACTTACCTGTTTAGATTTTGGAACTTTCTGATCTACTTTTGCTTTGTTATTAAAATATTTTTCTTTATTTCAGCTAAGGTAGTATGTATATTCCACAAACATTTTAAAATATAAAATAAAAATGAAATATTAGTGTAGAGAGACTAATGCTTTGCCTCTTCCTCTCTTTTCATTCTTTTATTATTGTGGCACGTCATATTTAGCCTTACAATAATTAAAAAAAAAAGAACAGCAAAAACCAACAGAATAATTTCAAGACCAAAAAACATGTAACTAAATCATGTTTGTAAGATACCAAAATAAAACATGCTTACAAAGAATATTATTCAAATGTGGATAAATAAATTTTAATGTATATACTTATGGGATAGTGAAATGCTTAGAAAGATCTGCCACACTGGTGGAATTGCCTCAGAGATTTTCTGGGAAAGGAGGTGTATATAATTATTTGCTCCTTTGTTTATATTAACGCTTCTCTCAAGTGCACTATGAAAACCAGGGTGTGTATGTGACAGCCTTCACATGTACCATTAAAGCACTGTCTGTATTCTTAATTCACAATAAACTCACTATATGAATAATAACTTGAGTGGCGTGAGTTACTGACATTTCTCATTTGGAAAATCCCAGCTTAAATTTGTAAAAGTTTGCATGTACTTAATGACAGCACAGTTCCTTAATGTAAGGGTAATGGAGACTTTTCACTCAAAGTTGAATCATAGAATGTGTTGGGTCAGAAGGAACCTGTCAGGATCCTTGAATCCCACTCCTGGCCCTGCACAGGACACCCCAATGCTCCCTCCATGTGTGTGAGAGCATTGTACAAAGGCTGCTTGAACTCTGTCATGCTTGGGGCTGTGACCGCTGCCCTGGGGAGTCTGTCCCAGTGCTCAAACACCCTTTGGGTGAAAAACCTTTTCCTAACATCCATCCTAAATCCCTCATGACTCAGCTCCAGCCATTTCCTCAGGTCTTTTCACTGGCCATGAGAATGAAGAGGTTGGCACCTGCCCCTCTGCTTCCCCTCATGAGGATTTGAAGGCCACACTGAGCTCTCCCCTCAGTCTCCTCCAGGCTGGACAGACCAAGTGACTTCAGCCACTCCTCCTCATACAGCTTCCCCTCCAGACCCTTCACCATCCCTGTGGCCTCCTTTGGACTCTCTCTAATGCCTTTATTTTTATTGTGGCACCCAAAACTGCTCACAGGACTCCAGACAAGGCTGCCCCAGCACAGAGCAGAGCAGGACAATCCCCTCAAATACAAAAACATTTTCCTGGGAGACTTTACTCACTAGTTCCCTGAGCAACATGAAGTCAGCTCTCCTCCTGTCCAGAGTTGAAGTTTTGCTATTCCTTTTCCTCCTTTGAGATTTTAATTTCTCTGTGGCCTCTTTGGCCAAGATGGCTGCAATTACCACTTCACTCACAAGATCCTGTCTCCAGAATGACAAGGGCAGACGTGCTTCATTATAGTTATGTTAAGGGGACAGAAGGAACCTTAAAGATCATCCATCTAACCCCCTGCCATGGGCAGGGATGCCTTCCACTGGCCCAGCTTGCTCAGATCCCAGTCCAGCCTGGCCTTGAACACTGACAGGGATGGGGCAGCTGCAGCTGCTCTGGGCAACCTGTGCCGGGGCCTCAGCAGCATCACAGTAAAGAATTTTTCCTCATATCTTATCTAACCCTGTTTCACTTAAAAGACATTTAGAATAGAACAGAACATGATAGAATAGTTAATTGAAAGGGGCCCACAATGATCATTCAGTCCAATTGCTCAACCACTTAAGGGATGATCAAAACATGGAAAAAACATTGAGGTTATTAAGGGCATTGTCCAAATGCTTGTGGCATTGAACACTTCTCAGGACAAGCCTGGTTTAGTGTTTGACCTCTCTCTTGGTAAGGAAATATTTCCTAGTGTCGAGTTTGAACCTCCCCATATGCAACTTTGAACTATTCCCACACATCCCAACACTGGATACCAGGAAGAAGGAACCAGCACCTCCCTCTCCACTTCCTCTGTTCAGGAAGCCGCACCACCACAATCCACCCTGCAACTAAAGCTGACTTTTCTGGGCCTCTGCAGAGAGCAGAGGTCTGTGAGTCAGTGCCCATGGCCCAAGAGCTATCCCCTAAGGATTGTGGAGATATTAATGACTGTCAAGACATTAAGTGCATAAATGGTAGATGAAATGGTTTCCCAGTACCTGGATTAAAGCAATAAAGGTATGTTTTATCTGTAACAACAGGGAAAGGAAAATCGTGGTTAATGGCAGGAAAAAATGTGAACAGATAATACTAAAGTTTTGGAACAAGCTGGTGTCTGAGGTGACTTTGTGGTCATGTCAGTACTAATAATCCATGGAGCCAGCTGAGTTCTGTCTTGCTGTCACCTGTATTGCTGTTGTAGCACTGTAGGCACAAGGCACAGCACCAAACCAAGAGCTTCCAGAGGTGAGCAATGCAGCAGCTCCTCCTGAAAGCCACTGCAGTAAAGCAGAGCCAATTCTCACACCTTGTGCTCCCTCATCACACAGGTACCTGAGGTAAGCATGCTCAAGAGCCAAAACAATGACTTTTTCTAGACATGAATAAACCAATACTGGCAAAAATCTAAATAATCTACAGTCAGACTAGAAAATTACAAAGTATCTTGAGCCAGAAGGGACTCACAAAGTCCAGCTCCTGACTCTACATAGTACAACCCCAAGAATCACACATCTCCAAGAGTGTAGTTCAAATGCTTCTTAATGTGACAACTTTCCTGGGGAGCCTTTCCACTGCCCAACCACCCTCTGGGTTAAGAACCTTTTTCCAATAGCCAATCTGCCCAAAGATGATGCTAATAAATGCCACTGGAGGACCCAGGATACATTTGGTACAGTCCTTAGCTTGGAGAAATCACAATCTAAACAAAAGAGATAAGTAAGAGATTAATGGATAAGGACTGTTATTAACCCTGTTTCATAAATAGAAAAGAATTGAGACTCAAAGCCTGGTTATAACTTACATGTCTAGTAGAAAACAAATAAATAAGAATCAAGGTGTGAACGGGCTTCAAAAGTCTCACAAGAAACCAGGGAAATACTCCCAAGTTCCTCTTAGATCCAGTTCATTGTATTAATTGTAAACTCCCCTCTCACCTTCCCATATGTAGAGGAAAACCAACAGTGAAGTCAGTAGAGAAAATAGAAGAGCACTCTCCCTAAGAGTCCATTTTTCTTTTATAAGCCAAACTTTAACCCAACCTGAGGTTAATATGGCCATAAGAGAAATTCTGCCACCTTATCCAGAAACTCTGTCCCACTGAACAACGAATCCAGCACTGTCAGATTTGAGCTCCCGAGTAGGAGAGAAGTTTTCTTCTTCCTCCTGCAATATCTAGCCCTGCCAAAACAGAAAACACAGCTTGGAGTGCCATCTAGAGGAGTGTGCTCCTCTACCGGAAACTGTTTTGTTGGTTGAAGATGAAACGTCTCACAAAGATTTTCAGGCTCGCTGTTGTTAGGAAATGGGGGGTGAGAGCGCAAAAAGCACCTGCATGTTCCTCAATATTTTGGCACGTATGTGAATACTCCCAAAATTTCAATGATATCTGTACACGTAATGACATGTCTTAAAAAATCTGCCGCAGTAACAAGAACATTGATTTGTAATGATGGATAAAATACTCCAAGGAATCTTGGAAATGTCTGAAGAGGTAGCTGAGGAGCAGCCTGGAAACCAAAAATCAGAACATCGATGGGAGTCATCTCTGAAAGTCCTTATTTGTGTGTGATTTTTGTGTCTGCACAGCCCTGGCAAGGCTCATGGAGCTCCAGCCCAGTGTCACTCGCAGCTGGAGCACGAGCCCTGCTCTCCTTTCCTGTCCCCTCAGGAAGGCACCCCGGGCAGAGCTGTGGTGGATGCGGATACCAGGCACCAGATGGCTCAGGCTGTGGTCCCTGGGTGACTGCAGCAGGCAGGGCAGCCCAGAGACACAGCACTGCTCAGGGCCAGCACCAGGGCAGCCCAGATGGAGCAAGGAGCCTCTCCAAGCACTGCCCACAGTGCAGGTGGGATGCCCCAGCCACAACAGCACCCATGGAGCAGCTTTGCCCTGCTCCCCATCCTGTTTGCTGCACAGGACTGACACACAGACATCCAAACACTCCCAGACTCTTCAGGTTCCACGGCAGCTGAGTTGGAAACTGGCCACAAAGTTAAATCCCAGGCATTTATCTCTAGCAGCTAGCCTCAACACTTAGAAACAGGTAATCTCAAATTTCTTCAACCAACATTAATCGCTGTCTCTAATTTCTAAATGCCTTTAAAAATCTGCCCTTCCTATTGTGGGTGATGATTATACATGGCTAAAAAGTTAAGGTGGCCAGGAGTTTTTAAAAAATATTTCAACACATGTAAGCAAACACTGTTAATGGAACTTTTAGGTTGAAATATATAGTTTCTAAAGATAAAATAGCAGAGCAATAATGATCTGTGTCTCTGATGTTTGCTTTAATGTCAGACAGCTTGTCATACATTGTATGCATTTCATTAACTCTGCAATGAGGTAATCACACCAAAAAATCAAACATCACACACTGACTGGTGGTTTTGCAGGTAGAGTCAACCATCAGAAATTCTCATGCCACCAGTGTGGATGCCACAAGGAAGTGATTTCTCTGACAAAGACAAAAAGAAGAGAGTTCCTTGATTTGCATGTGAACAAGATTCAAATACATTTTTTTGTTTCTATTTTAAGTGCACATTTCAATTCACTTCAGGTCTAATCCCATTTACAGTCTTTCTGTCCCTGCACATCTTCCAGATTCACCGCATATTGGGAATTCCAGTCTCGCTCAAAAAGATCTTTCATCTGTTCCTGGACAGGTTGTTGCCTTCTTTGCAGGTTGGTTGAATCCTGTTTGATAATTAGTCCCACACCAGCTGTATCAGTGAAGTAGTTTTCTGACCAATTGGAAGTCCCTGTGCAATGGAAAAGCAGCTGATTAGAAAACATTCATTTCCCAGTGTTCTGTTTGATCTCTGGGCTTTGTTGATTTGCTCTATGACTGCAAATCTCATTAGGACCAACGAGGCAGCAAAAATCAGGTCACCTCCTTCTTATGCCAGACCTCAGGTTTTGAAAACTTGCTATTAACTGCAACCCTGAAGGTTCATAACCTTCTGATTCATTACAGCCTGTGACAGAATGCACAAATCCACTCAAAAACATGGCAA
Organism: Ammospiza nelsoni; assembly: GCF_027579445.1. Taxonomy (NCBI): domain Eukaryota; kingdom Metazoa; phylum Chordata; class Aves; order Passeriformes; family Passerellidae; genus Ammospiza; species Ammospiza nelsoni. Next base: position 56,363,843 of record NC_080638.1, on the reverse strand, counting down.
TAAAGTGCAATATTTGAGTAGTAAGAGAAGTAAAAGTAAGAGAAGTAAAAGCCAGTGTTTGACATGGGTTTCAGTGTTTGAAGAAAAAAGTCTGTAATTTACTTAATTCTCTTAACTTGTTAAAGGAAAACAAAAGAAGAAACGACTCCTGATCAATAAACCCTTGGGAGCTGTTCTGAGCTTGACACGCAAAGCCTGCTTCTAAACCAGGCAAAGCTGGAAATCCAGCTGCAGACATTGTCTGGGGCTCTCTCCAAATCAGGCACTGTGAACAATGCACACTCTATCACTTACACACTTGCCCTCGTGATCGCCTTAGCCAGAAAAATCTGCCAATTCCAGAAGGTGCTTAGGCGTGAAAACAAATCATCTGCATATCTGCCTTCAAGTATAAAACAGGTTATTGAAGTACTAAAGGCAACTGGAGCTGTGAACCCTCAGCCAGTTGGAAGATGAGGCTATTTACTGGAGTGTATTGCTGGGAGGTTGAGCTGGCTGAAGTGACAGAGCACTTTCACGTCTCCTTTTTTGAGGGTTCCTAATAAAAGAATGAAATGTAAACACCATCCTGGCTTTCAGGAATGGCACACAGTTGACATTACTGTTTTCTCATTTCCTTTCCTAGAATTCTGTTCAACAAACAGCGCATGGAATTAATTCCTCCCAGCAGTTTCCTCTTTATTAAAGCACTGTAATGTTATGGACTGGAGCACCAGCTATCCCTATGTCACTGTGAGCACACAGGCTGTGAAATCCCCGCTGTGCTTGTCACAGGCTGTGCACTCAGCCTTGTCACACTCTGCTCCTGATGGTTCACAGTCACATGAAGTAATCTCTTACTAAACCTGACCTACATTATTTTCTCCCCTTCATATCTGTTCTCCTTTACCTAGGACAGACTTTGCTTTATATGGCAAAATGAAGTATTTTTGGTATTGCAGCTGGTCCTATCTCAGCCTCAGTCCAGTAGATCTGGGGATACTGGAAATATTTGGAATAATGGAATACATACCGATGTAGGCTACTTTATCAGTGACCATGTACTTGTTGTGATTCACTCTCCCATGAGGAATGTTTGTGTGATTGAGAACAGGAACAATGAAGAGTTTCTGGAGGTAGAGGAATAAAAATTTTAACACAAATACTAGAGTGAAGAACAGACATCATGATTGGACAGTGCATGTTTTCTATAGTTTCAAAGAATGGAAGAGTGTGGGAAGAACAAAAGAGAACATACTGCATTCTGTTATTGAATAGACCACAGAAGAGATCTTACTCCTATCCAAGAAAACTAGCAAATAATTCTTCCACAATACATAAAACTGGATAAGCAATTAAGATCAGATACAGAAAATGTTTGCCTCACAATGTTCCATTAGTGACACAGCTATTATCATTACAGGGCAGACAATTAAATGCAGTTTTAAGCAGCTGTTTAATAGATTGCATTTACCACTGATTGCTGCTCTTATTTTGTGTGAGAATGGGCTGATCACAGACACAAGGGGTACTGTAGGCAACTATAATGCCTAACTTTTTGTGTTAACTCTTACCAAAATCTACATTTTCCTTTCTATTTTTTTTTCTGAAACCCACTCCTCCTTCTGTGGTATTTCTCTGTTGTGATTACTGCATCAAGTTGGGAGCATCCACACCATCCCCACTCCACCTGATGCATTCCAGCCTAATGCCTATGGCCTGTGTGCAATATTTAGTGTTCAATAACAGATCTATCTGTATAGGCACACAGTAGAGCTCTCAGTTTAAAAAAAATGGTATCAATTAGACCAACTTCACATGTTCCATGCAGGAAAAGGTCTCTGAGAGGAGCACTAAGTTATCATATAAACTGTTATTGTCACAGTGCTCAGCAAAAGCAGCTGCCTGGATAATGTCTCAAGTGCCACAGCCAGGCACATACCTGATATCACTAGTAGCTTGAAATAGCTGCTTCCTCAAAGATTTTATATTGGGCCTTATTTTCACAAAAACAGGAAGCAGTCACTGCAAAACCAGACAACCAGCTTCTCTAGAAGAAGCTCGTTCTCAGAAACCAGTGTGGGGCCATATCCTCCAGCTGCCTGTCCAAAATCAGGGTTTTGTTTCATACCACGTCGACGCTGATGTGGGCGTGTGGGTTGTCGAGGGCACGCAGGGACCTGAGGTAGTGGAGCATGGCTGGGTCTGTGTAGGCCCAGCAGCTGACCAGGAGCCGGACCCGCACTCGGTGGTTGAAAGCTGCACGTCTCAGGGCATTGTCAATGGCTGGCCAGTACCTGCAGAAAAGGAGGTAAAAAGGGATGTTTTTTAAAAACAGTTCACTAGAAAGCTGTGAAGTTAAACTGAGACTAGGAGTGATGATGCACAGATGGGGTTTTTGATCTCTAGTAAGTGAAGTACTCATGGCTTCCCTGGAGGTACAAACGAGGTTTCTGCCTTCTACCAAGTCTGTTCTTTTCACAGAACGTGCTTTGAGACCTCCAGACCCTGCCAAATTGGGGTGAAATTCATCCAAAAGTTTAAAGTTTGGTAAAGTGCACCTACACAGATACACAGGGTGGTGCCACCATCCTTATCTCCTTAGGAAACTGAAGGTAACAATAGCAACTCCAGGGTAAAGACAGTTCATACAGCAGAGTAAAAGGGCAGTGCAGAGCCCAGAGCAAAGTCTAAGAACCATTTTGCAGAATATGGCTTTTTCAGACCCCTGGAGACTGTTTCCAGTATCTGCAGTGGTCCTGTGCCATCAGCCAGCATGGGCAGGCTCCATCCCTCCCTGTTCTCCTTGTGTGTGCCCAAGGTAATAGACACAGCTGTGCCCTGAACGTGGGAAAATCCATTTTCCTGACCCTTGTGTTGGCTGTAGCTGTGGGGAACATCTTTAACATCCTTCACCCAGCTGCACAACACTAAGAGCTGGACAATGTGCATCCCAGGGCTGGTAACTCCAAACACCCACATGGCATTTTCACTGCACAGATCCTAACAAATGCTGCACAGAGGGAGAGGGGCATGTTTAGTATAGATTGGAGGGCTGATAACAGAGAGAGATCCAGCATTTGCTCACAGTCCCATGAGCAATGATGAATTAATTTGCCTAACTTAACCCTTTTGGTCTTATGTACAAAGGCCTGAATTCTCTGATCCTCCCCTGTGCATCGTCCTATCGCAATCAATGGCCTGGCCACGTGCTCTGAGGCTCAGGCTTGACTTACAAAACCTGAAAAGCTTGGAAAATCATGCTATTTGAAATGCAATTTTTGAATGGTTTCAATTTTTAAAATATATCAGTTTCTAGTTGATTAACACTCAGGCATTAGACAGCAGCTTTGTTTCCTCTGCCTCAGCTGCTGGAGGAACCTAACCTGAACTAATCAGCTTCAATTCATGGCACTACAGCTGGTTGCTGTGGAGATAACCCGAGGCCCTGGGCCACTTTCCCTGGGCCTTTCAAACCCTTGTTTGCATCTGATCAGCCCAAGATGTCACAAACTGTGGATTAAGCCTTCAGATGAAGAATAAGGAGTATTAATGCACTCAGTCCTAAGGGGGAAAAGAGACTTTCTGGGAACTTACTCCCAGAAAGATGAGTGGGTTCTCAGAAGATGAGAAACCCAGAGACTCAATGGTATTACATATAAACTGCAAATCCTCTGAGATGCTGGATTTATTAAAGATATCCTCCAAGTAGAGGCTAGTCTCGATTTTGTTTCTTGGACAGTAGAATTATCTGCCTCTCTCTATTATCCTAAAATCTTCCCCTAACACACCTATGCCTCAGCTGAACAACAGAGGCTTTACAGAGTTGTGGCAGAGGGACACGATGCATGATATCATTCTGGCTGAATGGCAGCCTAGAGCTTACCCTATTCAACAAGACATCTTGTACATAATTCTTTCACTTGAACTTCTTTCTCAGCTCATTTAGCTGGTTGGAATGGAAAACTCAGAAAAGTTGTAAGCAGATAATTCAGAGCACTTGGTTGCACATAAACATCCCAATTCAAGCATATCTAAGAGGATTTTGGAGTCTTAGTGCTGCTGTGTAACTTTCTGTGCTGCTCAGGTTTGGGTTCTGTGCAGAGCCTGCGCAGTTCTGCTGAGCCTTGGGCAGTCTCTGGACCAGGGCAGTGGTTCAGGCTCAAGGCCAGGCTGGATGGGGCTTTGAGCAGCCTGGTCTAGTGGAAAGGGTCCCTGCCCATGGCACAGGAGGGGAGGAATGAGATGTTCTGTAGCCCAAACCATTCTATGATTCTGTGATTACTCCAGATCACCATTATCACCTTATCTCTGAAGCTGCTGCTGGAACTTAGATGGAATTATTAAAAACAAAACAAAAACCCCAAACAGCAACCAAAAAAACCCCCTCAACAACAGCAACAATAAAACACCAACCCCCAAACAAACAAAAAACCCAGAAGTTTCTTTAGAGACTGTTTCAGCTCTCACTGCAAAGGTCAGGAGAGTCAAGAACCACCCTCTATACTATTGGTCAAGTGCATCAAGCAAGAAATAGAGCAGGAAGTCAAGACTCTTCACAAGTAAAGGACAGCAAGAAAGAAAAACGGGAGCAAGAAAGGAGAGCACAGCAATGTTTTCTCTGAAAAATCTGATGTCAGATAAATTTCTGGTGTTCCCTTTCCTCTCTCAATTCATAAAGCTGCTGTGTTGAATTTTGGAGGATGCTGGACCTGACTGTCCCTAGTGTGACATGTCACAGCTTTTCTGCTGTGTGTAGAGCACAGGAGGCTGCTCCAGAGCACTAGCAAAGCACACAGGTGTTGGTAATCATCCTTCCTGCAGCATCAGGACTGGAATCACAGAATCCTGGAATTGTCAGGTTCTGGAAAAGACCTTTAAGGTCATCAAGTCCAACTCTCAGCCCAGCAGCAGCACCATGTTCACCACTAAACCATGTACTCAAGTGCCATAGCCACAGAATTTTTAAACACTTTCAGGGATGGTGGCTCCACCACTTCCCTGAGTAGCCTGTTCCAATATCTGACAACCCTTTCCGTGAATTTCTTTATCCTAATATCCAATCTAAACCTCCCCTGGCACAACTTGAGGCTGTTTCCTCTCACCCTGTCCCTTGGTATGTGGGAGGCACAGTCTATGAATGCAGAGCAAAGCCTCTCTCCATTCTGAATATTTTCATCGCAGAAGGAGGGGAATAATATGTTTTTTTTTTTTTTTCTTTAAATAGTACAAGTAGCTGGTTTGCTCAGGATTGAAATTGTACCTTTTTGGTTGAATAAAACGGCTGGTAGGGAAATATTCCATAACAGAAACATAGACAAACTCCTGTGCCTGGCTGATGATACTGAGTATAGCATGGAGGTCACGGGTGCGACCTTCTGGGCAAAATGCTGGAGGAGAAGCCTGGAAAAAAAAAAAAGAAAATATGTAGATCAGTGATTTTTTTTTTTTTTTAATCTCAGACTCCTTTGTGTTTAGATCTGTCTGCTTTTCACTAAAATATCACAAAGCACTTGAGATGGATCACCATCTTTCCTCATGCCTTCCATATCTGGCTGGGTCAGATATTTATTGATGTATTGAGCCTACTGGTGATTAAAAGAGACCTGCACACTGTTCCTGCCATACAATTTGACAGCTTCTGCTGAGTTTATCCCTATCCTTTGAACATCCCAGAGAAACCTAAGGAACAAATTATTATCCACCTGGAACACAAGCAGGACTGCTGAAGAAACTTTCCTGCTCAATCCTTAAACACTTTACAATCTGTCGTGTTATTTTCAAACATACTTACAGAAAAATAGGTTTTTGTCAAGATTCCATTAAATTCTACTTCCAGAGGATGATGCTTGTTAATGTGGGTTGAGTAATTAAGAGGCCAAGGGGCTGGGATGGTAGCATTAGGATATCCAACATCCCAGTAGGTACTAAATGTTTTCCAGAGGTCTTGGGCCAAGCAGCTGCAGTTATACATCACAGCACCAAACTCCTTCACCTGCAAAGAGAGCAAGCCATGTCACAGCCCCAGAAGGAGCCACCTCCAGGGGTTTCCGTAGCGGGATAGAATACAAGAAAATAAAGGTAGTACAGAAAGTAATCTTACTCCTAAAGAGCTGCAACTGGGCTAATTATTAAAGATTAGGAGCAGGCCTGATTTTAACAGGCCACAACTGTAGCCAATAAGAAGAAGAGTGCTATAAAAGAATGGGTTTGTTGGTTGAGGGGGGAACTGGAGTCACCTGGCTACTGTGAGAAGAAGGAAGAGTTGGTGCTTAGAGGAGATGCCCATGAGAAACACCAAGGAGGTACAAAGCTCTTGCATTAAGAGGACAACAATATGGAACCTTTGCAATGTAATGACGACAGGTTTCTTTGCTGTTTCTTCTGGTCTTACAATGTTTTACATCATTATGATTTTTCTCTATCTGCTAGGATGTGAGTTTTCCCTCGGACTTCTGAATATAGAGCAGCAGATGTTACCTGAGATAAAGATCTCCAGTCCATGTTTGCGCTACCAATATATACGTGTTTCATGTCTACTATCCAGAATTTGCTATGCAACACTCCTCCTGTCAAATGTCCAAAATCAATCTTTTTCACATGAGCCCCTGAAGAAAGAGAGGGGAAAAAAGAGTTTAATACAGCACAGAGGTGGTTCCTCAACAGCCAGAACACATCTGCATGTCTGGCTCTTGCAGGCAGTAGCAACTACCAAAATTCACAAGCACTCATTTCTGGGAATCCAGTAACTTGAAAAAACAATATGCTAAATGTGAACTTTCAGAAGATCCTAAAGAGCACAGAAAAAAAGCATGAACTAGTGAGCAGATGGTGCTTGTCCTGTGAACCCTTGTAAGCACTACATCAGAACAGGCCTTGGAAACCAGGTTTCCCACAGATGCCTTTTTGCAATACAGCAGCTGTGAGTGGATCACTGAAGGGAAATAATTACCTTTTTCCTCTAAAATCTCAAGGTCCCTTGATTTTGTAGCCAGAGTTGGTGAGCTTGCTGCAATATACAAAGAGACATTCTGTGCAAGTAACCTCTCAAACCTCTGCAGAATATCTTCACCCTGTGTAGGGGGACACAGTATGGGAAATGTAGAATGTAATCTTATCCCCCAATGAGTTGCAGCTGGAACCCATTACTAAAGATTAGGAGCAGGCCTGATGATAACAGGCAACACCTGTAGCCAATAAGAACAAGTGGCATAAAAGAGTGAATTGGTGGGAAGAGGAGGGAGAGAAGCTAGAGGAGTCAGATGGCTGCTGCAAGGACCAAGACTCCCTAAGTCAGTGCTTAGAGGAGATGCCTGCGAGAAACATCAAGGTATGAAACTCTAGTGCTATGGAATCCTTGCATCATAATGATAAAAGAACTCATGATATATAAGACAACATATAATGATAATAGAACTGTTATAATGTATATGACAACAACCCTGTGTGTGAATTATTTTTTATATTTTGTTACAGAAGGTGTAGTAAGAGATATGCAAGGACAATGTTACTAATGGGTACTTCCTTTGAAGAACCCCAGCACAAGGAAGGTCAGAAATTTCACTTATTTCAGCCTAACTTGACTAAAGGAGGAAAGTTGGAGTCTTGCTTAAAAAAAGCATGGGAAACCTTCCTGGATGTGCAGGAGGAGTTAAGCAATGTCTGGGAGACAGACCACATAGCCAGTCTGTCTGTCCTCTACCACATGGACATGAGGAAAAACAACCACAGACATGCTTGCTGCTGATTTTACCTTACCTGCTTGGAAGAGGAATCATTGACACCAATATCCTTCCCAGTGAGAGACCAGTAGTAAGAAGCCACGTACACTTTTTCCTGGGCTAGATCAAGCAGTTTTGTCCAGGCTTGGTACAAGGGTTTGGCTGCAGTGCTGTTTATCTCGAAGGGTAAGTCATATGGAACATTTTCCACAAGTTCAAAGCTGCAATGGCAATTTTGTGTTGTGAAGCAAGTGGCTGTGACCCCAGCAGGACACCAAGGACCTGTCAGGCTGCACATTTGGCCATGCTGGGTGCCAGCCTCCACAGCAAACAAGAGGAGCTGGACAAACAGGCTGGCAGTGCTCCCTACCCCTAGTTTTTGTAGCCAGGTTTATATTGCTGTACAGTGACCTCCCAAATTCAGCAGAATAGTTTCTCAGTAGCCATTCTGAGATTTTCATTTTACCCTGCCTAAGATGTGGAGAAAATCAAGCCCCCCATAGCTGGATGTTGCTAGGGCACCCTCTTCACCCTCTCCCAGCACAGACATTCCCTGCCCCTCCAGCCTCTGAGAAAGGCTGCTCTGCCAGCTGTTGACACTGCTGCCACAAAAGGAGGGTGGGCAGAGGAGGAATGGAGCTGGGATGAACGTTACAGGCACAGAACTGGGAGCAGAGCTGTGACATTGCACCTCACAGCAGGCAGCTGCCAATTACCCAGTGCGTAAGCAGCACCCCCAAATTAGCACTCCTCCCAAATTAGTGGTGCTTCATCACTTATGATACAGTGAGAAGAGAATAAAACCCATGCTGATATTATCAGTACTGTAGCTATTTCTCCCTCTGGTGATGACTTCTCCATGTGCCATCTACCTGACTCACCTGCAGGAGTCATTGCATCTGTTGGTGGCTTCTGGGATATCCCCATAGAGTCCTTCTTCCTCTGGGAGATCTCTGTACAGTCCTTCCTCCTCCACATTTCTGTAAATGCTGACAATTGCTGCTTTTTCTCCGTTACCATCAGCTGTGCTGTCCATGCTCAGGAAGTAAAAAGCCATCAGGACCAGACCAAGAGTCAGAATTGCCCCCAAGATTTGAAACTGGAACAGAACCCACAGAGGAGAAGATTTAAGTGAACACCAAGGCATTGATGCACCAGCTCACGGATGACTACCTGTGCAGGTGAATAAATCACAATCTTGGAATGGGAGATCTGCTTGCAGCTACTCCAGACAATGTTCTCAGGTGCAGCACTGAAAGTGAGGAACCGTTCAAGGTCTGCTTGAACAGGGCCCTGAGCAGCCTGATCTAATTGAAGATGGCCCTTCCTCTGCAGGGGATTTGGATTAGATGAGCTTTAAAAGGTCCCTTTAAACTCAAATGAGGTGCAGTGAGAAGGACCAGAAGTTGCCAAGATTTTACACATTGAAACCCCAAAATCAGGGAATAAAGGTAAACAAAGAGACAGGAGAATAAATTAAGGAAATAAAATGCTAAAAAAAACAAAAGAGAAAATTCTGAAACTAAGTGAAAACAATAAAAGGCAATAGGATGACACAATGTGCAGGGAAATGGACCAAAGCTTGCCCAGTTGATCCTCATTGAAATGGCAAGATTTCATTCCCTTCCTAAAATTTCATGAAATCTTGAAATCAGAGAATCAAGTGGAACAAACACTCTGGAGAGGAGATATGATCAAATACAGTGCAATTAGGGGAAAAAAAAACATTTTGAATGGTGTTGGTTTATGTTTAGTTCCATTTTCTAGTTTAATTTTTTTGTGCCAACATATCAATCCCTTGTTTTTTTTCCAAGATTTTGTGATTAATTTGACATTGATCAGCTTTATTTTAGCACAGGACCAATGGATGCTCAACAAAATTTCTACCAAAATCAAAATAAGGAAATTTCTAACACAAGATTAGCTGTGGCTAATCTAAGCCAAGCATTACCATAAAAAGGAAGTTTGTGTTGTCAGGGGAGAAAAAACAGTTCAGAAAGTATCAGCGGCAGAAAGACATTTTGTGGTTTCTGAACACGTTCTGGTTTTGTCTTAAACCTCCCTTAATTGAAACTACAAAAATCTAATTTATCCATGTGCACAGTATTCCCAAGTCATTTTAGTGTGGTGAGTTAGTTTCATTTCCCTTTTGCTGCGCTTTCAATTTTTATCCTGAATGTAGATGGAAAAAAACAAAAAGTAGCCTGGCTACCTGCTAGCTTCAGCTCTGCAGTCCAGCCACTCACATGCTGAAAATTTTAGCACCAGGCTCTAAATGCTGCCCTGTACTGAGCAGGAAAAGACAACCAGGCACACATGCAGATCTATTTCCCCCCAGTAATTGTCATGGCTGGCTCCCCATGGCAATTTGGGGGAGCTGGAACCATCCAGCAGCCTCTGATAGGCACCACGGAATTCAGAGCTGAGCTTCTGAGCCTCCAGGCAGGAGAATTGAGTCTGGGGGTGGTCCTGAGGCAGCAGTCATAAATCTGAGCTCCCAAAAGGGCACATGGGGAAACCACGCAGAAACCACTTGCCTCTGAAAGTTTCAGTTTCTGTGTGGATAAAGCTGCTTGCTTTTAATCTTCTCTGCTTTTCTCAAAATCTACAGTGCTGACATAGATTTCAGGCATTGATTTGAATAAAATAATCATCTTTAGGCTATCTACTTAAATTTTTGCCCTCTGGCTTTTTCTCCACCCTACCACAAAAAAAAAAAAAAACAAAAATCTCACCTACTTTTAACAGTTCCACATTTCATCACATGAACCTGTTAGCAAGACAGGTTTCAGAAGTTATTTCTAAGATAAGAAATCTATTTTGCAGTCACATCATGGCTGTCACCATGCTGTGCACTGTGATGTCCAGGTACTCTGGGCATCTGAATAAATGAATACATGAATAAACACTGTGCCAGAGGTGGAAGTGAGGCTGTTTGTATGACTGTGGTTTCCTTGTCCTGAGCCAGACAGCGCTGCAGGATTTATCTCCACATTGCTCCCTCTGGGCAAGGTTTGATCAGTCTACCGGATAAATCAATGAGGGTTTTGTCACTCACTTGTTTACAAATGGGATTGAAACCTACACAGTTTTCTAAAATGGCCAATAAAATAATTCTCAACCTGTAATTTCTTTTCAGAAATGTCAGCACCATCTCAGCCCTTGTAAGCAAATGTGGTGCATCCCAATAATTACCGTTTTGACGTCTTTTTGATTGTTCACGCCTAATTTCATGTTGGAGGACTCATCAAACATCAGGGATGTTTTTAATGCTTTTTTCACGATCTGAAAAACAGAAATGTATGCAAGGGGAAAAATAAAGCTTTATGACAACATTTGTGTACAGCCAATTACAGACAAAAAGTGCAGGTTAGTGCCACTGCTTTACACAGTGCTCTGAGATTTGAGCATGGATCTGTGCATCATCCTCCTGTATTATGGCTCTTGAGTGACATTAACAGATTCCAAAGTGACAGAGAGACATGTCCCCACTGTTTTCCTCCAGCGCTCTCTACAGACAAAAATCCCTGCAGTAATTAATGTGTAAACAGCTGCATCACTGCCTCTTGCAGCCATCCTTCAACACCCACTTTTGTCCTGTTGCAAGAGAACATGTTTGCCAACAAGCAGTAATTAAATGCAGAAGCAGTGGGTGATGGTGTGCAGAGCATCAGCCTCATCCTGCATGTGACTCTGTCAGGCTTCTGCTCTCTTCCTCTGCCTGTTGTCTTCAATGCCAGCATCTCTTCCAGAAGTGACTCTGTTAAGGGGACAGGGACCTGTCCCCTTAACAGAAATACAAACTTGAAATTTTGTTTGTATTTCAAACAGGAGAGTTTGAAATACAAACTCTCCTGTTGCAGTCATCACTCTAGAAAATAAGTTTTCTTTTCTTTCTCAGGCAGTATTTCTCCAATCTTTTGTTACCACCAGCAGAGGCAACCATAAGAGCAAATACCAAATATGCCAATATGACAGCAGATGGCCAGACAGGGGGAGCTGGCACTTGCCTATTTTACCTCCTCAAAAACTTGACACATGCCCAGTGGGTCATGAATCATCCCTGCATTGGCAGAGGTGAATTTACACAGCAGTAGCCTGATGACACTTTTCATTCTGAGAAGCAAGAAGCAGATCCTGGGGTGGAGCAGATCTCAGAAGGTTCCACCAGATGACACCTCCACCTGTCCAGTCCCTGCATGCCTGTTCTGACCCCCAAACCCCTGGGTTTTTGTGGCCTGGAGGATGAACCTGCTGCAGCAGTTCTGGGTGTGGAGTTGCTCTGTGTGTGGCCACACTCAAACAAGGTTTATGTAGGAAGGATCCTGCCAGGCTTGTCCCATCCACCTTGCCATATGTCACAGCTGTTGTCACCTGAACTGGGTGGGCTCACAGTGTCTGCCCTCCCCCAGCAGCAAAGCAGCATGGCCACACACATTCCCTGCTGCTTCCAGCTCCTGCCCACTCCTCCTTTCTGTATGGGTGCTGTGGCTGCATGGAGCAGGCAGGGGTTGGACACAGCCCCAAAGGCTTCCTCAAGTCACTGGAACTGGTGGGGCTGAACCAAAGAGGTGGAGGATGGACAGGAAGACAAGGGAAGAGGGTCTGAAACAGACTTGGGGAATGCAGAGAGGGATGTGGAAAGGGAGGGCCACAGGAGAGAATGACAAAGATGGAAAAGGTGGGGAGGGAAGAAAAGGTACAAACACTCCTGCTTAAAAGCATCCTGGAGCTGCATAGAAGAAAGCCCTGCTTCCATTTCAGGACCTGCTTGTTGTTATCAGCTGCAATCACTGAGCAGGGCCCACTTCCCAAAGCAGTTTTACTCACACTTTTCACTGTCACTTCCTTTTGCTGCCCCAGGCTCAGCTGCAAGCTCTTCCACTAGAAATAGTTACAAATGCTGGCAGGTAAACATCCACTCTCCCAGCCTTGGAGAAATGGAGTGGCTGCCAGCAGTGAAGGACAGTTGGCCATTCCCACAGCTCTGAAATCCCAGTTCATGTTTTCAGCACAGAATAAAGACCCACTGTCTTACCCCAAAGAGCTGACAGCCCAAACAGATGGGGGATATAACCCCACACAGAGAAAGGTGTGACAGCAACACACATGAGAGGAAGTGGTCCCATTGCAACCCAGAAATCTTAGTGGGTGGAGAGGGAAGAGAAGCAAGAGTGAAGATGTGAAAGAGCTGGGTAGAAAGTGAGGTAGAGGTATTTTAAAGGAGGAGAAGAAAGGTTTCTGACAAACAGCAGCAGCCCTTCAGGCTGGGCCAGGAGAGCCCACTGAGGCTGCAGGTCACACTGCACAGCTTGTGGCTTTGGCACAGCTGTCCCAATTAGCTGGGCTTGCCAGGAACAAGCACCAGGAGTGCTTCTCATCCCAGGACTGGAGCTGAGAGGTGTAGAGGTGTCCCTCTGGCTCCCTTGTCCCTCTGGCTCCCAAAGCCCCATGTGGTGACCCAGGCAGTGTCTTGGTAGGAAACTGCAGGTGTCAGTGCTATGAGAGCCACGTGATGGCCTCAGATGGATGGAGCTTACCAGAAACAACTTGTTTCACTTCTCTTTTTCAGCAACAATTACAAAATGTCTTCCAAAAGCAGCGTTTTTCTTAAAATACGAAGGTGAACAGATTTTGTATGTGCTGTGACAGAATCATCTACCATTCTGTTCAAACAAAGCACTTCCTGATGTTTTTGACTAGTGATGGGTTGAAGTCCCACCTGCTGTACAGAAGTTGTGAGAACTCCTCTAAAACAGTTTTATTTTCAAGAAGGGAAACATCACAGAAACAACCAGAATTCTTAAGAATAATATTGTAGCTAGTCACCAATTAATTACAGCTCCCTCAAAGTTTTCAGGGCTTTGCCAGCTGCCAGTTTCAATGACTGAATGAAGTTCATCCAAGAGCAATAAATATAAGCGCTATTAGCATTGCTGCACAGGCTGGGGCACCAGCTGATGCCACTCTGCGGAGTACCCACAGGACACTGCTGTTTGTAACATTAAGGTTGCTTTGTCTTTGCCTCTGAAATACCTCTTGGAACTTTTCTCCACCAGCCAGAAATTCTGTCAGACTTTGAATTCCAAACAGAACAATGTGATTTTTCACTGTACCAAATCCTCCCCAGGAGCTGTCTGAAGTTCCTCAGATGAACAAGATGCATTCATCTCTCCATGGCCACCCCCCAGCTCCCTCAAGATGAAGACAAAGGCACTTACCATCCTGGAAGGTCTCCTCCTGTGTGGATGTCCCCCTGAATTCTGATGTTACTCCCAGCCTTGTGTACAAAAGGCAACACTCATGCTCTGTCAGCACATTTGTTTAGGGTTCTTCTGGTTTTTTCCCCTCCTGCTGTAGATCACTTCCTCTTAGACACTGAGTCTCACAATGTGTACTGACAGGGTACTGAGTTATCCTCCAGTTGTTGTGACCCAGTTCTTAAACTCTGGGTCCTGATCTTCACATGTTTGCCATAACTTGCTCTGTTGGATGGCACAGCTCCCACTCAGTGGTGGAAAGTCAGAGTCCACATCAGCATGAGAAGACACTGCTTGGAAGGGCTGCTCAGCTTTGGTGCTGTTAGAAGCCCAAACATGGCTCTATTTTCACTGCACTATTCTTAACCAGAAACTTCATTTTAGGCAAACAAACCCTCCAAAACAAACTCTCTACAAAGTTTTTTTTTTTTTTTTTGAGAGCACAGTCGTGGTTGGACAAGCACAAGGGAGCAAAGCAGCTCCTTTGAGACAATGCAGCCCTCATCTTGAACATGTGGCATTTGGAATTTGCAGTGATGCTGTTCAGGGGTTATATCTGACACTGAGTTTGGGCCAGCTTCTAAGAAATTATGCCTTCTATAAAAATCCAAAGGTTGCACCTCAGCCAACACAAATCCTTCTGTGAAGGAATGCGGCTGTTTTCCTCCAGGCAGCCTCTTGTTCCTACTGAACCCAAGGATGCATTTCCCCAGTGCAGTACCAGAGGAAGGATGCTGTAGGGAGTCAGTGGAGACAGCTTGGAACACAAGGCTTTAGCACACCTTGTACTAAGCTGCTGAAGAGGGAAAAAATAAGGGGCCAGAGGATAGGTCTGGTACAACAGAAAGAGGGCTTTCCATGGAAAACTGCAAGTGCCATGAGTCCTCTGCTTCCCTCGAGACCAAAACATAAGTGTGAACTCAAAGAAGCCCAAAAAGTAATTAGTGGAGCAAATAGGACACCTCTCTGCCCAGCCACCTCGCTCCTGAATTTACTGCTGTGCACAGGTCACTTACCATGGGAGCCATCCCAAATCCCTGGATTTACAACAGGACTTAAAAACAAAGCAAAGGCTGCTGCTGTCCCTGTAGATCCGTGTCACAGACATCTTTTATGAGAAATCCTTTCCTTAGGATTTTTCCTCCTGAGAAGCTGAGAGGCCTCAGGAACAAAATGTAAACATTGATTATCTGCTGCTGTGGAATGCAACAGGTGCATCTGTGATTGGTCTCATGTTGGCTGTTTCCAATTAATGGCCAATCACAGTCAGCTGGCTCAGACAGAGAGTCCAGGCCACAAACCTTTGGTATCATCATTTCCTATTTTATTCTTAGCTAGCCTTCTGAAGAAATCCTTTCTTCTATTATTTTAGTATAGTTTTAATGTAATATGTATCATAAAATAATAAATCAAGCCTTCTGAAACATGGAGTCAGATCCTCGTCTCTTCCTTCAACCTGAGACCCCTGTGAACACCGTGACAAATCTGAGTTACCAGAAAGCTGGAGGCAGGATCTGCAGCCACTGAAAAGAGCTCCAGAAAGCCACCCCTGCCAAAGGCCCAAATCACCCCCAGGAAGTGTCCCTGGCCCTGAGATGACTTCAGAGGCTGAGCATTCCAAACAAATATTTCAGCTAAGCTCCTGCTTGTGTGCAGGACTGAAATCCTGGCATGAGCTGTGTCAGATAAGTCACAAAAGCTCCCACTGACTTTGGGATCAAACCACACAGGGCAGCAGCACCTTTTTACCAAGTTCAGGATTTATCATTTATCTCTCCAATATCACAAGTTCAGTTTAAGAGGGTTGTATCAGAGGAAGAGCAGCTCCCAGGAAAATGAATGCTCTGCATTTCCCCTCTTTGTCAGCTTTCTAGCCACTTGCAGCACTGATAAATTCCACTGTCCTCCACTCCAGCTTGCGAAATCCCGGTTTCCTTCTCCTCTGACCTCACATAGAAGCCCACCCATTCTGCATTTCTGATCTTGCCAGCAGTGTTGTAGCTGTGACAGCTTCAGGATGGAAGAGGGTTTATGGGTAGAATATGGTTCTGTTTGACCAATTCATGCAGCTGGGGGGAGGAAAGAAAACAAAAATAGCAAGTTTTAGAGCAAACAGGAAATTTTATTTCTTCTTCCTCTTCCCCATCTCTCAGACAAGGCTCCTTCTACCAGTTGCTCTGGCTGACTTGCCACCATCCCACACAGAATAAATGCACCTCTTGCTCTATGGTTGGGTGGCACTCTGTGCTTAACATAATCCCTCTAAAAATCATGCCTGGACTTCCAGTTTGCTACAGGGTGCATTAAAAAATACAGTGGAGGAGCTTTTTCTGCCTGTGTGGGAGGTTTGCTAAGAAGAAACTGCCAGTTTAATGCATCCTCATCTCTGAGAGCTAATTATAGACAAAAACATCAGAACCACTGCAGAGATTACTACAAAACTCCACTTTCTGTTTCATGGGAACGAGGCTGGGCTCCAAATACCAACTGCTGACAGAAGGATGGAAGGCAGGAGTAGTCAAGGTCTGAAAAGAAAATGCTCTATTTATACTTTGTGCCAGAAGATTGTATACTTAAATTAGCTGGGGAAGGGGGGGTGGGGAACCAAAAGGAATTATTTCAGGTTTAGAACTGGGAAGTGATTCAGCTGACAAGCCATGGGAAAACTTCAAAGTCTAAATAAAATTGTGATTTGTTTGGAAGTATTTATGAAGATTTACTCAGTTTTCACTTTTTAAAATATTCAGTAAATTCACCAAGATATCTGATCATGGACTTGAAATATTTAACTTGAAATATATAACTTATGTGGAATAATTTTATTCAGCCTAAAATTAAATACTCTATGCCTGCCAGCCATGTTTTGTTTAGAAAAAAATTTCAGGAGAAACAAGTAAAGCTGTGATTCATATAGCACAAGAGAGTGCAGAGTCCTTTGCTGTCTCAGTCTTGCCACTCATCTTTTGCAGCACTCACCCTCCAGTCACACCTGGGAAAGATGACTTGCAGGTGTTAGGAAAATACTTCAGTGTGTGCTGTGTTGAATGTATTTTCTATTATAAAAATTATACTCCTCTTATCTCTGTGGTTATTGCTGTTGCTGAAACAAAACCTCACCCAGAACTCTGGATCTCCTGTTTGGGAGTGTCTGTAGGTGCCAGGTGGATGCTGTATTTTGTGGGTTTTGGTAGGTGTTTTCCTTCCTGTGATTTGAATGTTGACAGAAGCATTTAGTGTTGAACAAACCCTTTCTGGCACCAACTCTTTTGGCAAGTACAATATTTCCAGTATTTTCTGTTCAGAGGAGAGAAGGGCTTAATCAGGGTAGAGTCCTAATGAGTGCTACTGTCTTATTGTTCTTGGCTTCTCTTGCTCAGCCCACATCTATCACAGAGCTCAGGAACCAACCCACTGCAGTAACACCTTTTCTAGGTAACTGCACAGGGGAGTGTGCAGGTGCTCAGAGTCTTTGCAGGGTTGCATCCAAATGGCTGCACCCCACTGAGGAAAGCAGCACCCCTGCATGCTCACTCAACCAGCCCCATCTCACCAGCTGAGACCAACAGGGCTTTGCTCTTTGTTGGGGAAGATGAAACAGGAAAGCCTTATAAATATGATTGTCTGGCAAAAGATTTTGAGAATATGAAAACAATAAGCGAGATTGAAATGAAAGCAAGCTTTGAGATACCTCAGTTACTGAACAACTGGAAAACAATGGTGTGGCCAGCCGAAGGTAATCCGCTTTTGATGAAACAACACCCTCTGCTTGGCAGAAGGGGTCCAAAGAGGAGTTTCTAGGGTTTAAAATGTAATACAGTATGGTAATGTAATGATTCTTATAGGCTGTATGTAAATGCTATAGGATTTGTATATTGTACTAGATTGGTGAGAATTAAAATATTCAACACAGAAGAAGATTTATTGTATTGTAACGGGAACCTCTCTCTCTTATTCCTTTTACTCTCTTACCCTTTTTTACTCCCTTACACTCTCACTCTCTCACCCTCTCATCCTCTCTCCCCCTCTCTTCTCTCTTTGCTGCTCTGAGCTGTGGCTGGCAGCTCCCAGCAGGGCCCTGCACCCAGGCCCTCTGCAATGAACCCCAAATCCCAGCAGGGCCCTGCACTTGGCCCTCTGCAATAAACCCCAAGTTCCTGACCTGGCTGCAGAGATCTCTCGTCTCCATCCAGCCCAACAGTGCTACCCCCCCGATGCTCCTACAGCTTTTCAAAGCCCAAGGATGTCCTTGCTGTCCTGGCTCTCCCACATCACATCTGCAGAACCCAGCAGATGAGGCTCTACTGCTGGATCTTCACACAACATCCAAAAAAAACCACCTGTCTCCTCCAAAGAATGAAAAGCTTTGTTCTGAGGAAGGATACTGAAACCCTGCTCAAGGCCAAGTGCTCTGGTGTTCCCTGCTGTGCACATGTGGAAAATCAGGCTGTATTTCCCAAAGCAGCTGAGGATGTTGGAGAGCCAGGCTTGCAGCTGAAGGCTCAGCAGGAAGATGCACAGAGGAGATCATTACTTTTCCCATCTATCCTTTATTTTTCAATTCTAGCAGCTTTCATTATGTTGCAAATAGTTTTGGCTACAGTTCCATCGCCTCTTATGTTTATTCAGTCAAACAGTTAAAAATTAATGAAGTGGGTGCACTATTGATTTCAAAAGGGCCCTTTGCACAGCATCCCAACTCAAACACTGCTCCATACTGTCAGGGAAGCCTGGGGAGAGGCAATATTGTCAGTGTGCAATGCAGCCCTGCATTGTAGGCAACACAGAAACCTCTGCAGACACAGCACACAAAGCTGCAGAAGGCTTTTTAAGAGAGACATAAGATTTATTGGTTATTTAAACACAAAATCCCTCCCCAAAACTTTTCAATGTAAAAGATTTCTTTTTACAAGTATCTAATGGAAAGGTAACCAGGAGATGGAAGATCTCCCAGTGATTCTAGTTAGGGACTAATATTTTCTTCCTCATTCTGTTTTAGTTATTGCTGGCAAGCAATGCCATGTTTTCATCAGCTGCATGTGTTCTGCTTCCTACAGGAGCTGTGCTAATGCAGAGTCCCACGTGGCACCAGGCAGGCTGGGGGAGGCTGAAGGCAGTGCAGAGAAGGAGGAATTAACATTATTTCTAAAGTGCCAGGAAGGATGCAAAGCTCAGAGAGAACTGCAGGAGGGAAGGAGGGCACTGGTGGAATGAAGGAAAACATCAAAAGCTATTTCACAGACACATAAGCTATATATATATATCTAAAAAAAAAAATAAAAAATAAGCCTAATAATGTATCTGCAATCACATACCTCCTGGGGAATGATCACTTCCAGGCTGGATTCAACCACCATGTTAATCATGGCAATGACACATAACAGCACTAAAAATTAAATAAAGTATCACCATACAATACTACCTTCATGTGAAAGGGACTTAGGGACTTAAACCAGAGGTTCTGGGGGAATAAGGCGACTCCTGCTCTTTGGAGAGGGATCTGCCCAGCCATAGGTTTCACAGGACTGATCCAGTCGTGCTCTGAGTCTCCAGTTGTTGACAATTCTGTCATTTTACTGCACTTAACACCAGTGAGAACAGGCAGTTGAGACAATCCATCCGCCAAACACACATCCTCCTCCAAATTAATGCACAAAATGCAGCATCACTGTCACATGATAAAAGAATGATTTATTAGAGCAACTTTATGATAAAATTATATAAAATAACAATTTGGTTTTTTAAAGACATCCACAATATCACCTTGAAACAAAATGTACAGATACTGCCTATAATCCAAACAAAAATAAATTACCGTTCAAAAAAAAAACACAACAAACCAAAAGTGGAAAGAAATCAGGGCAGAAGAAACAAATCAAAATTATACACAGCATTTCAAGAGGGCGTGGAAAAGAGAAAGTCATTAATTGATTCAAGTTATACAAACGTGTTTCAGCTTTACTCTCAGACAGCTCAGCTTGCATTTGTGTTGCATGCAAATGGAATGATCCAGTGAACAGTTCAGAACAGCAGAATCAGCAGCATAACAACAGCAGAGAGTGAAATAGGCACAATTCAGCACGGGGCACATTGAAAGTGAACAGGTAGTTCTGTCTGGTCTTTGCAAAAGTTATACACATTTACCAACTTCA
The DNA here is from genome assembly GCF_027579445.1 of Ammospiza nelsoni. Lineage (NCBI taxonomy): Eukaryota > Metazoa > Chordata > Aves > Passeriformes > Passerellidae > Ammospiza > Ammospiza nelsoni. Next base: position 56,343,734 of record NC_080638.1, on the reverse strand, counting down.
AAAATAGCTAGTGTGATCTGCAAAACAAGAAAAAACTAGTAGAGTCTTGCACTTAAATACTTTACACACCTTTTTATCTTTTTCTTTTTGTCTCCTTTTTTGTCAGTAGGCTGTATGTAAACATTCCACTAATTGTACCTTTACTAAAATACTCAAAGATGATGCAGAGGTTCTTTCCTCCTGGAGCATGACCACAACATGACACCACCACAGATCCAGCTGGGTCCTCGCTCCCAAAGCTCCTACACACCCTCACAGGAATTTACATTCACCCCATCAGAACAGAGTAACAGGATTTTACATTTGAAAGCGTCGAACTGAAAAGTTTTCAAGTATAGTGGAAGAGCTGAGGGCTGGGATTTTGGAAGGTGCTCAGGGCATCAAGCACCCAAAGCGTATGGAAACCCCAAAAGGACCTGAGCACTTGCTTCCCCCAAGACTTCAAAAACCCCACCCTTGGTTACATTGCTTTAGTCAAACACAAAACACACAAAAGCAGTGGCTCAGGAGTGACACACAGGGCAGTGCCAGCCCTGCCAAGCTCAGTGCAGGGCCCATCCCCAGCTCACAGGAGCAGCAGGAATCTCATGCACTGACCCTGGGCCCCCCAGATACACCACTACACATGGGGCAGGCTCACACTGGAGTCACACAGGCATGGTTCCATGGCTGCATACAGTACTGCTTGTAAGAACCAACAATCAGCAAAGGAGTGGATAGCTCTTTGGCTTATCTGGAGCAGACAAGTGCAAACCACAGTACGGCAGAAGCAGTGAACACAAGAGAAAATATGTTGCGTTTCATCGTTGACTAGCAAAACCTTTTCAAATGCAAAGATCCAAGAATGAGCATTGTGTCAGGACACAGAAGCATTTTACAGTTTGGCTGAGTCCCAAATAAAACAGATCAAGCTGTGCATCCTCCCTGCCTTCACACACTCATTTCCAAATTATCAAGAGACACTGATTGTTGCATCCTCATTAGTCACTTGAAGAGGTACTGTATTTTGCAGGTTGATTTAATTGATGCAAGGTGTCTGTGGGCTTGCTCTCTTCTAGTTCAGAACAGAGCAACCAAGGGAGAAAAATCCCTCCCTGATGTGTTCAAGAATCAAAGAAGAACCAAGCAATTTTCAAGTGAAAGTAAACAGAAGTCCCATCAAGGACACATTGCAGAGAAACAGAATCCACTTGCGCATAGCCATGAAGATGTGGAAATAACAAATAATCAGAGAAGTCAGATTTAGGTCTTAGTAATTCACTTGTTTCTACAGCAAAACTGAAACTAACAGCAACACCTTATCTGTGAAGGTCCTTTGACTCCTAGTGAGTTGGGGTAGCACCTGGTCAGTTCAAACCCTAACTAAGAAGGGCTTGAAAAATTGTGTTTCATATGTCAGGAATGATACCACCACTTATGATATTCACTAAGGACACAGTCAGGTATTTCAAGAAAAGACAGATCAGAATCAACAACTGAATTAACACATTCAGATAGTGCATATATTACAGGCAGAACAACATCAAGGGCAAATTCTTTTTATTCTGCATTCATCTATGTGAAATCCAGCAGATTTCTTCATGGAAGGGCATCTCCACACAAGCAGATGAGCTTATAGCCTACTGGAAATCTTGGAAGGATATCTGCACCTACTATTTACCAGCCAGCATCTTGCAGGCTCAAAAATAAACTAATGACATGTTGACATACTCCCATTTTGGGACTGATCCTGTCTCTGCTGAAATTGATTAAATTTCCTGGTTCCACCAGGAAAGCAATCACCTTCCTCACTAGTAAGGTTAAACACTTTGTGAGCATCCCTATTTATTTAAATTATTTTAACAGGTTCCCACAGTTACAACATCCTAGCAGAAAAGCTCAGGTAACTACTGAAGCTAACTAAGGAATCCACTACTCACCCCAAAATATAGAGTCAGCACACAAGAAGCAGTCAAGCTTGGGAAACCATTTTCACTGGTTAAATTACATACTGTATGAGGGCAAAGTGGAACTCATCTGCTCACCTTTCCCAGTAAATGTATCCTCCACAGCTACAAAAGAATTTCTTTACCTGATTATTATTTGCTGACCTGGAAGAATGAAAAAGGAATCGATACAAGACAGAAAAAACTGGGAGCAAACACATCTGGAAGAGATCCCCTCAAAACCAAAATTTTTGCTCTTAAAGCAAGAAAAATTGCTTAGTGTTTTGCAGTTTAACACAAAGACAGAATATAAACCCCAACTTTTGTTAAATAAGAAATTGCTCAAACAACTGTACACAATCCTTAGTGTTTCTAGGATTATAATGGACCAAAAATTAAATCCAGAGACAAAAATCCCAAACGTACCTATACAAGTGCTTGACACTGTTGAACAGTTTCTGAGGAACACCACAATGGTGGCCTTCACAAGCACTTTTGCATTGAAAAAAAATTCTTAACAGAACTAGCCATAAAGGTGGAGCTACATTGAAGCCATTATTTTTTCAGTGCTGTCAAGTGATTGCACTAGTTCACAGCAACTGTGTAATTGAGTTTATTCCACGAGCCATTGGAACAGATGGTTTTCTTTGCAATTGGGTAATTGCAAACATCTTAGTCTTTGGCCCAGCCAAGAGCATTTGTAGCTCATTATGAAAAGACTGTATATTTAAATTAAAAAAGAAAAGCAGCTTAAAGACAGCATTTGTACCAAAATCATGAAAATTTGGCAAGCTAAATTGTAAAATATAACTTTTTTTACCTACCCCAGACTTTGGGTCTGAAAGATAATCAAAAATAGTAGGTGTATCGGTAGTCTTTACATTCATACCATTATTAACTTTTATACTTTCCCAAGAGAAAAAAAAAAAGGGTTTATTCTGTCTTGTTTTGGTTTTTGGACTGAAAAACAGATGCACAACTTCAGTGTGGCTTCTTTTTTATGATTGCTGAAAGGAAATCTTACACAACTGCAAGTAAGGGTTTCTCTCAGAAACCCACGATATTGCACAATTGTTCTGTTGGATTTGCAAGTTGATTCCAACAGAGTTGTAATGCTTCACTTGTACACTTCAAAAAAATTCAACCAAATAAAACCCAAACAAATATAGTACCAAAAAGGTGTGGGGTTTTTTTTTTTTTTTTTTCAAATTGATACTCATTACAACTTAATAGTTATAAACAGGCCAATGCAAGAGCACTTTAGCCTCAGCAGTATTGAATGGAAAATATGCAAAGCCTGTTTTCTTATGGCACACTGGAAGAATAAATAAATGAATAATTTAGTAAAAATCAGTTTGCCTCTGTGCTGAGTATGTGCTGCTCCACAGTGCTAGTCTTGTTTAAAAGGCATACACAGACTTTCCATTCACCCTCACAGCATAGATTTTTCTTTTTTGTGCAACATGTTAGCAATCTAAAGAACTGCTCCACACAAACTGTCCACAAACCACTCATACACAATACTAATGCAACAGTAGATTACAGTATAACAGCAATACAAAATATTGTATCAGATCACATATTTCTCTCCATCTGGAATGAAATTTGAATCTTGCAAGCTAGAAGACCCACAGTTCGATTTCTGAGCGTAGTTCCTCATCTGTGGTAGGGACAAAGTCTCCAGTGTGGACCCAGAATTGTTAGCAGTCCTGACTTTAGTGGCTGTAGATTGTTTAGCAGCAGAAGATGCTTTGTTACTGGCAACTATATCCAAGTTTCCAGTAGGGTCAATGATGGCGTTTATGACTAGGAAAAATAAAAAAGAGACATAAACACATTAGCAGCAGTCAACAAAGTTTCCAAACAGAAGTTTGCTACCCTCATTTTGAAAGCAGTAGAACTGTAAGCAGTACTTTTGTTCATCTTAGTCAGGTTTGCTCATTAATACCTTCAGGTCTAAACAGCTTTAACAAGCAAAACCTCTCCCAGACTCAAGAGATGTGGACTCTCAACTTTCTGGTTAATTTGGAAAAGACAAACTAGAGCAGCCAAATGGCAAGCTTTTAGCAGGAGCCCAAAATGATGCCTAGGTATTTTTACATGTCTTTATTACGCTTTTAAATGATGCAAGAGCTTGTCTTGTTTTTCCTAGTGCAGAGATCTATGTGCAAAATTCAAGTCCAAAAAGCACAGCTTTACTGGCTGAAAGAGCTGCTAAATATTATTTCATCAGAACAGTCCTGCACCATTTTATCTTATGGGAATATGCTAATTACCACAAACAAAGCATTTCCATAGCAACAGTTTCTACATTTCAATAGTAAAAAATTTTCCTAAAAACAGGCAGTATAAGATAAATCTACTGTTAATTCCCTATGCATTCAGCAGACAGCACTGTGGTAACAGCCTGAACTTCTGCATCCTTTCCCAGCTTTCACTGACAAATCAGGCCAACAATACTTTATTTTGTGCAACTCTACTGGCATTTGAGAGACAACAGGAACATTTTAGATGACCAACCTTCAAGCTGTTTTTGAACTCGCCTGAGCTCCTTCAGGATAGAACTGATTTCCTAGAAACAAAAGCATCAGAATGGAAAATTAAGCAACAAAGTACTCGACTGACACAGGAATCAAGTCTTACTGCTTCTGCATTATCTGATCAAGAAGATTCAAGGTCAGGCCCAACCTTGCTCATTTAGTAGAAAAGCTGCATTGAGAGGCATTTGGTCAGTGCACAGGGAGCCTGCTCTGCACTGTGCCACCAAGTGCTGCTACAGCATTTTCATATTCATAGCCACAGGGGCTTTTATGAAATGCTACACCTGTACAAACACTCCTCCTTAATATGAAATACACAAAGATGTTTATAAACTCAACTCCTACACCAGACAGGGTATTTGGCCACATTTATACTGCTGCACAGGTCTAGCACGAGCTTGTTTAGCATTAATCATATTCACTGGGTCCACTACTGCCCTTAAATCCTTACTGACAATCCCCTTCAAGGACAATGAAAGACCATGAGAGCACATGCACCATCTTGAGAGGCTGAATCACCTGAGTGAATGGACCCTGAGGTGGATTTTTACTGCCCTAATATCAAACAGTTCCAGGTGAAGAAAACAAACATTCATGAGAAACACCTGCCTGCAACTGAAGCTGTGGAACCACATGACAGGTGACTCTTTGGTAAATGTTTAAATGAGGCCCAATGACCCTGAACTTCAACATCTGCTAAGAAACCCAGGCTGTGAAGATCATTTGCAAAGGAACTGGGAAAGGGTTTGGTGAAACAAAACCACAGAAGGAACTCACTCTGTGACACTTCAAACAATAACAAAATCCAGCAGTTCAACAGATGAAAATAGACCAGATATTCCAGAAATTGATTTGAGAAGGGTCAGAGATTGTTGGTTTGGTTTCTTACAAAGCTTTCATCGATCAAGTCTTTAGTATTTGACTTGTTTGCATGGACTTACTTTGTTTGATGTTTTCAGAATTGGCACTTCATTTTCTGAATTGATTTTGGCCTCCATTTCCTCCCAGGTCCTTTCTGAGTTTTGAAACAGAATCCTGTAATACAAAAAGTAGAGCAGATCTTAAAATTGCCATCAAAAAACTGCTTGTTTAAAAGACTTAATTACCACAAGATGTGGCAACAAAAGAGATTAGTGGATTAGCAGCTGGATAAAGCTCCTTTCAGCTGATTTAGGAACAATCCAAAGTCCTTCCCTCTGATGTCTCTAGAGCAACAACAAACTTTGAAAAGATTTCACAAGTTCGGTAACATATTGCATATTTACAAGAGCCTTGTAAAAAGAGACAATCCACCAGTTTTCTGCTGTATCTTCTGCACAGGCAGCATTTCAAAGTCAAGGCATCAACAGGCAAATCCAGCATTAAAATTCCAAAGGCCAAAGATATGAGGAAAAGTGATAGCAAACAATCATATTACCTCTGGTTCACTGCACACACACTATTTCCTACATGTAGATTCCCTGCATCTTGATTACAGAACTTTCCAAGACAACAGTACAATATCTTCCACAAGTAGCAATTCAACAAACTCACCAGCAAGTCAATATTTCAGGCCAGAGACAAGAAGTTACTTACTTCATTTTTTCAGCGAGGTTTTCTGTATTTTCACGGATTGTATGTGATAACTGGGACACTGGGTTCAACATCAGATTGTCAAAGATTACCTAAAATATGAGGACATATTGGAGAACTTTTAGCAAAAGCAGCATATTACAAAACAGGAATTTTTTGTACAGTAAATCATCTCCATTGAAACACCTTTGTTTGTATGGATGATACTTGAAGTTCACGGGAGATTAAGATGATGTGTGGCTTTATTGCAGCACTTTGGCAAAACAGTTAATACCAACTTGTTCAGACTTTTGCTAGAGACAGAACTGTTTGCAGTAACATAAGCATTTAAGCATTGCTGAAAGAACAGCACTTAATACTTTCCACACACACAAAAAAAAAAAAAACCCAAAAGTCAAATCAGAATGCAAGAAGCCCCACAAACAGTTGAAACTACCTAATATGACACATATAAGTTCAAATCACCTTCACAGGCAGGAATCCCACCGTGTTACATTCTGCTTTATTAAAAGTAACAACAAAATACTATCAAATCCCAAATATTCAAGTCCTGTGGCTTAGCAGAGCCTCCAGACTTCTGCCAGGAAAGCCCACACCAAGCTGGGGGCACTCTGAAGCTGCACCCTTTATCCAGCCTTGGCACTTCTCTACAGGAGAGGAAGGAATTGCTTCCAAGCAGTCACAGGGCAGGATCAGCTCCAGTGGCTCAGCCCACAGTCCCTATATGTGCCTGTGTGAGTCACACTCCACCTCCAGAGTGGCTGTGCTGGAGCCAGCTCTGCCCCCCTGCCTCCCTGAAGCCTCTGCCCAGCTCTTCCTTCCCACCACAGCAGGCAGGAGCAACAGCCAGTGCTGGATCAGCAGCTTTCTCCTCCTCCTCCTGCTGGCACCATCACCCCTCTACACCCCTCATCCCAACACCATCCCCAGCCTCCAGTGCAGGCCAGGCTTTCCCAGCCTTTAGCATCACCCCTGTGATTTGCAGGTCACCCTGCATGTAACATGGGAGGGAGCAATGCTCAGACTGCAGGCCAGCTGTGCCACCAGTCACACACCCCTCCCAAGGTCCAGATCCTGCCACTGCTGCTCCATGAGCAGCTCTAACCAGGATGCCAGCTGCAGAACAGTGACATTAAACTATCAGTGCTTCAGATTTCAAAGTTGATATGTTTGAGTTCTTCTCTAAGACAGCAGTGAAACAGCCTAAGGCAGCTCTGACACTGAATGTATGCTCCCAAAAACAGGTGATGCAGCCTCAGGTTTTACTGGCATTTTACACAAGAGAGGAAACTTCCAGTCACTACTGGCAAGATGGGTGGTTCTGTTCCTCTTTTTTCTTTTTAAACACTGTTTCTATACCCACACATCAGGGCTGCTGAGAAGTGTGGGTTTGGGGTGTTTCTGAGCAGCCTCCTTTGGCAGCTTGCAAAGAACAAGGTGACATACAGCAGCTTAAAACCATGTCATATATAAAGTAAAGAAAAAGGTGGCCTGCCTCCTCACGGTTTCTTGTCCTTGTTTTTCTTGAGGGATCCTCTTCTCTATTATCATTCATATTTTGGTCAAAATCCTTCAGTTCCACTGATCCCGGAGGCACTTTCTGGTAGTTCAGACTTGCTTCTGGAATGTGCTGCACCAACTTGGAAATAATGAGTAATGAGTCATTAAAAATTAGTAGGGAAAGCAGGCTCACAGGCACTCACTGCAGGTATTACAGATTTAGAGGAACACTGATTCATTTAAGTCTTGTTCAGACAGGTATGGGCTTGTAAGCAAATTATTAGACCCCAATCCTGCAAGTGCCTGCCCACTGGAGTCATACCACAAAACTCTGTGGGGCTATTCTACTTTAAAATTTTGAGTCTTGAGCATGTACGGAAAAGTAAATCTTTGTCTTTTTTGAATTTAGCTAAAACTCAAAAGGACCCTGTTTTCCCATATCTTATGTCTTAATATATCAATGCAACATTAAAGACACACTCAAATTAATCAGAAACTATTTAGTAACACATGAAAGAGATGAAAAAGCAATACAAAACCACTAAAAAAGCAAATAATTAACAGGAAAAACAGAAATGACAACACAGTTACTCTTGTTGGGTTTACTGACAAAAACTTTAAAAGAAGGGGAAGAAAATAACAGTGACAAGACAGATACAAAAATAATGGGATGGAAAGTGCACCTGAGATGGATATGCCAGCCGAAAAGATCTACGAGCAATCTGTGTTAAAACAGAAACAAAGAGATCAATGCTAGTGAATGACTGTGACAGCAAGTATCAAAGAGAACACAGGGTTTGGGGTTATTTGGGGTTGACATTCCCAAAAGCACATTCCTGAGGACCAGCACTTGGTGCCTACCCTCCATCATGCACTGAAGCCCATGGAGATCCTGGTCAGCATCCAGTTCTGCTGAGGTGGCCTCAGGCAGATTCCCAGTTATCCAAACTGGACTGTGCTGAGTGAAATCCAGAGTGCTCTGGGAAAGGGATGAACACCCAGCCCAAGAGGCTCTTTGGTTGGCAAAGCACACAGCTCCTTGTGAGGAAACTGTGTGCCATCCAAGGGCCAGGCCCCCCACACTATGCAGCAGCACTTGGGTTATACACAGGCAGCAGGTGTGAGATATTATAGCACAGGGGCAGAACAGCCAAAATATTTAGCTAATAAGCTTCCTTTCATCAAGTGCAGAAACAGTAAGTTAGGCTGATTGGAGCAGTAAAAGTGTCAGAAGGGAATGAGATATTCCTACAGTGAGCAGGTCTTGGCCCAACCAGCTGAAAACAAGGCAAGGACAGCACCTGCTCCACCATCCCAGGAGATTCTGTGCATGACCTGTTCTGTTCTCACATTTTCTCTTCCATCACACCCATAAGCATTTCCTCTTGTCGTACCAACACTCATACTGAGTACATTACACAACTTAACAAACTTAATCAGGCTCTTTAGTTTTTGTTACATCGTTATCAACTTTTTTAAAAAGACCTGCCAAAAGAATGTTATGCAGGGCTAAAATTTGCAGAAATAGCCAGTGATTTGGGATGACCCAACTCTGACTGTGTTTGCAGCAGCTGAGGTTTAAGTTTGATGGCTGAGCTCTGCAGAAAGCTGGGTCTGCAAAACCTACACACCCACAATGCAAGGCATCCCAAACAACCCAAGACTTTGGTAAACAGGAAATATTAAGGTTTCATCCTTGCTGAACTCTTTTGTTCTGTTGTTTGTTTTTTTGTTTTTTTTAAGTTTGCTTAATTTGTAGCAGTACTCAGCTCTGTATGCCAAGAATCTATCTTATCATAAACTATACAGCTGAGCCTAGAAAAACAAAACCACCCCAAACATACACTGGGGAAATGGAAAGCCTCCTTTGCAAACATCCAGCAAGCCAGCACTGAACCTGACAGAACAGAAGCTGAAGAATAAGGTTTAAATCTAAGGCTCCACCGTAACTTATCAGAGGATACTCCTCATTTAAACTTTAACCAAGCTTCTTAATGAAACTAATTTAAAAAGCAGTTCATTTGAGGCTGAGAAATGCCAACCACACACTGGTCCCAAATGATGTTTCTGGTACAGCATTAAACACTCAAAAGTGATTCCAGTATCAGTACTTATTTTTCCTGCGTTTTCCCCCACTTTTTTGGAATAGATATAAATATTTAGTACTAAAATGCAGAAAGACATACAACACTGCATAAGCCATTGCAGCATAAGAGACACCCACACACAGAAACTTTTTCTTATTCACATAATTCCTTCTATCATCAGATCTTTCAATATATTACTATTATAACCATGGTAGCTATTCCTCATCACTATGTCCTTTCCTAGAATATTTAATATAAAGTTGTTTGACAAACACTCACAAAATTCACAATGCTTAGCATCACAAAAAGTGATCTTCAGAAATTTCCCAGCAGCTTCTCTGCATTAAGCCAGAATTATTAATTCAGCACAGTTTCAACAACACAGACTGGGGGAAGCAGGCATGGCAGTGCACTGGGGCTGAATCTGGTCCAGTGCCAAAGATGAGGTGTCTGTTTACTAAACTCACATCAGTTTATACTGTTGGCATTCATAACAAGACCCCCAAGCTGCACTCTTTAGGATTGAAAGCTATTCAGGATCTGGCTCCACATCTCAGCATCGCCAGCAGAAAGCCCTGCTGATGGAACCTGTTCCTGGCTATCAATCATGTCAGGCAGCAACACCAATGCACTTTGGCATTTTGGGTGTACTCAAATGGGCTGCCAGATGCTGGCCCTGCTGAAACCATGCTGATATCCACTCCTGCTCAGAGGAAGCCTCATTAGAAGCCTTTAGAGTGTTTTCAGCCACTACCTGAACACACCAAAGGCTATGGCTCCTGATCTGTCTTCACTGATTACTATCAGTGCTTCGTCCTTCACAACACTGTAAGATCTCAAAAACTGCTCTGGCAGTGGACACTGCCAGGAGTTCCCCACAGTGTGACAGTCCTGAATTTGCTCTCCTGACTGCTGTGAGGGACTGGCTGGCATGTCCCACACAGCAGGACTGCAAAGTCACATAGAAATCCTCATCCAGGTCTGAGCAACCTGGGTTTGTGATTCTTGCTATTCATCACCACACATTGGAGCCTGTCATTTTGCATAGAGCAGAAACACTGTTTTCCAGGTGTCCCCCTCTAGCTGCAGGGAACATCCCTCCGTATGAGCTGAGTTATAGTTGAACCCTTCAGTGGCACCCCAAAAAAAAAAGCAGAGATGCTGCTCTTCCTCCCCTACTTTCCTGTAAGCAAGTGGGAGCCCAGTAAAATGTTTCATTTGCAAGTCACAAGCACAGTAGGCATGTCACCTTTACTGCTTGAAAAGAACAATACAAAAGGCAGCTTGGCAGGCGTGGCACTTGCAAGGAAACAAAGCAATAAAACACTTTATCTTAGAGCCTGCAGTTATTGTGAAACATTTGTGCACTTTGGCTCCAAAAGGCCCCAGGACAAACCCCTCCCTGGGCAGGCTGCAGCTGATCTCAGTTTAGCACAACCACAGCCACACTCGCCTGATCTTCTGGTTATTTCCCTAAACTTCTCCTTGATCTAGTGCTGATCACAGCAGGATCACAGGGCCTCCAAGGACCCTCTTGGCAGAGTAACAGGCTTGGTCGCAGCTTTGAACCCTGCCTAGGATGGGTCTGCAATTCTCACAACAGTCAAAGACAACAGGGGGCCAGGGGAACCATCTGAGCAGCAGAGAGCTGTGTATTTTTTAAGCCCACACTGGTGGTACACAGGAGGGAATTTGGATTTAAACAGTAGCAAAGGCAATTTTGCTTCAGCATCTGAAGCCTCCTGGTGACCTTGCAGCCAAATTTGAGCTGAGCTGGTCCCTGTGCTACAGCACTGGTGAAACAAATTAAGAAATTGCCTCTCCTTCCCAGCCTAGTGTGGACAAACTGAGCTGAGCAGTTTGGGAGGAAGCCACAGCTTCACAGAAGGGCTGGGGGACAGCACTTCCCAAGCTACCTGCCTGCCTCCCTGCCCAGCTCCCAGAGTCCTTGCCCTCCTCCATCGATACTCAGATGGAGGGAAGGGATTCCAGCAACACCTGCACAGCATTCCAACAGTCCTGGCAGAAAGGACACAGCAGAACACAAAAACACAGCTGACACAGAGAGTGCAGCCAGCACACACGGTCAGTGCCTTGTGTGAAACAAAGAGGAAGGCTCTGGCTCCCCGGCACAGCAGCACAACACATCCTCTCCCTCCTGTTCCTCAGATGCAAATTTCAGGGACCAGCATCCAAACAGAAGCCTTGGGAAATTGTATGATTCTGGCTGTGGCAGAGAGGAGAAAATATAGAGCACCCTAAATAGGCTGCAGTTGGTCTTTCTGGTGGTGCTTTTTAGGAGGACAAGGAATGAAGGTTTTCAGTGCTGCAGTTGGTCTTTCTAGTGGTGCTTTTTAGGAGTACAAGGAATAAAGGTTTTTCGGTGCTGCAGCAATTGGGGATACTGCCCTGGTCTCCCATGTCCCAGGCACTCACTAACACCGAGGGGCAGAGATGCCAGTGATCCCACCTTACCTCCTCTCTGGCAGATATGGTGGAAGCTGGAGTGTTGGGCACAGAGCTGAGGCAGGGGCTGGGTCCTGTCCCCGAGGAGCTCTGCGAGTCCCCATCTCCAGCAACGTCGTGAATCTCCCGAGCAAGGATGGCCACATCCTTCACCAAGGTCTGGCTGAGCCTGAAGCACAGGCAACGAAGCAGAACCATCAGCACACAGAATGCAACACGCCTCACGTTCATAACATATAAAAAAGGAGCCACAAAAGGTTTGTGGGAGGTATAATCTCCGCAGAGGCTAGGGCAAGCAGGGCTTTTTGGGCTGCCTTGGCAGGGTGCTGAGGAATGTGCTAGCTGCATAAAAAGTTGATCTCCTTCCCTCCTGAATCCAGCTTCAAAGTGGAGAACTGATATAAAGCAAATTCTAGTGACTACACATTGCCAGAAAGTAGAGACAATCCATAAAAAAAAATTATGCTATTGCTCCCCCACCCATTCACTCTACTTCTTTCTCTTGTTTGTTTGTTTTCTTACACAGTACAGTTAATTTTTCTTCCTGGGTCTTGTTTTCCATTAAAAAGTACATACAGGGGAAAAAACTTTTTTTTTTTTTTTTACTAAAAGAAAAAAACCTCAATTCCTCTTGCATTTTCCTTGTGGTCTGTACACTGAAAATCACAATATGCCTCCACATTCTCCACAAGAGATGAAGGATTATGAAGATAAGCATAGCATACATTAGAAGGATCTGGTTTTCAGAAACCGAATCTTGAAACTTCAAGCTCCTTGACAGGTGTCCAGTTAACACTCAGTGTTGGCAGGACCCTGCTCTATCTACTCTAGAGCTCAAAAACAGTTCCTAAGTCTCTGGATTATTTGTAGTACAGCTTTAAAAAACCCCTTCAGACCAGAAGTAGCTGTTGTGGTAATTTTAAAAGAAAACTTCCATGAGGAAAGATAATCTTATAGCTAGTCAAATTCATTTGGAACAACTGTCTTCTTTTAATGAAAAAAAACTAAAACAGCCTACCAAAAAAACCCCCAAAACACCCCACCCAACAAAAAACCCCCATGTTATTATGGAATATTCCAAATTGGAAGGCACCCACAAGGAAAACAAGCAATGTGATAAAACTGTCAGTTCATCAAAACATTTCCTTGGAAAGAAAATGCACAGTTGAACTAAAAAAATGCAGACTGAGCTGCCTGCACAAGGTAACCCCTCTCTGTGCTGGTTTGGATATAGCTGTCACCAAACACTTCCATTATGTGACTCACTACTGTAAACAAGTGGCATTTTCCCTTTTAACTCTCCCTGACTCCTCTAAACCCCTCCCAGTTAATTCGGGAGCAGCAAGGGAAACCAGAGCTGCAATTAGCAGGCAGACTCTGTGACAGAGCCCTGCTCAGTGCAGCGCCAGACGAGGCTGACGCAACCGTGTATTTATAGCTGCTGAGAGCCCCAGCTCCCCGGTGCTGGGAGTGCTGCTGGGAGGGAAGCCGGCATCTCACACACACACACACACACACACACACACACTGTGCAGCACAGGTAAAGCAGCCTGCTTTAAAGGCTGACACGCTTTCTAGCAGCTTGACAGCAACTTTCAGCAAGAAAAGCCCTTTCGAGGTGAGTGTGGCAGCGGCGAGGGCGATGTGGCCAAAAGCAGACACAGGGCAGCTTCCTCAGGCAAAAGTATTTCAAGTATGGCCAGTACAATGGAAGACCAGTATTTCTGGAAAGTTGGCATAACACAGTTGCATATTAGAGATGACAAACCTCAAATGCCACTGTTTAAAAAAAGAATCTATTTGCTTTATTGCTGAAGCCCTCCAGGCAACCAACAGACCACCAGTACACAGTAAGCACCGTATCCAGGGACATCAAGCTAAGCAACGATTCATTTATATACAAGGTCTAGACAGGCTCAGATTCAGTTGTGCCACGCAAAAGAGGTTTCTGCCCTGCAGCTATTTCTTACTGCTCTCTGACCAGCTTCGGGCAAAGCAGCTTCAACAGTTTACATATCCAGTCTTTGCTAATCCATTTGACTTCCTCTGCAGAGAATTAAGAGAGTTCACACCAACCACACCATACACACACACACACACACACACACACACACTGTGACTTCCAGCAGAGAGCAGAGTTATGAAGGTATAAACAATTAGACTTCCCACAGCTTGAACAAGAAACAAACCAAGAGACAATGCCCTGCACCATGGCCTTTTGTAGATACAAGGTACAAGCAGCACATCCAGGCTGTAAAGGCTCATGAAACCCTTCCAAGTCAATGTTCATATATAAAGGATATGTGGGCACACAAACAACACTACCCCCACACCTGGGTTTGATTTCAACACCAAGAAGAAAACAACCCGTTTTCAACTCGTGGGTTAACAGATAAAGCCCCACCTCACCTGGCAATTTCTGCTATCTCTGCTGTTTGCGCAATGAAGCCGTAGGGGTCAGGGTTGTCATCAAAATCTTCATCCTCATCCGTTTCTCTGCCGTTGTGCTTCTGCCTGCCCAGCCCAGAGCCACGCATCCTCGGTGTTTGTGTGGCTGTTGAAGTATGGGAGCGTTTGTGTTTAGGGGAGCTGTGATTTGAGCCATATTCCTCCTCCGAAGTGGAAGTGTAATCTGAACCCTGTGGTCTCCGCCTTGATGCTTATAAAAAATGAATTGGTTTCAGACCGAGGACAGTAGTCAAAAGTAACCACAAAAGGCTGAAAGGTAACACAAAACTAGCCCAAGAGCATAAGGAAAGTCGAGTTTCTGTGCAGATCTTAAGTTAAAATACCACATTTTCTGAGCTTATTTCAAAGTCGAGCCCCTCTATGGCTCCCATTCACTGTACAAATTTGGAGTGGAAAATTCCAATGGAAAATCATAATGACTGTGTTAATGCCTCCACTGTAGTAAATTACTACCACAGACTTGGCTTTCCATGCACAGAAGCTCTGTGTGTAAGTAGCACACATTTCAGACTCCTCATAGTCCCACAGAAGTCCTTTTCTGAAGAGAGCCCAATTTTCAAGCCTGCAGATACCTTTCTAATTAGCTTCAAGTACAAGCAGAAGGAGGGGTTTTGGAGTGAAGAGTAGACTGTTGGTGCTTGGTGTTATTTGCAAGAGTCCACACCCCATGCTCACCTCCTGCCTCACAATTCACCATTAATGACACTCTACAAGAAAGTGTTCACAGTCAGGACTGGCTCCAAGCCCTGGAGCCACGTGGTAGCTGCTCACTTTTCCCAACTTGTTCTGCAGATCTGTAGACACCCAGGTCTTCCTTGCATGGGAAATGTCAAGGTGTCCTTGTTTGAAAACTGGGCTCTCAATGTTTGCTGCCTCACTATACTCTCTACAGGTACTGCTTCATTCCCTTCTGTCCACCCCTGGAGAATGAAGACCCACCAAACACAGAACCAGACAAGTTATTTAGAATTACAACACCGAAAAACTTCACTGTGTTACCAAGACAATCCTAACACTGAAACACTACCTGTGAACTAAGTCAGCATCATACACCATACAAACAAAACCAGCTAATTTGGTGTGTAAGATGCAGGTAGAAGCTATAGATAATTACTGTATAGTGAAAGAATTCCTAGACATTGCTATCTCACCCATAGCTATAACAATGCCTTGGCTTAGGATATTTATATATATATATATATAAAATAAAAATAAATTTGCTCATATTCAATTCACAGAATTGTATCTCTTTTTTAAATGCAGTTTTAGAATCAAGAGGTCACCCTGTCACTGAACGGCAATTTTAAAATGATGAGACTCATTTTCCATCTCTGTACACCAAGGGAAATCAGAATCAGCTCCCTCAGTATCATCTAAATTACCCTGAGTAAACAAATTGTGTACACAGAGGAGCATGGGAGACAAGCCTTTAGCTCTCAGAACTGGTAACTTGGGTAATTCTGATCTTATCTGTGACTTTCACAGAAAGCTACTTCAGATGGCCCAACAATATACTGGCATTTCTTGTCTCATGGGCAGACAGTTCATGCTGTTCCTCCACAGTGAGATTAACTTTCTCTCACTGGGAGAGTTGGAACTCCTGTGGTTAACTAAACACTAAGAACCCCTGGAATAAATCAGCAACATCTGCCTCCCTATCCCCTAGGCCTCACACTCAAAGCTTTCAAGGGTTGTTGTATTGTGCTAAAAAAAGTCTTGATGGCACAGTGCAACAGTCCAGTTTCACAACATGTCACTCTGGCTGCAGGAAGGGAGTTCTAGCTGCTGATTTGCTATGTCTACAACAGCATTAGTACAGGAGCATGGATCACACAACAGCAAGCACAATGAAGCTCGAAATACACCAGCATGTACTCAGAGCTTGCACAAGGTTCACAATCCTATCAAAGAATTAGGAGGTTAGTATTTTAAGAGTGACTAATTCAGAGGAAAGATTAGCATCATCTGCTGCAACTATGGACAAGGAAAGGTGTTAGCATGCTGCTACAGAGGTGTGGAAATCAAAAACCAATTCATTTAAATAAAGAACTGGCCAACACTTATCATTTCTCTCTGAATGATTTGAAGCCTGTGGTCCAAAGGCAGAGGGAGTGCAAAGAGCACCTCCTGTTTGGAAAACTGACCACATTATCTTGATTTAAATTTGTTTATCAGCATTAACAAGAAGTTAATAATAGCATCATCTCAAAAAAGGCAAGAGCAGAGACTGTACATACTGTTTTAGCTTAATCACATTCTGATTTACATGCATATACAAGTGTGTAAGGAAAAAAATCACTAAAATTAAAGGTGAAGCTGAATGTACTAAAACAATCCAAAACAAGCAGCAAATAACATTTTTAGCATGCAATAAAAATTAATACTGCAAGGGGGATAAATACTCAGCTGTATGAAAATATATTAAAGGACACATCCAGAACTCCAAGACCCCTTACAAAAACATGAAACTGCTGAAAATAGGATTCTACTGAGAAATCCAGCCAAAGGGGTTCTTCCTGTCCCTCTGGCTACCAATCATTCCTAAAATCCTAAGCAAACACATTTGCTTTGCCACATCTGTTGCATGTCAAGGACTACAGGCATTGTCCTGAACTTAAACCAAAGGTTTCAGGAACAATTTCCCATAATTAATTACCACCCCAAAGTTGTCATCTGAATTGTCCCCACCTCTTAATTGAAGGCTGATTTCAATATGACAAATGCTGATTTTTCAAGGGTCTATTGAGTGCTCAACTATAGGGCAATGTAATTCCTACATTCCTACCTCTGCCTCATGGGAACCCCAACTGTGAACCTGCCTTAGCTGTGGCAAAAGTCAATGAAAATACATAGAAGTGTCAATCTCATGAGGTAATCAACATGCAGTGTCTAGCTCTGTATTTATATTTTCAGGACAACAAGGGAACAGCTTTCACAACACAGGGACATATTTTTTTTCTTCAGTTTCAGATGCCTTCAAACTTGCCACCTTGGACATCAGCTGTCACCAACACCATTATAAGCTCTCTAGGAGAAAACTTTGAATTTTACAAGTAAAAGAGATCAGAATTTTTTGCAGCACTAGAAAGGCATTAAATTCTATCTTTTAAAAAAAATATGGGCAACTGTCAAATGGCAACTGGTTGTTCAAAAAACAAACCACTGGAGTAGCTATTTGGAGTATTCTCACAGACATAACCACAATACCATCTCACTGAGTATGAGAGTGCTCTGCTGTCTCCAAATCCACATGAAATCTCAACATCTGTGCTGCTCATAAATGCAGACTTTTGTACTCACCAAGGCAGCACCTCTACTACTGCGATATTTATCCCCGGCAACTACGTGCAGCCTGTAGGTCAGAAACAGGGGAAGAGGGGAGAAACATAAAGCAGAAGCACTTACAGGATGACGAGGAGGAATACTTGACACTGCTTGAACGAGTCCTGCTGAAAGGCTGCTTGGCAGAGGCAGCAGCTGCTGTTTTCCTGGCCGCAGCTCTCACCTCCGACACGCCCGTCTTGCGATAGGACTCGGCGCTGCGGCCCGAAAAGCCCGTCCTCGCCTGTGCCGTCTCTGAGTCACTGGGCACTGTGAATGATCCTGCCCGTTTCCTGGGCATGGCCAGGATGTCCAGCCGGGACAGCTTCTTTGTCTCCGTGGGCTGCCTGGTGCCCTGAGCAGTGGCATCCGAGTTGGAGGCTGCTTTGTCAGCATCCACACACTCGTTGTCCGAAGCATCTCCCAGCCGGGCGCGGCGCAGCTTTGAGGCCCTCGTGGGCCGGGGGGTGGATAAACTGTTGGACCGGGTGAGAACCTGCTGGATTTTCTGCACGTTTGAGGTTGTTTTGCTCTGGTCCTCCTTGGTGGGCTGAGTGAAAGGTTTCCTCCTGGGAACAGGCCGGGTTACCGAGTGCTCGTGGTCAGACACAACCGCATCTGGGACTGGCAGGTAGGGCGAGTTCGAACTTCTCTCGTCGTCTGTGAAGTCAAGTGACCCTCGAGTCCCAGCGCTCCGCTTCATCTGGAAGCGTTTGGTGGCCTCTGCTCGGTTGGGTGCCTCTGGTGCTTGTGTTTTCTGCTTCTCTGTCAGCCTGTCCCGAGCGCTGGGCTGCCCACACTGGTCCTGGATGGATGGTGTGGAGGAAGATTTCTCCTTCTGCAAGCTCACAACCGCTTTGCGTTTCGGGGCACTTGCTGGGATGTTTTTGCCGCTCACCAAGCTGACTGTGCTGGCTGTGTCTACATCTGAGTCCCCTGACAAAGAGTCCTCCAGCTGACCAGCAGTTTCTGACGATTCCAGCTGTTGGCTTTGACCAAGCAATTTGGCTTCCAGCGCTGCCAAGGCAGTTTCAGTGTCCTTAAGCAGAAGATGAGTGTCCTGACCAAAGTCCATACGAGTTGACCGAAGAGCCTCTAAATCTTTAAGCAGAGGGTGACTTGAAATATGTGGGAGTTTATTCTGAGGAACACCACTGCTTGATTTATCTTTGGTAAAACTTTCCTGTCTAACAAAAGATGCCGTTTCCTTTCCTGACATGTTTTCTTGATCTTGAGGAAGACTCTGATGAAGGGAAATGACAACTTTTCCAGCCGTGTTTATATAAGCACTGACATCTTTGACCGGTGGCTTTCCAGAAACTGGTGTGCCAGCACACTTGAAGGAAAACTCCGGATCCTTGCTGTCCTTGTCTGCTCGAGCATGGGATATACTCATGGAGAGCTTGGAGGGAACCTCTGCATCATTGCTGTCATCACCAATGTAGAAGGAGGTAGAAACTGGCTCACTCACAGCTCTCACGTGAGAGATCCGGGTGGCTCCTGGCTGCCGACTCTCTGATCTATTGTCTTCCCTCATCTGCTCTAGCATTTTGCTGTTCTCTTTGTATTTCTTGCCTTTTTCTGTGCTGAAGCCATCGTCAGATCTGCTGGCATCGCTGAGGCTATCCGGATC
Source organism: Ammospiza nelsoni (assembly GCF_027579445.1). Lineage (NCBI taxonomy): Eukaryota > Metazoa > Chordata > Aves > Passeriformes > Passerellidae > Ammospiza > Ammospiza nelsoni. The sequence continues at coordinate 56,324,221 of NC_080638.1, read as the reverse complement.
CAGGTCCTCCTGGATGAAGAGGTGGCTGTTGGAATCGCCACAGGCTTCCACGCAGCCATCCTTCACGATGGTTCTCTTGGTAACCTCTGAATAGGACTCCTGGCACACCAGGACTGTGGGAGTGGGGCTGTCTGATTTATCACTTGGAGGGAGCTGGGGAAGAAGGCGCCTTGTTCTCGAGGGCACAGAGTTTTCTGGTTCTCCAGGTTTTGGGAGCACCCCACTTTCTGAAGAGACTTAAGAGGAAAAGAATCAATTAGTGTAAAACTGTGCGATTTATTTGTTTCTTTGTTTAGGAAGAGATTGATCTTGTAAAATGCAAGTCCACAAAAGCACTCACAAGGTGTGCTTAGAACTAAGGTCTTATGTAATCTGAACATCAGCAGGGCCTGGTTGGTGCCTGCTCTCTCAGGTTTATCAATACAGACATTAAACTTGATTCCTTTGCTGAATCACACTGCTCAATACCTTCCCTTCTCAAGGTAGTATGTCAGATTCATTCTCCCATGATATACCTCTCAGTACAAGCACTATGGAGTATAATGACATCGCTGGCATCTAGCATCAATCAGGCCACAGGAATGAGATGAAAAGCCATCAGACATCAGTGATGCAGTGTTTTAAGTGCCATTCTAAACAACATTGCCCATTTGACTAAATAGACTGTGTTTTTCACAGTACAAGTTCTCCTACACTCATATCCCAGAGCAAAGTCCCAGGAGAAAGACTCTGTGATAATCAAGAGGCTCTGAATTAGAGCTCCCTGCCCCAGCTTGTGTGGGCTTATCAGCAGCAACACTAACACTCCATAGAAAGAGTGTTCCTGCTTCTCCCATGCTTCTGGCCAGGCCTCCATATCTGATAACACCTTTAAATACCAGGATCACTGGTTATTTGGCTATGGTAATATTACAAGTCCTCCAGGAGTTAGGTATCCTACATGGTGTGAAAACAGTAGCAATGATCTCTGAAACAAAGATTCCTTCTAATCTTTAGTTCCTTCTAATCTTTTAGCTGTCGATGGCAAGAAGGTATGACAAGTAATCACAAGCAAAAAAATGTTGAAAACATTTGCAAAAGCCAACAAAGTGCTTTTCTCCTTTTCCCACACACCAAGAGGACCACAGGGTCTGTAAGGTGTCTTCCAAGTTAGGAAGCTGGAGGTTATCAGACTCCCATTGTTTCTCCCCTACCACATCTAGTTTTCTATGCTGATCTCCACCCTTTAAATTGGCCACTCAACAGCAAATCCCAGAACAGCCTAAATTCTCAGCACAGCCAGACACAGGAGAAGCATCCTAAAATATGCAAGTCAGGAACTAACTCCAAGGCTATGTGCAAAGGGCTCTCATCTGGCATCACACGGCAGTCTAAGGAACCACAGCTTGGGGCTGGTTAACACCCAAAGCCCTTACAAGCTTTCTCCTTCCCAGGTTCCCCTTAGTCATGTCAAACCTAACATTTAAGAACCTCTTGAATAAATCCAAAATGCAAAGCAGAGGCTCTCTCTATCTTCAGTCCACTGGGAACTACTCACTCTGTGCTTCTCATCTCCAACTACTAAAACAGCTAAAACAGAAAACAAGCACAGCCAGATGCAGAGACGCCCTTAATTTCTGCTTTTCCGATCATCCTGGTTTAGATTCAGATACCCTCAAACCACAGTGCTGGATGAGACTTACCTACACTTCCATCACCCGGCCCAGAGGCAAATCCAGAGTCAGAGTAACTGTCCGCAAGGCTCGCCCACCTTGACACCCACTTCTGACTCCCCTGAGCTGCTGCAGACATCTACAACAAGGTGGGGAAAATGAGGTCAGAAAGAGGGGTTTGGACACAAAATCCTAGCCACAAAATCTCTCCTCTCTCGCAGAATCACTCGGTCTGTTTAAAATAGAAATCAAGCTACACATCACAATTACATGCAGACAGAAAGCCCATCTACACCTCCACCATCCCAGGAAATCCACCTGGACTGCTCATACCTGTGCCTCAGCCTGAGACCCATTCACAGCTTTTGAGGAAAGAGCCTGGAGCAAGGGTGACTTCTGACTAGTGCCGTTTTCACTGATTAGATGCTGAGAACTGGCGTCATCTTTTTCACCTGTAATTACTGGTCTAAAGGTTGAAGAGATTCTGGAAAATTCAGGCGATTCTAGAACGCCAAAAACCTGAAAAGATGTTTGCATGGGATTATTAAAATGCAAGGAAACAGAAAAACATTAGCCAAAATCTATGAAAATCTGTGAAACACTAGTCACACACAAACTATGATGCCAAGGAGCCAGAAACACTTGCCAATGCTTCCATGCAAACTATGTAAATGATTTTCTTCTGCACTCCATAGCAGCAGCTTTAAATATACATAATCATAGAATTCCACTCACACCCACCTTTCCTCTCTCCCTCATTATTTAGGGGTGTTGCCTTTAACAGCAGGCAACTTTCACTGAAAAGGAGTCCCTTTTCAGCCCAGAGAAATTTAGGATGAGTGTTGGAAAAGCTATTTACCAGCCCATTCATGAAGATTTAGTCAGAGAAAATGGGAAAGCTCCATCCCCAGTGCCTTTCATAGACTGTGGCTGAGTGGGCTGAGCAAAGCAGCCCCGCACTGCCACAAGGAACTGGGACAGGATGCACCTCTGAGATGGATGAGTGTTTGAGCCTGTTTCACAGATTCCCCCTGAAGATAAACAGGCCTTCTATGAGAGGTGACCAAGACTCTTGCCTCAGAAGGGCTTGCTCCTCTCACTTGACTGCAAGAAGTTCAGAGGAAGATAACAACACAGAGAGTGCCTTGGCTGTGTGGAGATGGCCATAAAGATCTCCACTCTCACTGCTGTTTAGAAAAGTCCTTGCAGTGGTGGAGGAATAAAGAACAGAAACACCTTAGAACCTAGTCCAGAATTCATTTTCTTTCGTCCTGGACAGAAGCACTGAGGTTCAGTTATCAGCTGTTTCACAAGTGGCAGGTCTGCACTGCACCAAGTCTATGGCCCAGTTGGGCCAGAAGCTGGCCAGTTTGCCAGTTACATGGCTGCCAAGACTACTCCCCAGAAACACTTGTATTTTTGTGGCATTTTCCCTCATATTTCCCCACCAGAACAATTAGTCATCTATTGTCAGGACTAGGACCTTGCTGTGACCTAAATGCCATGCCCTGAAAGCTTCCAATCACATTTCAAACAAGATGGAAGGAACAAATGTAATCAAAAACAAAAGAGAGAAGCTAGATCCAGACTCATAAACACTGTATACAAAGCTCTAAAGCCAGGTTCAATTAAGGCTTCCTTTAAACCTTGCCATCCTCCTGACTACATTTCACTAAATCTTCATAACAACCTGCCAGTTTTGTTTTCATAATAGACCGCAGATGAGAGTTAAACCTGAAAATCAGCCAAACTTTCATTTGCCCTGCGGTTGGTTAGTTGGGTGGGTTCTTCTTAAGCCTTCCTCATCTCTGGAGTTTATTTTTTATGCAATCATTCACACTGCAAAATCCAAACAAGTACAGATCCATCTGGGTTTGCCTCTGCCCTAGATCACACCCTTTGCTATCTCAGCCAGCTGCCGCTTGCCCTGACAGCAAGCACTGCCTTTCTAATCAGGCACAGCCAAATACAGAAACATCTGCCACTAAGGCTTGTAAGCACCAGCCCTTGGCATTTCCTGTGGCCTACCATGGGATGATGCATCAGTCATGGGCTGCAGCTCCCATCTTTATAACAGTGGGCAGGAGGTGATACAATGCCAAGGCAGAGGCTGGGGAGCAGTCCTAGAGAGCAGAGCTGCTCCCAGCCACAGCTGTCAGCAGGATCAGCCTGATCTTTATTCAGGTGTTGCCTTTCCTCTAAACAGATGGCAAATCCATTCTTTCCCTTTTGCTTCCAAATTCCATTTTTTAAGCAAGCAGCTCTCTGCTGTGGGCATATTTTGCCTTCTTTTACTCTGCAGTTTTTTGTTTGTTTGTAATTTTGTTGTTTTGATGGGATTTCTTAAAGACAAGCATCACTGTTCATTGAGGCCTACCCTTAGCACACATCACCCAGGATGATTTTCCACCCCCAACTATAATGCCCTGCTGCACTCAATTGCATCCCTTCATGATAGCAGTTAATTAAGCCCTCCAAGCCTTCAGCCCTCAGCTCACTGGCCAAGCACAGAAAAGCAGCATTTACCTGATCTATCATTTTTCGCGCTTCCTCCACCTCTTTGTCCTGCGACTCTGTCTCAATGGTGTACGTGCCCGTCTCACTTACACTGTCCTCCTCATCATTCCTCCTGCCCTGGGCAGACTTCACCTCTGGAGGTGGAGCAGAGGCAGGCTCTGGTTCCGAGGATATAACCACACGTGGAGCTGTGGGCATGGGCACAGGGGCTGCTTTCTCGGTGTTTGGCTTCCCAGACTGAGCAGTCTCACGCAAGTACTCAGCCATAAAATCCTGAGCCATTTTCGACTTCCTCCCAACGCTCCCATAACTTTTGACTCTGGGAGCACAGGAGGACGAAGAGCTGATACGATCCTCCGTCTTATCCCTCTTGAAGGAGCTGGCTCTTTGGGTCCCGCAGGAGCTGTTGCTGGCTTTGCCCGCCTGGGCTGTGAGGTGGGACGGCGGCGCTGAATTTCCCGGCTTCTCCGCCGGCAGCGCGTTCTTGCGCTTTTCCACCTTGCTCTTCATGCCCGGATCCGTGTCGCTCTGGGATGAGTGGGCGCTGTGCGTGAAGGACTGGGAGCGCTTCTTGCGCGGCGTGTCCTCGAAGAACTCGATGACGAAGGCCTGCTTGTTGTGCAGCATCTCGTGGGGGTCGCGCCTCATCTGGCGCTGCAGCCTCGTCTGCTCCGCGGGGCGTTCCCCGCCCGCCGCCGGCGGCTCCTTCTCCGCCTTGGGGTCTTCGGTGTCGCTCTGCGTCCCGTCCTCGTGCCTGTTGCCTGGAAACAAGGTATGTAGATTTGACCTCCGTACTCTCAGAGGTTGTGAGCCTGTCATAACCTCCCAGATGAAATTTGTAATTTCAGTTACAAGGAAAGCATTCTGTAAGATTAAAAAACTCCAAAGACATCTGTGTGGTACAGGGATTACACCCCAGCACAAGAAATAAAGAGAAGGCAGCTCTCTCCTGACCCCACTTTTCACCACTGGTTGGCTACCAAGTTAATTATTTATTTTAAAAGAATTCAAGAAGCACTTTCAACCTCATGGATTTCTGATTTTTTCTGATTCTGGTGGTGATTGGTTTACATACCTAATGTTTTGTTTCTTTACTTTTTCAATTCAAATAAAAAAGATGAGATTATTTTGCCATTCTATCCAATTACTGTAGTCCAAGACCACCTCACTGGGTTTTCTCTTTTACAGAGCAGAAATATCTCTGCAGGATCAGGAAATAAAACCCTCACAGTGCATACCATGAAACCAAATCCCCACGATGAAAGACCAGACAGATCACTGCATTACAAGTACATGCATCTCTGAGCACCCAAGTCACCCTCCTCTACAAGGGGAAATAAACCAGAGGCTAACAGAAAAGTGGATTTGCAGGATTCTTTACTCTTCTTGGAGATTTAAGAATCACACCATGACACCCCCATGAGTTACACCATCCTATCAGCAGCCAAGCAAAGGTTAAATCATTAGTTAAGAGCTCACTAAGCTTAAACTAAGTTTATAAATATTTTCATTTATGTTAGCAACAACCATCTTTACAACTGTCTCTATGTATCAGTGCCTGCCTGTCTCTCAGCACCTTAGCTCAGGACTCTCAGAAAGTAAGTTGAAGTAACCAAAAGTCAAAATTAAAACAAAAAGTTAAAAGTAAAACAAAAACAAACCTTTTTTTGGAGAAGGAAACAGGTGTGAAGGCACACAACACGATTCAGTCAACGACCAGGAACCTGTCATCGGGAGAACGGGGAAAGAGGTCTCTGCGCTCTAGACTGTAATATGTAGCAAGATATACTGGCTAAAACACCACGTGTTTGAAGCAAAACTGCTCAAACCAACTTGGCAAGTTCTCCAGACTCATGGGTGAAGACCATTTATTACATCAAGTTAACTGCAAAAGATTAGAATTTAATGCAAGGTCCATTCAACCCAGGAGTCAATTCTATGAAGAGTTTGCTAATACACTGATGAAGAAAGCCAGCAAACTTTGCATTGTGCCCTGAGGGCTGATAAGCTTCACCCTTGGAAGGGAAAGTTCTTAAATTAAAGGTCTTGACTAAGAGCTCTGATGGATGCAAAACGGTGAGGACACAAGGAAAACATGCACCATGCTCACAGATGCCCCAGCAGAACATCATGCACATCCCCTCAAGCTGCTAAGACCTGAACATCCAGTAGTCTTGATACTGGTCTTTACATTCACCACATTGCTGCTGGAAGTGAATAAATGCTACTTAGATAGCCCCAATGGAGGGCATTTCTGATCCTGGAGACCCAAACCTGGTAGGCAGCCAGCAGCAGCCTCCAAGACACCTTCAACATTAGCCCTGCCAGAAGAACACGTTGCACAGCTATCATAGATAAATGACACCTGCCAAAGCAGAGGAGGATCAACTCCTCAGGCCATCAGCACTCCATGTTTTAATCAAATGTCCAGTGTTGATTTCTTTATATGCAAATTTTGCCCTGAATTACCTCAGCTTCTTTCCATGCCTTATGGACTGTAGAGAGGCAAATGCAGCCAGTCTCTAGTGCTCCTGTGCATCACAACAGCAACAGCTGCCCAGTGCTCTAGTTTTCTCCAAGAGGAAGAGCAAAACCACTGAAGCACATTTCTATCCCTGACAATGTTCTCCAATAAGTCAACAAAAATCAGTATGACAACAACATAAAAAATCCCAGCACAAACCCTTTCATCACACAGTCACAGTACACTGAAAATAAGACCCTAAATAACGAAACAGGGCACCTCAATGCGGTTCCTTATTGGGAAGAACTAGAACCAAGCAATGGCCAACAAAGTAGTTCAATTTCCATACCATGTGAAACCCTATAGCTGAATAGAAGACCTTTATGATCCTACAAGGCTCCCAAAAAATATGCACCAAAACCAGCAATTTGGAGGTGTAATACATAAAACTCTTCATATTATGATGAGTTTTCGGTTTTTTTTTTTTGCAAGAAGGTCAAAGCAAATATTCCTTAAGAGAAGACAAGGTCTAGCTCTTATTTAAGTAGGAACTCAAGCACAAGTAGGTCTGGTAGCCTTCAATTTGACTACATCAGCTCAAGGTGCAGTTCAAAACAATAGCTCTTCCAGAAGCAAGGCAGTGAGAATGCAGGAATCAATGGTCTCCTCCAAGCTGTTCAGTGGATGGCCAAGAGAGACACCCAAGCAACCATAAATCTTGCAGAACGTATTTCCAAGTTGCATCAGAATCATGTAAGTCCCACAAGCTGCTCTAAGAACTGAGCTCCAAACTTCACTTCAGATCTTTGAAAATCCCCCAAGAATTCCTCACAAGTCAGACACTTAACAAGACAGAGGTTCACTAAATCTGATGTTTTTGAACAGAGCAGGATTTCAGAAAAGCATTGGGTTAGAAGAAACCTTTTCCTACAAGCACAACAATTTCCTCTACTAGGGATCAGTGTATCCCAACTCTCAGTATTGTCTCTGTCAGCATTTTCTGTCATCCAACCAACTAGCTCTGGCCATTACCAGATGATCACACTTAAGGCAGCAGGATGATCATGCTCAGACTCCTGTGGACTACAGTTAAAAAGAAAAGCCATTCCATCAGCTAGGAGAAGCCAAGAGAACCAAATTCACTGAAATATCTGTGTTTATCAGCCTGCCTGACCATACAGAAATTATTTTGGACATTTAAAAACCAAAATCTTTTTTTTAACCAATTACTGCTGAGCTGGCATTATAGATGCAGAGGAGTCACATTAGTGTCCCCAAGCCAACATCACACATCACTTCAGGGCTGGGTGAAGAGCATGCTGGATGCATTCAAAATATCAACAGTCATTAAAGTAATATTCTTCATCTTGCAAATTTGGAGCAGAGATAATTAAGTCCAGTTCTCCCTGACAGGAGAATGGTTTTCATATTTTATGATGAAAGGCTGTATTTTGCATGGCCAACAGAGAGCTATGTCCACATGACAAGACATTCACTCACCTTTGAGCGTCCTTACATGAATTGGCAGGTCACTCTTGGTACTGTAAACATCATCTCCTGCAGACTGCCTTCTCATCAGGCTTGGGTCATTCTGGACAAGCCAGTCAGCCACTTTGCTCTCTGCCGACATCATTTCTGTGTGAGCTGGCTCCTTACTGTAGGGTCTTCTCTGTCTGAGTGAAAATTTTGTTACATGGTCTTTTATCTTTATTTTACCAGGTGTACCATCATCAAATTCAATGGTGAAAGAGGCATGACTCTGTACCACAGGGGCTACCACAGCATCAACATCTTTTGTTGGGATCTCATGGACCTGTGTTTCTGGAGATTTTGATGGCTGCTGAAATTCTTTAGTTGGAATCTCAAAGTAACTTGGCTCTCTCCGGAAAGCAAACACAGATTGTTCTTGGGCATCTCTGTAAGTAGAAATATTCCCATTCATTTCCTCTTCATGTTGGGTTATCTCTTTTGATCTCTCTACAAAAGTGGGGGAAAAAAAAGGATAAAATAACATTTTTTCAGTACTATTTAATTCACTTGTTTCAACTTCTTGGAAGGGCTACTAATCACAACCCCTCTCTGCTAGAGAATAGATACACTGTGTGGGAATTGAAATAAAACAGTTCTTTGTGCAGTAGAGCACATGCTTGATGGAAACATCAGGTTTAATGCACAAGTGAAAACAAGATGCCTCTTCCATACACGCAGATTGACAACAGGAGTGTTAAGACCAAATGGCTCCCAAGGATGATGAGGTGAGAAACAGATACAGGTACACAACTAACTAAAACAAACTTAGTTATTTACTCCACAACTGCTGTTTCTAATGGTCAAATGTTTTAGGGAAAACATTTTAATTCCCCCTTATTCCAGTTTCAGCAGCTGTAACCTACACACAAGAGCGTGCAAATACAAGCACAAAAAAAGAAGTAGTTATTACAAGTCTTGAAACAGGATGGCTTCAAACAGTAAATATCAAAAGTGTGCCAAAATTTTGCATCCCATATCTTCTCCCACCACACCTCACCCTCCATTACCTGAGTAATGCTCCTCTTGCCTTCTCTCCTCCTTGTTGTTTGCATCATCTTCCCCCCACCAGGAGGGCTGCCCATAGAGAGGGGTGCGGTAAGTATTCGTTTCTAGGAAGAGGATAAGCAAATATTTTAACACAGAAAATACAAATTTACCAGGTTCAATTGCACAGCAAAAGGGAGAAAACAGCAGGGCCAGGTGAGACCATGAACCTGCTACACCACAGCTATAACAATGGCAAATTATACATAATAATATGTTCAGGCTTTTCTTTGTTTCACCCTTTTTTCCTTTTTACATTCTATTGCAAGATACTAACTTCACCTCCTTTCATTGTCTTTCACAGCTGTGTTTCCCAGATACTGGCTTTTGTCCCTTTCTTGCCTTACTATACACAATAAGGAGAAGATTTTTGGCAGGACAGACTACAAAACACTAACCACAAAACTGTCTTCAACTCACCTGCAATTCAGGTGAAATCTTTTTTCCTCACCTTAATTGGGAAGATTTTAGCTCTACCCTTTTTTGTCCCGCCATGTCCTTGGATGTGTCCAGGCTAGGGATTTTTTGCACTATTTACCACTCCCACTGTAAGCGACACGCATTCCACAACAGGAAATTCTTGAAGCATTACAAACTTAGGAAAAATAGTAAAACCATCTCCTAACACTTTCATAAAGAAGTAGTAAACTCTTGCTCTCTACAGCTTATTTACAGTAAACCAAATGAGTTGCTTTGCATAGTCATTGTAGGACAGAGGTTTTTCTCATGGAGAATTTCCTCTAGAAGAGCCAGGATTACATTATTTCTCTGTTCAGTGAGCACTCACTGCAAGATCAGGGCTTCACTGCAACAACCGGCACTCACTCAGTGGAGCTGATCCACTGCTCCTCGTTCTGTATCCCATAAAACAAGGCTGTGTTATGGCAGTGCCTTGGGCTGCTGCTGTTTATGCAACAAACAAAAAGAATACACCGAATTTGCCTGTGGTACAGTTAATACTACAGTTTTTTCATAGTTCAAGAGAAGCAAATAAAGTTGCTTTTGTTCTTTCATCTAGAGGGGATAGAAACACCAGGATAGGTCAGGGGCTGAGGTTAAGATCCAGCTTTGTTAGGCTGTTTCTGCCTCTGCTCACAGCAGCTGCAGCTGGCCACGTCTTGAAACCCTGGCTCCAGCTCCAGAGCCTTAGCTGGGCTTCTACTGCCAGCTGCTGCTCAGCTTGTGGCTTTCAAGCCACACACTGCTCTGTGCAAAGCAGCCCTCAAACAGCCCTGCAATTTTGCATTCTCTGATTTAGTAGGGACATGACAGAAAGCAGTTGTTTGCATAAGGGAAGTCAGGGGAGGAAGGGGCATTAAATAACTCAAATTGAAAAAGCAGCCTGATTTTATGCTGTTGTTTCTAAAGCTACACAGATCCAGTGGCCACTTCAGATATTTTTGTCCTAGGATCATTCCAGATATATAAGCTCATACACTGACAGTCCACAGGCAAAAATTTTGCTTTACAGATGCAGCCCACAGGCCTTTTCTAGAGATCTTCTTCATGTTTCTAAGATAACCACACAGCCTCCCTTCTCACTGAGGATCAAAAGAGGCTGAAAGTATTGCTCTCCTCCCTGCCTAGAGTGCATGGAAGATAAACCATGTTTCTATTATGTGGGCGGCCTTTGAAAGTTCAAAGGAGGAAGCATTTCTCACCATGATAAATTGGAATTGCCAAGCAATGTGTTTCATAACTGATGGGTAAACCACTCATGGCAGAAGGGGAAAAAATAATAAAAAACCTATTCACAAGGTTGTCAGTGAACTCTAGTCCAGTGCAGGGTTTGGTTTCTCCTAGGCTCAGAGCTGCTGTCACACAGCCTAACAGAAACCTACCATCCTCTTTTCATGCTCTAACTTGCCCACTAGACCCCACCCCACCCAGGCAGGATCTGCTCCACCAGTGTCAGGCACTTTGGGCACACCATGGATTATTACCCTGTGGCTTGCAGTACAGACCTTAGGGTTGATGGCCAAGAGGCAGCTATCTGGGGGAAGCCAGGGGAGGGATATCAGCACTTCAACACAAATCCATTAGCAAGAGCCACTGATGTCTGAGGTAATTTGTGCCTAAAGGGATCAACTACCCCATAGATGAAATGCAAAGACCACCTGCACTCCACTGCTGCAAAAGCAGCACCTTTCCCAAGCACTGTGCTGTTACTGCTTGCATCTTGCAAGGAGTTGCAGCTCATTAACAGCTCATGTCTCCAGCACATCCCAGCCCCAAAGGGATCCCAAAGGCCCCCTAGTCCAGAAGATGCCAGTGATCTATTCCAAGACAATTGTGTCCAGAGGGGCAGAAGAGAGCTAAGAGAGCTCACACCCCACCTGCAGGACAGAAGTCTTCCCAGAAACTGCTCTAAGATCGGTGTCCTATCCGAATACAAACAGACCTTAAAAAAAAAGCTCCTGCCTTTGCTGGCCAGGAGCTTTTCTACTACAGGGAAAAGACAGCCAGAGGAATAAGTCAGACTTTTGGTCAAACCTCTTCTGTTGATGAGGAACTTTGGGATTACAACTGAAGCTGAAGGGAGAAAAGAAAGGATTTATAAAGAATAATGATCCAGTTCCTCTGCTGTCTCAAATTTCCCTGGGCTCTAATGGGAAATTACCCTAACTGCCCCTCTGACAAAAGCTAGCACAAAGTCAAAACCCCAGGGCAGCTCTAGGAGCACCTAAAAAGAGTGTTCCAGGATGGCCAGAGTGCACAGATCCGGGGCCCTCAGGTGGAAGATGCTGCACTGCACAGCAGCAGCAGGTTCCTCATGCCCCATGACACAGAGCTCACATGGCACCACCTGCAATGCCTGTTACAGCATCTGTGACAAAGTTGCACATTTGTGTGTGTGGCATTTCACTCCTTTCCTCTCCCAACCTGCACAATGAACAGGAACTTCATTTAAAACTGCAAAAATCACAAGTGGAAAGCTGAGGAGTCAGTATCTTGCTATTCAGGGGCACTTTCAATATTTTAAGAGCAATTAATATTTCCCCTGAGCATTCATATTAATTTCCATTTTGAGTAACACTGTCAAGTGACACAGTCAGTGTCATTCTTGGCTATTGCTGAAAGCAGACAGATCCTGAACCAGAGTAAAATTTCTCTGACTTCAGAAGAGTATTGTGGTTTAACCCCAGCCAGCAGCCAAGCTCCACACAGCCACTCACTCAGTCTACCACCAGTGGGATCAGAGAAAGAAACAGAACGATAAAAGGTAGAATAGTCATAGATTGAGATACAGAGATTTTAGTAAGAAAAGCAAAAGCCATGCACAGAAGCAAAGCCAAACAAGGAGCTCCTTCACCACTTCCCATGGGCAGGCAGGTGCTCAGCCATCTCCAGGAAATCAGGACTCCATTACATGTAACAGTGACTTGGGAAGACAAACATCACTCCAAACATCCCCTCCCATTTCCTCCTTCTTCTATACATTATATACTGAGCATGTGGTATGATCTGGACTATCCCTGTGGTCCCTTTGGGTCACCTGTCCTGGCTGTGTCCCCTCCCAGGCAGCCCCAATCTCCTCTCCAGCGTGGCAGTACAGAGAGCAGAAAGGGCCTTGGCTCTGTGTAAGCCCTGCTCAGCAATAACAAAAACATCTCTGTATTAACAACTCTGTGTTCTGCAAAAATCCAAAACACAGCTCCATACCAGCCACTGGGAAGAGAATTAACTCTACCCCAGCCAAAACCAGCACAAAGAGCTGCATGAATTTGCTGCCCTGCTCATGTCAGAAGCTTCTGTCCCTTCTAATTTGCCAGCACAACTGACACCTCTCCCAGCTTCAGCTCTAACACAACAATATTGTAGAAAAAGGGGAGGGGAGGGGGGAAAAGCACGAGGGGAAGGCAGATAAACAGATGGCTGTGACAGAAGTGGGCCAGGGAGCAGCTACACATGCAGTTGTGCCAGCGGGCTTTGCTCCTCACCAGCTGGGATCCATTTTAGGTAGCAACCTGAACCTGGACCTGCAGCATGCAGAGCAGCATGTCTGCCTGTGTCCTGAGACATGCAAAGCACCCTGAAGCCACCTCCTGTCTGCTCTGTTTTAGTGTAAGATGGATGCTCTTGCAAGAGCAGAGAAACTCTGGGCTTGCTCAAGTCAGCAGTGAGGGGAGGAACACCAATGAAAATGAGCTGCTCAGTCATTTTAATGACATGAGACTTCCTCCAATTGATGGCAGCTCGTTACCACCTCTCTCCGCTCCGTGCCAGGCTGCCCAGATGGTGCCAATTCATTTAGACATATTTCTTGGCTCATCAATTCAGGCAGGCAGCCCGAAAACCATCCTTTTAGATAACTGAATTGAGGTCAGCACAAGCATTCAGCCAGACAAATACTGAGCTACCAGCGATGCTGTAATGCAGGGAAGACCACTGACATACACGTGTTCTGCTCCTGGATTTCAGTCTTTGGGGCAGTCACTCAAAAGGAAAAATGAAGGCTGTTTTAGCACAGAACAAGGGAAGTCCATTTGCTTAACAGTCTGAAAAACTGTGGCCTGTTAAATTAATACAGAACTATTGATCATCTGAAGGAGAGGCACCAAAAGAGAGAATGAGACATGCCAATACAAAGGGTGCATTTATGGAGAAGTGAATCACACAGAACACAAGGCCACAACCAGAAATGCACTCCAGGTGATGAAAGGCAAAGGAGAAAAACTGTGTTAAAGCTGCTTTCCATCATCAAGCAGGAAGAAGAGCTTTCAAGACAAGCACACAGCTCCCACCAAACAGAGGGGTCGGATTTCCCTTGAAGGTGTCCTCTGTGGTCAGGACAGGACTGAGCACTGTGCTTTGCCTGAATCTTCACAAAACTTCACAATCATGAGAGAGACAGTCAGCAACAGCAAATTTCTTTGCTCACAGAAGCACACACAGCTTTGAAGCTCGCTACTGCAAGTCATAACAAAAGCATAAGAAATCCAGCTTCCTTTAAGTCAAACTGTTTTTGATTCATTATTAATAACAATAATGTCCATCTCTAGAAGATGCAGAGTAGGTTTCTTACAGCAGAGGCCTTGGGGAAAAAAAAAAAAAAAGTTTAAAATGCTGTAGCTAGATCATAATTCCTAACATCTCTGCTTTTTCACTCCTCTCCAAAATAGAGGATTCAGACCTAGCAGGAATAATCATTAAGCAGTTCTCTGACTCTTTGCTACACAATTTATTTCCTGTGTGCATGGTTAATCTGGGCCCTGGTCTTTTGTACCTACTGTGAACATACATCCCAGGGACTATCAAATCAGGCTGATGATCACAAATGTACTTGTATCAATTACATGGTCAAACCTTAAACATGCTGCAGTTGCCACCACTCTAGTTCAGGCAAAAAAGCAGATATAACACCACTCCCTTAAATTAAAGGCTAGGGCAGAGCTGTGTGTCTAAATAGCTATTGCCATGATCTCATGGGGAAAGTAGCCAAAGACCATGGAAACCACTTCACAGCTGGGCACAGCTCCACTGCCTCCATCCATGCTGCCTGCTGACCTCAGCCCTGGACATCAGCAAGATTTTCAAGTTGTCCACTCTGCTGAGAGGACTTAACTAATGACATGGACGCTGACCTGGTGAGCAAACCTATTTCACAGCTAGGAGAAGCTCCTGCAATTGGTCCCACTCCTGCAAGTGATGATGCCCATTTCCCTGCAAGCAGCCTCCACCCCTGGAAACTCAGGCCTGCAGCAGTTATTCAGAGGTTAGTCATCAGATTCAGGATTACCCAGTCCCATCAGGCTGTGGCAGCTTTGAAAAAACAAAAAATTAAGATCAGCCTAGGATTTAACCATGTGCTGAGAACAGAAGACCACAAAGCAGCTTATCTCATCAAGTACCTCAACTCAGGTAGCAACAGATGGGAATAGGGATTGTGACTGTCTTGAAATCTACTCAGTTCAAGGCTCTACCTGGCTTCCTGATAACTTAAGGCTTTAGACATGAGAGCTAATAGCTATTTTTAGCATTAACTAGCTGAGCTGTGGACACTTTTATTCATATCCATCTCCAAGCTACAGAATTAACCAAGCTTCTTGCTTCAAACATTTCACAGTCTGATTATTTTCTGCTTACAGGCAACATACACCCAAAAGCTGCAAGTTCAACAAAATAAAGACTGAACTGACTGTTTCCCATTCACTCCCCTGGATCTCTTTATCCTCAGCCCCTCACCTCCTCCCATTTCTAAGCAGCTCTAATTGTTCACATTGTTTTGCTAAACCTCTTCCCTGAAAGCTTGCATTCCCTCTGCCTCTTTTCCACCCGGGCCCTGGGAACCGATCCTTCTAAAGGCTTTTGTCAGCCCAGACCTTGCTTTAATTAGTCAATGCAAATTCCTAAATACCTACAGGCTTAGCAAAACAGCTCTTTCCCTAAAGCCTCTTTCTGCTGCCACTAAGCAAGCCCACTCCCCTTAAGAACACTACAACTCTTCTTTTCACTAATCATTTCAAATTGCTGCCAGTCCTCCCAGCAGCCCAGGAGAAACAGTGCCTGTGTGCAGCCGAGGACAAGGTGAATTAGTCACCTCGCAGATGAGAAAGGGATCCACTGATCATTCTGCTCACGTGACAGAGAGGCTTTTGGGAGAGCCAGGGACTGGTTTAATGCTCAGGCCCTTGTTTCCACAGGTTTCAGTCCCATCCAGCAAAATACTTCAAACAAAAAGTCCTGATTTCCTCTATAGTTCAGGGGGGTTAGCAGCACTTCACAGATTTTTTTTAGCTCTGCCCATCAGTCCCACTGCACGTGACATACTTCAGTGCTGTTATCCCCAGCAAGAACACAGAGCCCGTTTTGCCTCAGACCTCTGGTCTGTGCCCACTGAAAATGACAGAAACAAAATGCAGGTCTGCAAATCACAGGGCAGAGAAACGGGTCACCTTGCTGAGGAGTCACTCAACGTCCTGGCTTTGAAGGTGTTCCAAATATCCACT
This sequence comes from Ammospiza nelsoni, assembly GCF_027579445.1. Classification (NCBI taxonomy): domain Eukaryota; kingdom Metazoa; phylum Chordata; class Aves; order Passeriformes; family Passerellidae; genus Ammospiza; species Ammospiza nelsoni. The sequence goes on along the minus strand of NC_080638.1, from coordinate 56,308,064 downwards.
GCTTATGCTATGTAGGTTAAAATCAATGAGAGTGTATTTTGGAAGGTGGCAAGAATAAAAAACTGAGTGTTCATGGAACCAGGCAGCAGCAAACACAAAGTGGTTCCAGTTACTGGCAAAGCTTTCCAAGAGCCTCCTGCCCCTTGAAAGGCAGTGGAGAGCTCTTCCCCCGGTGGGGTTCACCTCTTCTCACCCTCCCCAGTGTCACACCTCATCATCCACAATTCCATCCCTTTACATTCACACTTGTCGGGCTCAGTCCCAAACACAGCCGCAGCCAAAGCAACACAAAGAAAGGTTTTCTGGTGCAGAAAATGGGAGTGCTTCCCCACACAGCTGGAGGCAGCCAAGAGACCAGGGAGGAACATTTCACAGTTTTAGCGCACGGTGCCAGCTTAGGGGGATTTTCATTAGGACAATACATGGGAGATGATGGTCAGTCAACCCACTCCAATTAGTTATCATGAAGCCTTAACAGATCTACCCAAAGTTGTACACTTTTCTAGAAAGCTGCCATACCTGTCTCTAGGCAAACTCACTCAAGATGTTTACCTCACTCTTTTGCTTGCCATCCCCTTCCCTCCATTCTCCTCTCTGATTCTTTCTCCAACAGAGTGGGCAACTCCCCCTGCTAAACCCTAAAGCCTTCCAATTGCTCTGCCATCCTGAAGCCACAAAACCACCACTGGCAGTCATGTCACCAGTATGCTTCAGAACCATATTTGCTCCTCCCATGCACCAGCAAGCTCCAGAAAACCATGAACTGACCAGAACTGGGCAGAGAGACCTGTCAGGACAGCACACACAGGAGGCAGAATTTGGGTGAAATGGGTGAGACAAGATTGCTGGGAAGGTCCTGGCAAACCATAATGGGAAACACAGAGGAACCAAATTTGACAAAGGATCTCTGAAGGCAGGCAGCAGTTGTTAACAAAATGGAGGAGAGAAGGAATTTCTCTAATAGAAAAAGTTTGAAGCCGGGGAACAGTGAACCTGAAGCAAACACCTCTCAGTTTGGCAGTCAGCTTCAATCCCACATGTTGGCACGTTAGGAAACACAGCCATTTAAAACCATCCAGGGCTTTGTGAAAGAAATGGCTTGCTGCTTCTTTGCCTGCCAGCACCATGCCACAGCAGCTATACATTTCTACTCTGAGTCACCCTCTGTTCAAACACCAGCTCACGATTAGGAAATTAAAAATAGACCAGACAGGTGCCAGAGAACTTACCAAACCTGCTCTGCCCACAGGTTTTCCAGAACACACACAGCGACAAGGCATGTAGGAGCCATCACACCAGCTGAATTTTTTTTGAGACTGAATCTCCAAAAACCCAGAGTCTGGAATAATCCAGGAGTTTAGAAAGATGATCCTTCCAGAACTGCTCCCAAATGCAACCCACAAGACTCTACTGTCAGAATCATAACCCAGCACAGGGCTCCAGCTGCACTTTGCTCAGAATCCAGATGAACTGGTTCCCAAGCAGGTACCTGTAATTGCTTTCCTCTCTCCTTTCTCCAGCTTGGCTTGTGGGGACTCTGTGTAGACGCTGTGCTCCATGGGCTGCTCCGCCCTCTTCATGGCCGGGCCTTTGTAGTTCATCTGCAGCTGGCTGGTGTACTTCTCATGCTGCAGAGGCACAAACAGCACTGAAAACCTCTGCCCCACCAACAGATCACCCAAATCTCCACTGCAGCTGTGCCCTTCAACAAAAAGCATGCACACCTGGGAAGAAGCTACAGAACAGAAGTACCCCATTTGGAAGCCATTAAGTGAGAATTCTAGTACATAAGAAGGTCACTGTGACTTAGCTCTGCAAAACAACTAATTAGAAAATCCTTTAAAAACTAGACTGAGAAGAATCAGAGCTCAGGCTATTCTCCACTCAGGATTCAAATCCTGAAATCTCCTTTGTTCTTAAAGGAATGTTATAAATTATTTCAGGGCACCCATCTGCATTATCTCAGTTTTTCAGCAAAGGCAATTGGAATCTATTTTAATTATTTTTTCCAAACCCTCTCCCCAACTAGGAAAGTGATTCTATCTTAAAACAGGTTCCATATTAACACAGTAAATCAGCTATTTAGAAGCTGGTTTATTACAAGTAAATTAACAAAAGGGTGAACCCATCCAGATTATCCCTGAGTAAGTTCAGTGAATCATTTGCCCAATTCTAGCTGTTAAATTTCCTATTCTTGCCAAGTCCTAAACATGGAACCAGGGCTAGGAAGGCAGAATCTGCTAGCCAAGAGCTGATGCATAGCACTGATAGCCCGGTCCCACAGCTGAACATTACAGCTTCCTTGCCCAGAGGGGGTTGCTTTTCTGCCTTAGATAAAGGCTTATTCTGCCTTGAATATTTCTTACCTGCTACTGAACCGTGTTTTAAAAACACCTCACTCCTAAGAGGACTGACTGCTCAGTAAGTAAAAATTGGGAGCTTGAAGGCAAAAATGATACCCATGAATAAATTAAGCAAACTTCAGCCTGACTGAGGAGGTGTGGTAGAACTGGCATAAGTCACCGTGCTCAGAAAAAGACATCTGTGCTCCACTTCTGGGAAGAAAAATGTTCTGCTGTGCTTCACCCACAAGTTCATGCGCTGGTTATTCTTTAACATGTTGCAGCTTTAAGTAACCTTTTTTTTTCTTGGCAGTTATGAACATACAGAATTTGATCTACATGTTAGCACAGGGATAGGAGATCAGAGTTGAGATAACTGGGAAATGTATCTCTCCTCAAAGGAGGGTTTCATTAAGTCCAAATCCAAGGAGAGCCTCACATTTTGAAACATTTCACTGCCATAAAGAGTATTTTAATATTTCACTCTGACTGACTATTACTAGAGTACTTAAAGTTTTTTTTTTTTAAAGTGCACTGCACCCACCCACTCTTACCTTTAATGCTTCTTCTGGGACTTTGTGTTGAATTTGTTCCAGGACATACATATTCGAATGTACAGAAAATTCATTAAGGAAAATACAAAGGACTTGAACGGACAAAGAAATTTAATGTTTAGTCACAGAAAAGAAAACAGGATCATAAAACCAGAAAGTCTTAAAATACACAGGGTAATAAAAGTTGTCTGTGCTGCAGCCCAGCTGGTCTTTGCTGTGCACAATCACATTTGCTGGGCAGATCTAGGACAGCTGAGGGGCAGCAGACATGGGGACCTGAGCAGGAAAAACCTGGAGGAGCACCAGCAACTCTGTGCAGGACCTGGGGGAGCAGCCAGAGCCCCAGCTCAGCTCACACCCTGATCCTCTCCACCTGGCTGGTGGCTTCAGACAGACCACTGAGCATCCCGGCCAAGATGGGCCAGTCTCCCATGCTGGATAAGGCAGCAGCAGAGTTCAGATCCTTGCTCAAACCCTTGGGACTATGGTGCTCTCTTGCCCTGGCAAGGCCTTTCAGTCACTGCAGTTTTCTAGATGAAAAGTAAATCAGGTCATGAGCTGCTGTGACCTCTTAGGGAGGGAGGCATTCACATGGCTGAGCCCAGGCAATAATCCTCAGCAATGCTGTATTAAAAAAAAAAAAAAAAAAAAAAAAAAAAAAAAAAAAAAAAAGCTGGCATCTGGAATGTCATCATGAACAACCCAATTAACACAGCAGAAAGCAAAGAGGAGGAAAAAGGAAAGATGGAAAATGTTAGACTAAAAATAAACCCAGTGATACTGGCCTAGCGGGGGAACTCTGCACAGGCTGTAAGTGAAACTGTAAATGGAAAAGAGAAATGCTCTCATGCAATGGGACACAGTGACTCCAAGACCTCAGGAGATGCTGCCATCCACACCAGGCTGACTGCAGTGTGCACAGAAACCTCTGCTAAACAGAGTGGCACCAAAACAGCAAAGCAGAGAAAGACCTTATAGCTGCCATAGGCACAGTACATCTCATGAAGTTTACTCTAAAACCTACAGTCTTTAAAATTTTCTGTTGAGGGCAATAAATTCTACAGCTCATAAGTATAATCATTCATTTCACTTGAATATCCATTAAAGGGTGCAAGACTATATACTTAAACTCAGCTGCTCCTTGCTGAGAGTTGTTTTCTGTAAAAAAATTTAAACTGGTATTGTAGCCATTAAAACCCACCCATGCTCCAGGCACTGATTTTTGCCTTCCCAGGACTGGAGTTCACAGCAAGTCTTTTGTGCATTTCCTCACACACCAAGAGACCAGAACATACACAAGCAGCTACATTAAAAAACCAAACATTTGCAAAGTCAAGGAAAGCTTCAACTGAGGTTGCCTGTAAAAGATTTCATCACATGTGCAGCAAGACACCACCTTTAATGACAGGATCCCAGAGGAGAGTGACCAAGACCCAAATTATGATCCATGGCCCAGAAAAATCTCTTTTCCTGCAGATCCAGAATGGCACACACAAGTTTAAGCAATCCTGGTGGGAACAGTGAGTGCTCCTGCACTGTCACTGCTGAGAGCTGAAGTACCAGATCCCTGGGAGACCAGCAAGGCTAAAGGTTTGGAGGATTTCAAGGGCTAAAGCATGGCCAAGCAAAATGGATTATCATGGGGACAGCAAAAGGTGGAAGAATGTGGCCTTGGGGTCAAGGATGCACAAGAGTTTTCCAGCCAAACATTTTCCCCCACCAAATGGTAAAACTTAGTCTCTGCCTCTATTCTTAGAAATGTCTGGACTGTTTTAATTGACATCTCTCCAGAAAAGAAAAAAAAAACCCTGGAGAAGACACTTGCTACTTCTAAATTCAGCTTGAGTGGGCAAAGTTTGGCAGATAGAAGCAACTGAAAAAAAAAAGTGAAAAAAGTATTAGATTACATAAAAGACAGCAATAGGAACCTCTACTTATCTCTACTGCTCTTCAGGCTCAGAAAGGCATGTCAACATCTATTCTTATAGCCAGCCATACTGTCACATCAGGGTAAAAAAGCAAAGGGATGAAAGCAAAGGTGTTTTAGCAGACACTGGCAGGATTTGTGGTCTGTAAATAAAGCAATAACTGCAACCTAGCTTCCCTTGCTAGAGGTGAAACGTGCAATTGCTAAAGATTTACTCCTGCATTTTATGGCAGAACTAATTTACACAGGCTAACTTTAATCAGTACACAGTCAAGGTCTGGCCACAAGCTCCACAGCTAGATGTTGAAGGCTGAAGGCTGAAAATTGTCTGAAAGAAAGCATCTGGGTGAAATGACAAATAAAACAAGGTAAATTGAATGAAAAAAATATAGGAAGATATTAGTTCATACAAAAATATATGATCTGTGTTTGCTCCCAGCTGGTACCACCCAAATAAAAAGAAAAAAACCACAACTCTTCCTTAGGAGGAGACTGAAGAGGCATTTCCACAGTCAGCACTGCCAGTGCAGAGCCTGATCCAAAGTCCAGGCATCTGAAAAAGCACCCTTACTCAGGAGACACAATTAGCCCTGGTACCTCTCCGTGCAGCCAGCAGCACAAAACCCAAGCAGAGCCTGGGTCCCCATCCTCTCCAGAAAGGATATCGTAGCCAAAGCGAATGACATCGTTCAGTTTCAGGGTGATGTACTTCTGGTCAGGAATCCTCACATCATTGACAAAGGTCTGCAGGACAGAAACACACAAATGGGCTTGGACTGAGGGTACCAGGGTGGTGGATCTCAGAGGGATGGTGCTCCTGGAGGGCATCCATGTCCACACCCTAACTCAGAGTGTGCCAGCACCAAGGCAGGAGCTAGGAGCTAAGTTCCCTGGAAAAACCAACACCAGCAAGCAGCTCCCATGGGCAAGTCAGAGCACCCCAATTATGCTTCAAAGCAAGGTGCTGTGAAGGGACCTTTAGGGAGATTTCTTTTGCACCAACTGCAAATGCAATTTCAGTCCCTGACCTGAGCAGGTAAATGAGGTGCCTGAAGTTAAGAACTTCAAATGCTCTTGGTTCTCCTACACCCATCTCAACCAGCAAACGGTTGCAACTCATGCCCTTAATTACTGAGCTAGGAATCAGCTTTCTGCTGGATGGCAAACAAGACTGGTGTCAGCCCCAAGGCCTGATAATTTAACAAGCAAAGCCTATCACAGAGGAAGGGGAAATGAAAATGCACAGAGAAATGGGAAAAAAATTTGAAGCAGCATCACCATGAGACCTGCAGCCACGCTGTCCGAGATAACCGAACCCCTCGTGCTAAAATTTCAGCCACCCCTTTTCCCATGCTCCAGGCAGTTAACTGAGGCTGAAAGGAACTAACATCCTTCTAAAGGTGCAAGACATGTATTTCACAGCTGTGAATAAATGTCTTTGATGTCTGTGCTTCCTGAGGGGACCCACTATGAAAAAATTCTGCCAGACCAACTGAGGATCAAATCAAGCATGCATGGAAATCTTTCACAAATAAACTCATGTGCCTTTGCAATGACCTGGGCCAAACAAAAATAAGAAGGGGCTGAAGAAGCCCCAGAGAGCTGATGGGGATTAGCTCTCCCACAGAAGGATTTGAGGCAGTCAGACACCAAGAGTTACCCTACTTGGCAAGGTGGGATTCACCCAGCTTCTCAGCCCCAGCAGCAGGTTCCTGGTCTTTGTGCCATTAATGCAAATGCAGCTGAGGAAACAAAATTAAACTACAAAATGAATTTACATGTTTTCATGACTGCAGCACAGTCTTTTCCTTCTGTCTTCTCACCTCAGCCAAGCCAAACATGCATGATAAGACCTAGTATTAACCACAGAGGAAAAATAAATGGTAGAGCAGACAACAGCCCCCAGATTCCTGGCAATTTACAGAAGAGCTGGGAAACAGGCCTGTAATTTCAGAATAAAAACAGTGAAGCTAGTTAAAATGCACAGAATTCCAATTTGCATTAAAGTTTTTAATATTTAAAAAACCCACAACAGTCACATCTGGAACAAGAATAATTGTTTGCTGAATTTTCTTAAAAAAAGTCTGCAAGAACCCATTTTGATAGTTAACTATTTGTCCATGTTTACTTGAGATAAAGTAACTTCAGTAAAATTTTTGGATTTTGGATAAAAATGCTACCCTTTAAAACAAAAACCTCTGAATAGAGACAACAGAATTACCTGAACATTATAATAAAAACAATATAAAACACTTTGACAATTAATATAAACCAGATTATCCAGCAAAGCCATATAATGCATTGCTGACTACTCAAATACAAAACAAAAGGAAATTCTGAAAATGGATTTAAAATCAAGGTCCTCAAAAGTGATTTCTTTAGTTTCAGGGGGGAAACCAAAACAAGGTTTTGTGACAATGTTCAAATAAAGGTATGTTTCTTGCATGCAAAATTTGGTTTGGCCACAACAGACTTTTTCAACAGAAGTGTTTGATCAGCTGCAGAAGACAGGCACTGCTGTAACTCCCTTTTACTCCACTGCCTCTCTAAGCATAAGGCTACTATTAAAATGATGTTAATTCTTATGCTTCAGCATGTGAAGATAGAACATAATTAGTAGTACAAGTCCTCCCTCCCTTGCTAGCAGAATCTTTAGCTGCTATTTTGCTACCATGAGTTAAATACCACAGCTTTTGAACCAGGGATCCAGCTAGAGTCCAGACCAGTTACTGGAAATATTCCCATTTCGGCAGGGCTCCATGCCTTCAGCTATTAGGCTGAGAAGGATTAGCACTCATTCTTGCTGTGTTCAGATGCCAGAGCAGGCAGAATGGTTGAGGGCTGCTTTAGCCACTGTTTTTGTACAAGTTTCTGGGCTCATCTTGTGGTTTTGTGGCTGTGATGGTGGAGGGCTTCTATGTCCAAAACAATGAAACAATGGCTGCAGTAAAACCCCCACTGAGAAGACAATTATGTGAATCTAGCTTAGGCCTGCTCCAGCAGAGGAACAGTTCCACTTGTATGAAGAAACCACCAAAACAGAGGCATGCTATGACATTTGGACATCTTTAACAACAGTGTTGTATTTAAGTATCACGGAATTTGGGTGTCTAACACCACTGCATAAATTAAACCAAAGCAAGGGTTAAGATTCAGTCAAGCTCAGTTCCTTCTGTGCTCACAGTATTCCTCGGTCTTCATGCAAACCAGGTTCAAGGCAGGCAAAAAAGCAATTTTTATTATTAAAAAAAAAAAAAAAAAAAAAAAAAAAAAAGAGGTGGTTTTAAGTAGTTTCTCCCCAATGAAATTAAATGTCTCATCACCCCATAAATCACTCCATGCACTGACAATGAAACCACCAAAAGGTCACCCTGCTCATGCTGAACAGCTGCTCCAGAATCTCCACCAGTTTAAAGTTAACATCCCAAACACGAAACTGAATTTATTTCCTCCCCTTTTGCAAGAGGCTTTATAATTGTGTGAGCCCTGAAGCATTCTGCAAGGACACCAGCAGAGAGGAAAAAAGCAATACAACATTCACCAAAGCTTTCCCCTCCCAAGATGAGATGCTACACGACCTCCACCTCAGGCCTTGCAAATAATGATGCGTGTTTGGCTTAACTCGTGCCAACAGCTGCAGTGACCCAAAAGGGTCTGAGAGCAGGATTGAGTGAGCACATGAGAGCCTGCAGACTCAGCACAGCACCAGGCCAGCCCTGCCAGCTGCAGCTTTGGTACTTACCCCGTTTAAGCTGCCGAGATCCTTCACCCAGTGCTCATCCTTGTCCTTGTCATAGTTGATGACGGCGTGCTGCTTATCCACGCTGCGGGACTGGCAATGGGAGCACAAAACGAGACACTGGTCACCAGAGCAACACTGAGACATCAAACTGCCCTCATGGGGGTAGGAGGACAGCAGGGAAAGCAGGGAGGATTAAATACTATTTACTGCTCTAAATAATGGAAGGATAAGCTGTAAATGCTTCCATGGCTGTTTGCAGAGTTTGAAGACAATACGCTGTTTTCACGGAGAAGGGAAAAGAAAAAGTATTTTAAAAAATTGCTGAAGGCTGTCAAGACTATGCCACAATTTCAATAAATTATATCAATACACACTGAACAAAATCAGTCAAACTGAAAGCCTGGGGGCCAGGATCTGAGCCAGCATGAGCTAGAAGATCTTAATTTTTCAACTGCTGAGGCCAACGGCCTCAACACTAGGGATGCTCCTACTTGGGATCATTTCTTCCTACTTTTCAAAGAGAAAAAAAAATCATTCTCTTGAGTTACAAACCAAACTTGTTCCCAAAAATTTATACTGTTCCCAAAAATTTATACTGTTCCCAGGATTATGTCCTGGAATTGATTTAAATTTTAGGATGTGTTCCAAGCTAGAGAGAGGTTAGTAAACCAGGAATGAGAAAGAAAGCAACCCCAAGAAAATTTAAATTGTAAACTGGGTTTGAGTACACTGAACTTAACAGTGATCTAGTGCCACTGGCTTTGTCACAATGCACAAGTAATGCACCTTATCTTCAAAACAGAGTGTGACACTTGAGCAGGCATCATGTCAGACTTCTGAAAGAAGTGCTAGGACAAGAACTACGAATAATTTTGAAATATGGTGTGTTACAGCTATAAAGACACCAGACTGTCTGTTTTTAGACCTGCTGCCTCTCATAACTTGAATCCTTGCTGCAGTTGACCTCAGACAGACACTGGAAGCAGTCACCCCATCAGCACATACACACAGCACTGAGACCTCCCTGGTACCTCAGGCCAGGAGAGGGGAGAGCAGGGAGACCAGCCAGGCTCCAAGTCAGCTAATCCTCATCCTCCTGGGCACCAACCAACAAGTTCTTGCTGGAAGTCCTTTCCTTTTGCCAAGTATAGACACACAGACACACTGGTTTCCACAGCACCGCTCCCAGCAAGCCATTATCTGGCTTCTTACAAGCATGCAGAGGCAAAGATTGTTTCAGGCAATTCCTTGGTGAAAACAAAAGAGGCTTTTTTCACACAAACTGCTACTATTTGCAGGAATTTCTTCTGGCCCTGCCAATGTCAAGCGCATGGGAAGTACCACGACACCTGAGAAATGGGATCTCCTTCCCCTGCAGAGCATCCATCAGCCCAGGAGACACATCCTCCAGAATAACCCTCAAGTACCAATATGAGGCAGGCACATACCTGGCCAGAAGATTACCCTTCCACCTTGCAACGTCCCTCACACTACTCATGACATGTCACCCCAAGCAGAGGCAGTGAGGACAGGGGCAAGTGACTCCAGCTCCCTCACTAACACAGTTATCCACATGCTGCTGGACTGCCAAGGAAACACTTCATGCTTTGCTGCCCAACTGATGCTGCTCATGCAGCAATCACCCCCCAAAGACACAAACAGAGGTGGGACAGGCAGAGACAATGTGGCTGGGGACACCCCACCTGTGCCTCTGCTATGCTGAGCACTAAACAGGAGAAGCAACACAGAGGGGCACACACAAACCCCTCACCCCCATGCCATCCCCACACTAGCTGTCTGAGCCTGACCTCACGGCAGGGCAGATTTTAAGCATTTGCAGTGAAGGCACTGCTTCTCTCTCCTATTATCCACACCAAGTGCAGCTCCTGAGTCCATTTTCAGAGACTCAAGTGGCTGTGGCAGGTGTGTGCAGTGCAAGGTAGGGATGGTCCAGGTGAGCACAGCTGAGGGACACTGCCCAGGCCCTGCTGGCCCCGAGGACAGCAGTGTCTCCAGGCGCAGCCTCAGGTACCACAGCAGCTGATGCTCCACAAGCTGGGGTTGTTCCTGATCTGTCACATGATCCTTCAAAACCTTTGGAGGGATGTGAGCCCAGAGCCTGTCCCCACAGCAGTCTGGCTGTTTGAGCACTGTATGGACAGGGCTCCTGGAGGGATCACCACACCTCACCTACACAGCAGAGTGTCACAGACATCTTTTCATTAAAATCCTTTCGTTAGGATTTTTCCTGCTGAAGCTGAGAAGTTTCAGCAACAAAGTGTAAACAATGGTTATCTGCTGCTGTGGAATGCAACAGGTGGATCCGTGTTTGGTCTTCTGTGGATGTTTGGATTTACTGACCACTCACAGCAGAGCTGGGTCTTGCTCTCTGCTGAGACACAGACCTTTGTTATTTATTGTTTTCTATCCTTAGCTAGTCTTCTGAGAACTTTTCTTTCTATTTCTTTTTAGTATAGTAATAATGTAATATATATATATATATATATATATATATATTACAAAATAATATATCAAGCCTTCTGAACATGGATTCAGCATTCTCGTCTCTCTCACACCCTGAAGACCCTTGTGACCACTGTCACAGCAGAGGGCGATGACCATCCCCTGTCCCTATCCATGGGCATTTGTGTGCTGTGCTTCATGCCACTGGAGTCAAAGACAACCACGCACAGGCAACCATGCAAAGCCTGCCCAGCACAGACGTGGTCTGTCACCCCTGTGATCCCTCTGCTGCTCAAAATTGTGGATGCCACTGTTCCCAATGAGATACAAGGGAATGCTGATAAACTGGTGCAGCAGTGTTTGCTTTAGCTTTTTACAGCACATCATGGAGGCTCATTTAAAGATTAACAGATTCTAAAGGCAGAACAAACCATTCAGCTCCCTTCCAAGGGCAGAAAGGTTTCCAGCCCAAAAAGTTAACCCAGACAAAAATTGGGGCAGATCTGGTATCTGACTTTAAATGGATCACAGGTCACTTAAAAAGAAGTTTATTTCTGGGAACCAGCTGTCTCCAAAAAATTCAATTTGCCCTGCATCTGACCCTGGTGTAACTGAGCACAGCCCTTGGTCTGCTGTTCTACAACAGCTGACTTCAGCCACTCAGGGGTCCCCAATCAGATGGGGGTCATCTCAGGGGAGCAGACATGTATTCCTGCAACATGATATTCCCCTCCATAAATGCAGAAAGAGGTCACCAAAGGAACCAATTTATGCCACCCTGTTTTCCAAGGAAGTTTCAGCTGTGTTCAAGAAAGCCTAGGGCAAAAACAGTCAAAACAACATGCAAAATCTGACCCACAGTCTTCATCCAACCTCTCAGCATCTCTTTAAGAGCACATCAGGAACAAGGCAAACTGTTATGCATATTGCACTTCTGTGAAATTTCATGCTTTTGTGGAGAAGAGAGGAATTTTCTTAGTTTTGTTTACGTTAAGCCAGCGAACATCACAGGAACTGGCAGCAGGAGTTCCTAGGGGCCTGTCTCCAAGGAAACTCAAAGTAACTAAAATCACACCTTATTTATTTTGATGCAGACTTGCCAAAGGTCACTCTTACTTGAGAACTGAGGTGTGGTTTATTTCAACATCAGTCACATTTAACATAAACTGCTCTTGTGTGCAGTGCCAGCAGCAACTCAGCGGCTGACGGTGCTCAGAGAGGAGCAGGCTCCCTCAATCCCACTTCCCAAGAGGAGACTAACCAGTTTCCATGCTGGCAACAGCTGAGAGCCCAGGGACAGTCACTTCAGCCCAGCAGGCCAGTGGTTTCTAAGGAGTGACCTGCTGAATCACAGAAACTGATTTAAGAAGCCTGAGTCAACACATTACGGAGCTGCCCATGGGTGCAGAGCTCCCAGCCATCTGCAACTTCACTGGAAAGATTTTAGGCATCTATAAATTGAAAGACTGCAATTAAGTTCACTGAGTCACTAACATAAGAGGACTTCTAGCCTAAATGCACACGTGCACCAAATACTGAGTCTTGCTTAATGATCAGCCATGACCTCTACAACCAAAGGCAAGACTGGTCTGTCAGGAGTAGACAAACACAGAGGTCCAAAATAAAAAAAAACCCAACAGAATTTCCAATAAAGTGTTAATAAGAAACCTCAGTTACTTATATCCAGATGTCAACAGCAAAAAATAACCAGTACATCCTTGCAGTTAATCTGTTTCACCAGAAAAGCACTTGTGATAGGGAGAGCAGCAGTCCTGAGCTATGGGTGAGAGATGCAAACAACCAAACCAGAGCTGGAGTAGCTCAGGGGAGGTTGAGAAGGGGAAAAAAAAGGAAGGGAGGTATTATTCTCTTAAGCAGTGGTGATCTTCAAGCAAGAAACAAGGCTACACTCCAAGAGGCTGGACATGAAGGAAGCACATAGCATTCTCACCATGTCCCAACACCAGACCTGTTATCAAATGAAAACAACTCTCAGGAAAACACGTGTGCTTTTCTGATTAGGAATATTTACACTTCTCTGCAGGGAAAACATGGGCACTGATTTGTTACTACACTCAGCTCTCATCCAGGGCTGGAATTTCCAGACATTCAAATCACTTCCTAATATAAGGTTGTGTTGCTCTTCTGTCATACTACCTACCATGCATCATGTTTTAAATACCTAGCAGACAAAATGCACACACAGCATATAACTGAGGATGGAGGTACTTTATATTTAGCTCTTCCTTCTTCCATGATCATGTTAAGCAGATGGTACAAAACACAGGAATGGTACCTGGGGGTCTGCCAGCCCCACAGTGGTACCAACACCTTGGATCATCAGTTTCCAATCAGCCATAAAAGCAGGCAGCTCACTTGTGATTCTCAAAACTGCACACATCATCAAATCAGCTTCAAATGCATGCAGGAATCTCCACAGAGGCACTAATCACACTGTGGCTACGTGTGCTGCACACACCCTACAGCTTTGTGTTTGGGGAAGGGTCTGATGCAGAGAACAGGGATCTCAGGATGAAAGCATGAGCTGCAGAGATGCCAAGCAAAATCCACAAGGCACAAAGACCTGCTCAGGAAGGCAGGAGGAGAAATAGAGCCAGACAGCCTGTGCTTCCCCACAGGGCCAGGGAGCAGACTCAGCTCAGCTGTCTGTGCAGATACAGATGCTACTTTTTTCTCAGGAGAATTACCATGGGTGAAAACCTACCGGTTGGGGTTGAGATTTGGACCTCAGCCCTGCCAGTGCCGCGAGGCATCGTGGCACTGGAGATAAAATAAACAAATATGAGCCGTTTCCCTGTTCCTCACTGCAGTCTGCTGTGCACTTCTGGCACAGAGTAACTGCAGCGTTCTGGTGGCAGCATGCAATAAAACAGTTGCTCAAATACTTTCCATAGAGAACAGGTTACATTTCTGCCAGTACTGTGCTCTGCACAAGTGTCCCAGTAAGGAAATATAAACCTCTGCTGGTGTCCCACTTTAGAATGGAGACAGACAAAACCAAATTAAAAAACAAAACAAAACAAAACAAAACCCCAAAACAAACAAAAAACCTAACAACAACTACAAAAAAAACCAAACAACCCAACAAAACAACAACAAAAATCAGTTTCCAGGCACGCTGGCCTGAAATGTGAATTTTGCTCATCAAAAGTAAACATATGCTGGATAACATTTAATGACAGATGTGAACACCTCTTTCAGGAGGGGTGTTGGGTCACAGATGGGTCCTTCTCTTTCACCACAAAGCATTTCACAGCGTTGTGTGCACTGGCTGCTCCAGTACTTTTCCAGAATATCAGTGAATGCTCCATCCTGCCCCAGGCTGGTTGCAAGTGTGTCACCCCTGTGGCAGCCTGATGGCTCCCAGGGGCAGGTGCTGCCAGCTTCTAATGACTCTGCCTAAGCAGACAAATCTCTTCAGCAAGTGCAGCCACCTCATCCTGGGGCTGGACTCTCTTTACAGCTCCCAGGCTGCAGAGGCTCCTGCCCTCGGCTCTGCTGCAGCCGAAATCATGGGCTTTGCAGATCTGTGGCTGAACCAGGGCTGAGTATTCAAGCAAAAAATAAGGCACTGAACAAAGAGAGAAATCCTCCAGGAAAATGAAACTGTAATCCCCACAGCTTGGCAAAGGGATTTGGAGGCTGGCACGGTTCCCATAAAAACTTAACCCGTTATTTTGGGATAAAATGGGTTTTTGCTCGCTGGTTCCCCATCCCCAAAGTGAAGTGGTTCAGGTGACCCAGGGTCAGATCCTGACCACAGGCAGGGAGCATGCTGCCCACAGATGCCCTGGCTTTTCCTTTGTTTTACATGGCCACCCAGGAGGAATGGAAAAGCGTCATTTTAGGTGGGACATAAGCCTGAATTTTTATAGTGCAGCTGAGCTGCTACTGCCTGGATCAGGATCTCATGCAAGGAAGATACATCTCCCTTTTTTCCCTGCCCACTCCAGAGCGGGACAAACCCTCTCTTGGCAGTCCAGGCTTCCAGCACCTTGCCAGCTGCATGAAGCCCTCTGAACCCTAATAACCTCCTGCCTTCAGTGCCACCATCACCTCTCTCCCTACCCTGCCTCCAGCAATGAACTCCCCTCCCAGGTCTGCCAGTCTTGATATGCCTCCAGCCTCCTACACCCAAGTGCCACCAGGCATCATAACCTCCTCCCATCAACTGCACATTAACAGAACACAATGGGACAAGGAAGAGCCAAAACAACAACTCTAGGCCTGGAAATACAGGATGTGCATCCTTCCTCCCACAGCTGCTGTCTCAGCACCTGGAAACACTACCTGTCAAAAAGCAGCACCTTCCCAAGGCTAGATCCATTCCCTTCTGAAAGACACTTACTTCCTTTGTAACACCTAATGAATTACTCTTGGCAATTCCCAACACCCAGGGACTAACTTAGGTGCCTGTTCACACCCTCTAGATAACTGCAGCAAAACAGCACAGGTAGGGCATCTCCCCATCCCAACTACAGCCTCCCACTTCCACCCTACACTGCGATGGGGAAGGAGGTCCAGACACAAAAACCAGCAGAGAATCCTCATGGTTTCTTCTGGGAGCTCCCAGTGCTGGAAATACATGAGCAATGGAGGGATACAACTTCTGTACTGTGGTGAATCCACCTAGAAGGATCAGGAAGAAGATCATCTACCAAGTTCTCACCATCTGCTTCTTCCCAGCATAACGCTGTAGACAACCACACCTATTCACCCTTGTTTATGTATGCACTTCCTAAACTACACAGGAGAGACATGATATTATCAAGTATGGCCCAGGGAAGGCAGGATACATCAGGTCAATGAAACCTTAATTTGACCAGATGTCACACACAGGCAGGGCTCATCTTTGCACTCTGTTATTTGTGGAGCACGCCGTGCACCCTGCATACCAGACACAGAACAGATCCTGCGGGGAAAAATACCCGGGAACGGCACAATAACAGATTGCATCTTCAGGCCTGTGTACACAGGGGCAGAGCACCCTTACACAGCCAGCCTTCACACTAGTGTGTTGTAACTGCTCTGCAGTTATAAACACTTGACTTAGCAGCCATAAGAACGCTCCTTCAGTGCCTAGAATGCTTGTAATTCCCTGTCTTTTTGACAAAGATGGAAACGCAGAATTGTTACTTTTGTGTGATTCACCACAATGAACTTATGTGTCCAGCTCACAAGGCCCTACACCTGAACTGACTAATTGGTATCATAAGCAGCACTGGTCCCATCTGGAGCAGTGACAGATGCTTGGCTAGGAGCTTTCACAGCTCTCTTCTGACACCAGAATAATAAATAGCAAGTCTTGACCCATCTCAGGCCTAAGGGCGATGCTGCTCAGCAGCCACATCCTGTAATGCCCGTTTTGCCCACACTGAGAGGCTTCTGCCCTATGTGCACCACCCTCTCCACTTCTCCAGGCCCTGCTGCTCCTCCTCTCACTCTGCACAAACAGAATCCTCACTTGTACTTGTACTTCTTCACTTGGCCAAATCTTCATCACTTGGTGAAGCTCTGTAGACTAGAAATCCAACCACTAGATGCAAAGATCTGACCTGTGGCTTCCTGAAACACAGGTAAAGAGGTTGAGCAAGCTTTGTGGAAGTATCATTGCACTCTTGGCTTGTTCTTGCCCTTTCCTTGACAGCTGCTTTGACCACTGAGCCAGGATGCCAGGTTAGGTGTACCCTGATCTAATCCGGCACAGCCTTGTGAATACCTGCACCCAGTTACTCTTTACCCACCTGTGACACTTCTCCACTTCATCCCCTCCTTCAATCTCACTCCCAGATGAAATTACTTAAGGCAATGCTATCAAATAAGTCCCTGCTGGCCACATTCAAACTCCAGATTTTATTCAAAGGTTTGGAACTTGGTCAAAGCCGCTCGATGTGGGCAAAAAAACAACAAACCCACCACCTCCAACTTAGTCATTCACTCTTGAAAATCTTCACTGACCCAGCTCTACTACAATGCCAGAACTTCAAAGAACAGGCTACATATTCTTTTAAATAATTGACCTGAAGAAAACAGCATTTTTCTCAGAGTTGCTCACAGCAAAGACCAAAGAAGGGAGATAAATTATTGCATCCAGAACACACTGCATAAAACAGATGCCTGGAAAATAAACTCTCGTCCCAAACAGCTACAAAGTTTAGCAGAGTTATAAGCAATTGCAAACAGTGTCTCCTGATAGGAAATGTCAGGCTGTCTCAAAAGGCATATAGGATAAAGGCACAAAACAGAAAGCACCATGCTGCCTGCACCGACTCCTGCTATAACTCACACTCATGTACAAACTCACATGCCCAGAGCATCACTCTAGAGGGAGGGAAATAATCAGGGGAGCACTGGTTAAACATTTCTATTTCCCAAATTTTCCAGTAAACATCACTCTCAAACAAAACCAGGGAAATCATGACACTGCTTTTCATTCTGTAAATATTTACTTTTAGCAAAAATGCAAAAAAATGTTTTGTTTAGGAGCAGCAGGGAATGTTTTAATGGTTAAGTGACATTTTTGAGTTAGCAAAATGTTTGTCCCCTGAGTACCTATCACATTAAGCAAGTTATCAAAGCTGATAAAAATGGCAGCTTCATTTTCCAAAAGAAGGATGTTGGAGGAGGGGAAAATTATTTTCTTTAGGATGGTCCCAAAATTATTTTATTTTTGATTTAAAAAAAAAGCAGATCTTTTTAGAACATTACTTCCTACCACCCCTAAGTTTCACATTAAAAACCCACAGCAGTGCAAGTTAGTGAAGGTCCAGATTTCCACACTCCTGCAGTTTGCTGACTGTTACCTGAAGGAAGCAGCAAGGCTGTTGAAGAAATCAAGCATTTTTCTTAGAAAAAGGGCAGAATTGAGCTCTTGGCTCTGGTAGCAACACTGCATGCCAAGCTACATCTCCACTTCATGGCATTTTCACCCATGCATTAACATTCAAACCCAATGTAAATCTAGCATTTACTTGTGCTAGAAGCTTTAGAGAGCTGCAAAAACATTTAAAATATTTCTAATCCTCTTAGTAGGTATAGAAGATATCAAGGTAGATTATGTTTCCTCACTATCAGACCTACTTTAAGATTAAAGACTTTGGGTTTCTTCACCTCTTTGTTAATCAGAAAGCAAATCCACTACTTGTATTAAGAAATAAGAAAACCAGACAAAACTAAAGCTTAATTGCTTGGTGACAAATCCATCCTTTTTTGCTGTTTTAGAGATCTGATACCTTGAGACAGTACATTCCAAGAAAATATCAATATATAAGACACTTCTAAAACAGTAAATTGAGAAAGGAAAGACTGCAGATCTCCAGGACAAGAATTATCTCTGTGTTGTGTGTTTGAGCACCATGCTACACGTGGTCTCAACAGGGAACCACAAACCATATCACTGTGAAATCAATGAGCAGTAACAGCCTTAGAGATGAAAAAACACTGACCAGGTCACCCAGTCACTGCCAGTGTGTCCCCAGCTGTGCACTTTAAAGGATTAAATGCCAGTATCTTGAAATATATATGGAAAATAACCATGCAGTGAATATACAGTTTCAGGGTCAGTACCACAGAAATACTACAAGGTGCAAACAACTGCCACAAGAGCTCTGTCCATCTGCTCTGATAACTGCCCTTCCTTCTTAAGCTTCCCCCAAGACAAATGATTGTGCCAGTCTGCACAATCATTTTGTGACATGGACAGTCACAGTAGGGAAAAAGTCTATTTTTAGATCTCATTCTCCATCTGCTCACATACAATTCTGCTTGGATATGAAGTCTCTCTGCTCAGTTTCTCTTCTGCACTCAGTCTTACTACAAACATCTCATTTGGAGCCCCAGGTAGCTCTGGAAAACATCTTCATAAACAAATGGCTAGGAAAAGAATGTGCTGTGCTGTTCAAAACAAGACCTTACATGTGAGCCTAGAAAAAGCTTTATTACTGGAGATAGCAGACCAGTATGTATATAAAGGGTCACATGTAGCTCACCCCATGAACACAAGCTGCTGGCTTTTATAGACAATCCAGAGCCTTCACTCTGGTGAAACAATGGAAACCTCTTTTAATACCACCACCACCTATGAACCCCCAGATACAACCATTTCACAGATATTCCTGGCTCCCCCAAGAATCTCAATTCATTTACCTTGTAGAAAAGTGCATGGCACTTGTGAGGAAGAGCCTCACAAGGCTGGGTACTCCACAAGCAACACTGACAAGCCAGCTCAGGCTTGCAAAGAAGCATGAAATAGTCTGGTTGGTATGGAGTGGCTCACAATCCATGACATCCAGTTAACCCCACAAGCAACCAGAGAAACAAGCTGTGCATTTTAAGCAGAACAGGTATTTGGGTACTTTTATTTTAGAGTGCACAGCCTGAGACATGGCTGTCAGAGTACTGAAAGCTGACAGTAAGAAAAATGCACAACAACCCTCAAGTTTCTTCATAAGATATTAAGATGGGCAGCCTAAAAACTCAGACCATTTCTGGAAACCAGGGCCACTGTGTGTTTTCTCCCTCCAAGTCATGAGAGAAGATGCCAATCAGGTTCCTGAGCAGCCAAACGCAGATGTTCAGCAAATATCAGGACATTTTAAATGTCTCACCTTTACATGCCTCAGCAGCCAGACATGTAGAAACATGAAATAAGAGATAGTGTGATTCATGGGAGAACCCAAACAAATGATGTGCTCTGGAACAGGAGTCCCAGCCCTACCACTGCAGCACAGCTTTGCACTCACTGCCAGCATGCAGAGCAGGACAAACACTGCAAGCTCTCCTCTTGTGGACACTGACACTTTACTACAGCTAGACAGCACCTTGTCCTTCAACCACACCTTGTACAAGAACTTCTACCTCTCTAAACAGGCCTCCTACTGACATATCATACAAAATCCCTGCAGCAACTACAAACACAGCCTCCTACATCAGCACAGCATTTAGGGCATACCTGTGATCAGGTCAGCAGTGGAAATTATGAGGAGGGAGTCTCCATTGTGCAGGCAGCTTCCTAATTTTGCCACCTTCACAAAGGGGCAAAAGGGGGACAGGCAGGTGCAATAGAACATTTTTTGTGCACTTAAGTACTCATGGCATGGGTTTAGCAGAATCACTAATTTAATTCTGAGCTTCTACAAATTCCTGAGCTAAACTGCTCCTGTCAAAAGCTCTTTGCAAGATTGCAGCCCCATTCGTCTGGAGTGACATCTACTACATTATGCTGTCAAACACCAGACCATAGCCAACACTTCAGACATGCTGGATCAGGTCCAGCACAGACACATGCTGGTATGGAAAGTACTAACAGAAGCTGAAAGTTTGCCCAAGTAACACAATTACTTTGGGAAGAGGTCACCAGCCTACTCAGCCTACCAAAACATCAGTGTTTTCTACTATGATAAAAACACCTGAGAAATACCAGCATAAATAATTTAATCAAACTTAAAGGGAAAAACAGGTAAACAAAAAACCCTGCCTGCATTCAAATCACATGTAAACAGCACATGTGTTAAAAGCTAAAAAAAGCCAGCAGCATAATCACAGATCAGGACAGAATGGAATGTCTTTGTTTACGGCTTCTAGTAGCATCAAGACAGTTAATCTATTTGATTAATCTCCCACCACTACAGATCCTATCCATCTGATGACATGGCAATTTGAAAACCACACTTGTGCTGTCACAAACATGAAGTCTTCACGGGGAACACAGACTCAGGATAAAAAGAGGAGGTTCCTTTTAAAAGGTGTCACTTGAAAGCATCAAATATCTCTACAGATCCCCAGCATTACATACACATCTACTGCATCTTCAGAAGAAATAATTACAAAAAAAATAAAGCCACGTTACCTGGAGCATCAGTTCACAGTCATCTCTCCCAACAAATATCATCTCCCGAGGGAGCCGATGGCGAATGCCAGTGCTGCTCACCAAGAACCACGAAGTCACGCTCATTTTGGCGCTTGGCACTTAACCTTTATACATCCTAAACACAAAAAAACCCACAAGACACAGTTAGCTATTAATGAAGTGTGCAAGTACAAGAGTGTGTATCTGCCATTCCCAAATTTCCCTCTACCATGGGACCCAACTCTGCCTCATGCACTTGTGCTCCTATCTTAAATCTCTGGTGACAACAAGCAGTCGTGAAGCATCTGCCAGGACCTACTGCCCATGCGTAGGAGCTCTGCAGCCCTGGAAATACTCCCATGGCAAAGCAAGACTAAGGATCTGCAGAAAGGATTGTTTAAAAACTTGAAGCATCCAGCTTGAATCCAATGAATGAAATTATGAAATATGGTGGAGGGGAAAAAAGAGAAAACAACAAAGATCTCCTTTCCAGAACATTTCCAGAACATTTCCTCACCACTACCACAGTGCTACACAGCCTGAGCCTCCCCCATCACCAGAGACGTGGACCAGCACATCAGTGAGGTGACATAACGTGGCTCCTCTAACCTTTCTCAGCGCATTCCCAGGAGCGCTTACACCAGCGCTAGGAGGGAGGAGACCAACCTCCCCATTGCTCATCCCACTTCCACACTGATGTAAGTTGGGAGCCGCAAATCCTTCCTTCCTTCCTTCCTCCCCCGCTGCACGGCCGCTCCAAACACCGACCCGCTCTGCGGCCCCAGGTCGGGGAGCCCAGGCTGCGATGGGTTCCCAGCGGGGCTCGGTGCGGAGGGGCGGCATTGCTGAGCGGCGTGCGGCACTCACCGGCCGCTCTCCCGGCCACACCTGTTTGTTGTCGCTGCTCCTGCGGCCTCCCCGCCTGCCTCTCCCACAACATCCCATTTTCCCCTGCCTGGCTGAAGGAAGGAGCATGCACAGCACACGCCAGGCTCTCGCCTTCCCCTCACCCACCTCCCGGGCTCCCAGCTGCATTCCTAAGCGCACCGGGGGAAGGAGATCTCCATTTTCCCCGGGCTGCGCGGCGCTGCCCGGCCCGACCGCCGCCTCAGCAGCCTCAGCGGCCTCGGGCGCTCAGGTGGGGATGGGTGCCCTCCGCGGGGACCGGGCACAGCCCGCACGGCCCCCGCCGCCTCCCCGCCGCTCCGGGAGCCGCCGCTCCGCGCTGCCGCGCCCGTGTCACTACATACGAGCGGCCCCACACACCGCGGCCCCGACAAAGCGCCCGGGAAGGGGAGCTGGGAGCCGCCGGCACAGCCCTTTGTGTGCCGGCCCCGCGGCCCCCCGGCCCCTGCCCGCCCGCCCGTCCGTCCTACCTGCTGCGGCCCTCGGCGCGGCGGCAGCCGGGCACCGCGCCCCGCCAGCCGGCTCTGCCTGCCCCGCGGGCCGCTCCCGGCGCCCGCCCCGCTCCGCCCCCGCGCCGCAGGTTCCCGACGTCAGGAGGCGGCTCCAGCCCTGCCGGGCCCGGCCGGGGGAGGCGGCGGTGCCGCCGCGGGTCCCGCACCCGGCCCGAGGGGCACCTGGGCGGAAGGTGCTGGCCTGGCTTTGGGTCGTGTCATCGCTGCAGGGACACAACTGTGGCTTGGGTGGGGTTGGAAGGGGCCGTAAAGGTCATTTACCTTAAAGGTCATCTGCCTTAAAGGTCATTACCTTGCCACCGTGAGCGGGGATGCCAACCACCAGACCAGGTTGCTCAAAGGCGTATCCAGCCTGGCATTGAACATCTCCAGGGATGGGGCATCCACAGCTTCTCCAGGAAGCCTGTGCCAGTGCCGTGCCCTGGTTCAGGGCTGTCGGAGGGGCTCAGTGAATGCCAGCAGAGCCTCTGGCACTTCGCTGAGCAGGGCAGCCATCCTTGACCTGGGAAAGTCCAACATGCAGGCTTGGTGCCATGGGACTGGAGATGCTGCCTCTGTGAGACACTGGGACCAGACCCAACACCAGCCCAAGGGAGGTCCAGCACCAGCCTCTTCTCCCACTCAAGTCCCAGCACCAGCTGCTTCTCCAGCCCAAATCCCAGCCCAGCCTCTCCAGCCACCCAAGTGAGCCTCAGCACCAGTCTCTCTCGCTCTCCAGCAGGCTGCAGGTTGGCATCCATCTCCACATACCCTCCTAACTCTTGCAGGGCAGTACCTAAATGCAGTGGGCAGGACTGAGGTAATCTTGAGCATCTAACCATGGAATAAGAGCTCGAAATGGGTGCTGGGAAGGACACACCATTTTATGAGTTCTTTTCAGTTGTAGGTAACTAGAAAATTCTGAAGAACAGTAAGTGCAGCGAGTGATGATAACTTTTTCTCCCATTGTGAGGAGCCCTGCATATCATGGCAAAGCTTTCTCAAGAGAGCCCCAGCTGCTGCAGATGTCAGTGGAGCTGCAAAGAGCAGAGGCTGAACACTGGTTCTCTGCCTCCAGCTGACACAGGCTGCTAAAGGAAGACTATAGGAACACACCAAGTTCATAGTGATGTTTCCCCAGGCTGATATTCCAGCTGGAAAGACAGCTTTGCTTTTGTATTCTTTACAGTTGAGTTTGAGAATTGTTTCTCAGTCACCTGCAAGAACTTTTGGTCTGTTCAGTGTTGTGTACATTGGAATTTTGGCTCAGGATGTAATCTCAATAAAGTCTGATGGCATGGAAACCACAGTTCTGGCACACCACTTGCAGGGGTGGCCCTTTAGCCACATCACTTTGTGGGCTCACTCCTGATTTATGCTTTTGCTGCAAGGCTGAGGACCAGGAAGGGCAAAGTGAACTGCAGCAGGAGGGAAGGAAAACAGCATTTCTTCCTTTTCCTCCTCTTTCTGAGAGTAGGACTTTGTTATTATTTAATTAATGGTATTATTGCCTTCCTTAAATCAACATTTGACTTCTTTCTTGGCAGATACGTCATGCCCCAGAGTGATTTCAGGGTATCATTATCTTCAAAGTCTTGGAAGCTGGCTGAGCTGCAGCATCTGTGTTTTATTGAAGTGCTCTTGGTCTCTGCTTGGAGCAGAGCACCACACCCTTGCAGCATGCCATGTCCCTCAGACACCAGGCAGGAGGATGGAGGGAGCAGCTGCCGCTGCCAGGGCACTTTGAAGGCTTTTATGCTGAGTGCTGACATGAAGTAATAGAAATCCTTTATAAATAAAAATGGGTTTCTGCCCTATTTTGCCAGCTCATCCCGTCATTGAATGATGTTTTATTATTGATTTAACTGACCTGTAGCTTAAATTTTTATATATATTATTCACTTGTTTCTGAACTACGTCTCTTTACTGGAGAGGCTGCTCTATGAACTGATCTGTAGAGCATCTCTAAACTCCTCAAAGGAAGTAGGATAATTTACTTCTTTATACAAGCCTGCCATCTAGGCAAATCTTTGTTATAAGTTGCTATAAAAAGGTTTGTGTTTGCTTTAGTCTCTTTTTAAGCCCAGTTTTACCATGCATTTATCCATGTGTATTTATTTGAGCAGTCAGTCAGAACTTCAGTGTTTATAGGGAAGGAAAAAAGTCCCTGTTCCCACCACATGTCTTCCGACCTGGCTGAAGATGAAGTTTGGGCCAATACCCTGGGCCTGGCTGAATGCTGCATTGCAGCCTCTTTATTTTACTCCAGTGATCTAAAAGGAATAAAAAAGATAATTAGTGATGTCTTTCCTTGTCCTCTCTCCTCACCCCTCCAAAAAGAGTGTGTGGGCAGCATATCCTGGTGCTACACTGTCATCTTTAAATCACACTCAGAGCATGTGTCCATGGGGAAAACAAGCTGTTGCACTGCTGTACTTTGAGTTTTACATTTTTTTTTCATATTGAAACAAGCCCTTTTGGCAGGCAGTGAGGCCCTTGGGCTGCTCAACCCCCCAGGCTAGCCAAACACACAACTGTCTTGGAAAATAGAACCCCATAAAAATGACATAAAAGCACTTCTTCCTGCTGGGAGGAGGAAAGGCCAGGGAAAGTCCTCACAAAGTTGGGTGTAGCAGCAGCACCATGTGCTCACACTAAATTTGGGGCAAATGTTTATCATGTAATTCTCTCTACATTCATCTACAGCATTGTTACCTTCAGCTACAGGGGACATGCTCACAGCTGTGTTAGCCTTCATGGCCCACGTGGCAGGAGCTTCACTGCTCTGTATGTTGTGCAGATGCAGAGTAATGACCAGAGTAATGTCCCAGAGCATTCATATTCCCCCTAAACAAGGAAATTGAGGGCAAGGTAAAATGTCCAGGCAAAAGAATAACAGGTCACAGGGCAATCTGTACCCAGAGCTGTTGAATCAGGTCCTCAGCTCCACTGAAATACTTTGTCTGACATCCTGAACCCACAGCTTGGAGCAGAACCACTTTAGATCCCTGCTTCAAAACAAAGATCCCACCATCCCCAGAGGAGCTGAGCTAAATCAAGTTCTTGCTGGCAGGCTCTGATGTGAAGGAGATTTTTGACAGAGTTGCCTAACAAGAGCTGCATCTTGCTGCAGAGGAGGCTTCTGTTCCAGAGCAATCCCAGCCTGATCCAGGTGTCCTGTTTGGCCTCCCCTCTGAAGGGCAGTTTCCCTGTCCATGAGCTAGATATAAACATGGTGAGCACCTTGTAAATGAAGGCGTGCAGGACTGCTAAGTGAACATGGCCTGATTAACTCTTTGCAGGCTGGCTGAAATCCAGTGTGCACAGCTATGCACACACATTCATGAGTGCAAGCGCAGCTCGTGAATTCCTGACTGCTTTGCATCCAAGGGCTGTAGAAGTAGTTGTCAGTCACTGTTCCCTGAGATTATTTCATTTGTTCTTTGTTAACTCACTTTGAGAAGCATCAGCAGAGGTTCACAAGTAGGTCACGCAGGGTTTCTTAACCACTTCTTCATTCAAATGGATTCCGCTCCTCAGTGATTACTTTCTTTCCCAGAAAACCAAAATTGGAACCATGCCAGCTCTTTGAGCCCTGCTGCAGGGAGATGTGTGCCTGCAGCATTCTCACTTCAGGTCAGGATTTCTGCCTGGATTTTTGCTGTAACCAGGAAAGATCTGTGGGCTGTCACAAGAGAATGCTGCAGGTCTGGACCTGTGTACTCCACACAGCTAATGGTGCTGTTGGCTGCCAGCAGAAAGGGCAGCACTGAGCCCTTTCCTATGGAGCCTGAAACCAAAGCTTTTCATCACTGGTTCTGAGTATCAGCATGAGCTGGATCAGCATAAAATGCAAATAATCCCCCTTCTGAATATACACCTTCTAAATGTCAATTCAAAAATATTTCCCTTGATTTTTGTTTGGTTTTTTTGCTTGTTTGTTAGTTTCTTGCTGATTGATGATTTTTAAATGACTAAAAATAATTATTTTTAAATGGATGTTTATCTTAATTTTAGTTAGCTTGGTGTAGGAACCTTGCTTGTTGAGTTTGCACCAACAAAAGCAATCTGCCCCTCCTCTCTGTCTAAGCACCAATCCTTCACTCTGCCCAGTACCTCAGCTGTGCTGGTTGCCAACATTCCCCTCTCCTGTATAGCCAGGAACAGGCCCCAACCCTGCCCAGTCAACTGGAAAACAATAAGACCATTCATGTGCATGGTTATTCCCTGGCATAAATGTTTGCAGAGATACAGTCTGACTGGGACAGGCTTCTGTCGTTTGGATGGTTCTACAAGATGGCTTTTTGCAATATTTGTGTTTTTAACCTGTTTATTAACCAGCTATAGGGACAGATCCTTAGCTGGAGTGTGGTAGCATTGCCCAAAACAGCTTTAGTTTGGCATCTTTGTTTTACACAAACAAAGCTGGAGAATTTTTCTTGTATTTTTTTTACCCACAGCATAGTCCTACATACCATGATGAAATTTAATTTTACTACTATGGAATTTACTAAAATAAAACCCCATTTGTGTTAAAACTTCTTTTCAGAATGTGCAGTATGGCCTTCTCCAGTGATCCTCTTTTATTCCCCAGCTAACCCACAAAAAATATCCTATTTTTATTATGGAGAGGAATCTGTACAACTATTTTTAATTTATGACCCTCATAACTTGTGGCAGGGGAGCAGGAAGAATTATCAGTGCAATAAAAGAATGGAGCTGGTTTAGTGTGAGCATTGTCAGAATGTCTCATCTAGGATCTGTGTGGTATAAAACTTCACTGAAAGAATTAAAACATACGCTTAAGTGAGCTCGTTTTAGGGGGGTTTAATTAGTAAAAGCTTGGCAATGCTGATGTCGTGCTGTCTGATGAGATTAGGTCAGATTATACATAGTTGTGTGGTGTGGCATCTTAAATGGGAATCACCTTATGGCAAGTCAGAGCCATTTCAATATCACATTTAAAGAAATAGCTTCTCAGGGAAAGTTGATTGGTTTCATAAGAGAAGCAGCAGGGTTTTGAGGCCTCCTGTGTGGGAGAATGGGAACAACAGGCAGCCTGAGATTGTCTCTATTTCAGGGGTTTTTTCCCTCTTATTCGTTCAATTAATTTTCATATATGTGTGTATTTCTTAAGAGAAAGGCTGCAAGCCTACTTGAACAGAAAAATGATTTCACATGGCCTGGAGAACCCAACACAACACACATGGCCAGAGGGCTGTACTTTGCCCTCCCAACCATGAACAAATTCTTTCTCCTCTTCCTCTGTGGTTGTTATTACAATGCTAAGGCAGGAATATTTGGTTGAATACCAGAAATGCAGGATTTCCTTGAGCAGTTTTGCTGCAGTAACCTCCTCTATTTATTTTCCTTCCTCTTCCCTAGTACTCCAGTCATGCACTTGCACATTTTCAGACCTGGCCCAAGCTTTATTTTGCAAGTACATTCATTGCAGACTCTGTTCCATGCAGGTGATCCTTTGCTACCCTTTCCCAAGGATCCACGTAGTCAGAAGACTCTTAATAAAATTTCTCCCATTGGTTCAATTTTCTGCATTTTTAGGAAAATCCTCTTCATATTTTGTTCAGTGGGGCTGTTTGATTAAAATTCATGAGGATTATAAAAATCTTAGTTCAAAATGAAATTTAGGTTTACACCAAAGAAAACCAACATTGTTATTCAACAGGATCTCACTGATTTATGAACTATTGAAGGTTGCTCCTTGCCTAAGAGACTTGTTAAGATAAGACTTGGAGACTCAGCAATGGGTAAATGAGAACTTCTGGAAAAGAAGTCATTCCTGTATGATTTGAGCAAATTCATGCATTTTACTGGATAAACTTATTTTATATAAACTTATTTTGCTGATGTTATAAAGAACATTTTAGGTAACAGTAAAGTTTCATCTCTAAAGCAATCATTATTATTGTCTCTGTAAACAAGTGTTTGCTCTGCTGACTGACACTAGATCATCTGTTTTAATGAAAATGTCAATTCTGCTTGAAACTATCTTCTTGGTTTTTTGCATTATCATTTTTGCCTGCAAGATGAAAACTTTTATGAAATATTTAATAGGTATATGTAAAAAAAAATATAGTTCCCTTTAAGTTGAAGAATATGTCTGAAGAATATCCAGTGTAGTGGCAAAGGCCTTTCAGGAAGAGAAGGTTCATAATTTGCTGCCCTGCAGGGAATAATTTATTGAATCACTTGGAGATTCACATATTTTCTGCCATGTGAAGTTAAAACCATTCTGCACTGGGTTGATCTTTAGTGATGCTCTTTCTTCACTTGAGAAGGGTGGAAGAATGCTGTGAATGTGGAAGAAAAGGTCAGCAGTGTCAGGAGGAGCCAGCCCACTTTGATGGGGTCAACTGTAGGGGCAGCTTTGGTAATTTATAGCACACAAGCCATCAGCTGGAGATTTATATGCTTGTTAGGCATTTTATGAGAGCTCATCAGAATAATATTTATTTCTTTTGGGAAAACAGTTGTATTACCAGCACCACTGGAGAATAAAAGCCACGAGCAGGAGACCAACAGAGCAGTATTTTTGAGATGTAGTAGTGGCTTCATTACATGCTGGTTCTTAAAAGCTTCAGGATACTTTAGAATAATCTTCTTTAGTCAGCAGGTGCATGAACTGCCATGTGTTCCACATTCATTAAACCATCTTAAAACCCTGAAAAAAAATGCACATTTACTGACTGCACACACATAGCTCAGTGCAGGGTTTGTGAGTAGAAGCTCCATTCATTTCAGGTAAACAGAGTGATCATGACTGAAACAAACTCTCAGGTAAGCTGGGCACAGATCTCTGTGTCAGTGCAACACTCCTGGCAAGGCTCAGGTTCCTGGATATTTCCATGGTGGTGAAATTAATTCCCAAAAATGAGTTGTGGGAGGTTGAGAGAGTTGATTGAGGAAGGCTAAGTGACATTTGAACAAAAAAGAGAGGTACCACAGTCTTGATTATCTGCCAAGCATGAAGAAACTCTTCACTTCCTAAACACACAGGCTGCTTTGTTTAAATTGTCCAGAAGAGACTCAGAATGCCTCTCACCTCTACTAAGTTTCCCCACCCTTGCACAATTTTTTTGAGATTAATAAAATTCTGGGCCCTTTCAATAGCTCTGCCTATAGGATGGTGCTTGCTGGGGGATAATGGCACCATACAACTCCCTTTGTTAATAATCAGCTTCAGTGTTTGGGGTTGAATTGCATGTTCTGCAGGAAAAGTTTTAGCAGAAACATCTCTGAACTGACCACATCTGGCCACTGCAGGCAGAAGAACCATGTTGTAGCTTTCTGGCCAGATCTAATATCAGGGGGTGCAGGAGCTCTCAGAGGAGGGTCCAGTCACCAGCTCTGACGGATGCCTCTCCTTTTCCTGTGGCAGAGCAGATTTGTGCAGGTTTCTCCTTTTTTCAAAGACCTTTGCAGTGGTTCCAGAGAGAAAAGGAGGTAGATAACACCAGCAAGCAAGGATTTTCTCCAGGAAAAAACAGTGACTGCCACACCAGTCAGTGCTGGTCACACCTGCCCACAGGCTGGGTGCTTAGGGATGAGAACAGATTATACTGCTAAATCTCACTAAAGGATTTTAGCCATCTTTTTTTTTTTTTTTTTGTCCTGGGACATGCAGAATAGGCTCTGCATCACATCAGTGGGCTCAACACAGCCCATCCCCATCTCAGTCATGCCTACCCTCACCCTGCCTTTGCCACTAGCTGCTACAGGTCAGATTTCTGCTCTTGGGATCTTGAGGAAACATCCTAGAGCTTTACCCTTACACATCATGAGTTAAATTTAAATGCTGAAACATTCATTAGCACTGTATTTTATCTTAATTTCTCATTCATTCCCGAGGGTTACTTTCCCCACTCTATAAGAGGCATTTCTCAGTAGCTGGGCCTGCATATGCATCAGTTTAAACACACGATGGAGAACAGAGGAGCCAGCACAGCAGAGAAATGCCATGAAGAGGTTCTCCAAGTGGTGTGGTTGGGACAGGGTGGTCAGCAAAACTCAAGTGCAAAAGAAAATGCAAGGAGAACAAGAAAAATCCTGTGACAGTACACACAGGTCTTGTAGGAGACTGAGAGGCAGCAACAATGGGTGGGACATAAGAATTGTCCCACTTTACCGCTTTGCCTCTTTGCCAAGTAGACTGCAACCATTTTTAATCAGGGACTGTCTTAAATAATGTTTTTGTACTACGCATTGAGCTTCTCAGCACTCCTCTAGTATAAATAATCATTCAACAGAAGCTGGTGTATACCTGGCAAGGCTGTAAATCAGATCTCTTTAAGAGCCAAGGTAAATCAGAGATAATGTCTTACAGGAGTTTATCTAAGACAATAAACTGAGGAGGGGAGAGAATTGGTGAAAATAGTTAAGGCTGATGACATGGTCTATAATTTCATTAAGGCTGATGACATGGTCTATAATTTCTTTCTTTGTTGGACTGGTAATAGCTGAGAAAAATGATCACATTTATAACAAGTTGTCTTATTAGTGCAAGGAGAAGATGAAAAGGAAATCCTGCAGTGTGTGGTTTGACTGGTCCTGTGATGTGTTGTTGAGCCATAAGCTGATTGCTGGGGACACGTCTGGACAAGAAGAGGAGCTGAGGTTAACACACTCTGCAGAGAGCTCTGACAGTGCCCTCTGAGCTCAGCAAACCCTATGCAAATGTCTTTTGCAAGTCTTTCAAGGGAGGGAAATCAGCAATACAATACTGTACTGTGACACAAAAGGACTTTCGAAACTTCCAGTTAATACTTGAAAGCATTTTGAACTCTGCCTAGAGCGTTGGCCAATAATTTGCCAGGTTACTTTGTTCCACCCTGCAGGATAAAGGATCATGCAAAAGTATGGCTTAGACTTCCTTGCCCCTATGGATCTGCCTTTGCAAACAGAAATGGGCGCAAGGAATGGCATTTCCTGCTTTAAGTAAAAAAAAATAAAAAATAAAAACCTTCCACACCAACCAACCATCCATCAAAAAAAAAAAAAAAAAAAACCACCAAAGTACCCAAACCCCAACCAACCCTCCCAAATAGCTATAGTTTAAAACGTTTTATATTTCCTTACAGAAAAGGGGGATGCAGTTGGACGACCAGAGGGACTGTGTCAGTCCTAGTGCCCACTGAGCCCTTTGCACAGGGAATAGCAGGAGAGCTTTTGTGCTGGTGGGGAGCTCTCACAGCAGCAGGAGCTTGAGCCCAGGAGTGCCCAGGAGGAGAGAAGTGTCCCTGATGTAACAGAACCCACAGGAAGGTGTTTCAGTCCCTGCACAGCCCTAGCCACAGGTTAGTCACAGACTTGGATGACAACAGTGATGTCACTGGCCATTGGGCACTTCTTACAGTGCACTTTTGGAGCTCTCTGCCATTTCTGTGCTGTCACAGTTAAGCAATTTTCTTCCCTCTCTGAGCTACAGCTGGTTAATTTTTTTAAACATTAGAAACGCTTAGAAAGGATTGCACATAGAGGCCAGCTTTTAAAAACATTATATGAAAGGTGCTTGCTGTGGGAAAATAAATTTAAGAATGGCATTGGCTTAATAAAAGTACCATGCTGCCTTTCAGACTAATTTAAAACTTGAATTGTAGCCATTTTTAGCTTTAACAAAATCAATAAGGCCAATTGGTATGCTGTGTCAGTCATTGCCTGTTTTAATATTTTAAGTAATTTTGGCAGCCAATAGCATCTGGGGAGTTGAGTTCTGCCCTGAAGATCCTCTAGGATTTTAGTGGGATTTTCATATTGCTGCAGTCTTGAACAATCAAGTCCTAAATCGGTCACAAGTGCATTAAATAGAACAGGGCAATAAGCTGGCATTTGCCTCTGGTTTACATTTAAGATGATGCTCACTTCAAAAACACTTGAACCACGTGGTGGAAATGGTAAAATTGTTGATGATGATGTGAAAAGGACTGAGGTGTTCAATAAATATTTTTGTTCTGAATTTGGAAACAAGAAGAATCATGCACAAATGTCATGAGGACAATGCACTTTCCATCCCATTAGTAACCAAGGAGGCTATTAAACAGCATTACTAGAGATAAACATTATTACCTTAACAGGTCCAGGCAACTGTCATCTTCAGAACTGAAATGAATTGGCTCAAAGGATCTTTGACCCACTCCCACTTAATCTTGGAGGACTGCAAATGTTTTAGAGGACTGGTGAAATGCTGCATTTTGGGTAAATTATTAAAAAAATCACTAGGGCAGTGTAAGTAATTCTAAGCCATCCAGCCAGCCATTCTGGGCAAAGTAAGGAGATATTATTATAGAAGTCAGCAATAAAGAATGTCGGTGGATATAGTAGGGGTCAGCACAATTTACAGGAAAAAGGCTTGTGAAAGAAGCTTCATTTTGTCTTTTCCATAAATTATTTGCCTGGTTGATAACAGCTTTAAACTGATATAAAATAATTGCCTTTTGCAGATTGCTTTATTGTTTGCAATAATTATCACAGTAAGTGATAGCATTAAGGCAGGTGAATTAAGTGACAACTTGGCAAGTCTTAAGTGAAATACAGGCCTCAGTAAAGACTTGGCAAGAAGCAGAATGAACCAGGTTTGGATACTGCAGCCAGCATCACCCTGCTGCTTGTTCTAAGGTGTGTGGTTTGTGTAAAACTGACTCCTGCTAAAAACAGGGGATGTCTTGGTTTGTAGGGGTGCCAGCTGAAGCCAGTTTTGTACCACTGCCTTCCCTGCTACTGGCTATTAAAAATACCATTGTATAACTGGGCTGCAGCTGTTCCCCCAGGGTTTAGGAAATGCAGAGTGGTGCAGGACAGGAGCTCAGCCCTGGGGGCTCTCTCTGGGCGGTGGCAGAAGGGATGAGAGCTGGTCAGACAGAGAAGCAAGCTGATCTGAACTGCTCCACTCTTGAGCCCATGCAGAGCCCCCAGATATCCCTGCAACCCTCTCAGCTCAGGAAATCCCTTTCTGGCTGGGTTTGGGTCATGTCCTCCTGTGCATTGCTCTGGAAACTTCCCAGCCCTCTGTGCCTCTCCATGGACCCACCAGAGTGCAGGAGGCTCGGCACCTGGGATTCTGGTTTTCAGTCATTTAGCACATCTGAGTGTGTGGCATTCACATTCTCTGAACGTGATTCCTTCGCCCAGGGTTCTTCTCTTGGGAAGCTGAGAAGCCTCAAAGAAAAGAAAAACAATTCTTATCTCATTTGCTTCTCCTGTGTTGTGCTCATGTGGAATGTGTTTGGAGATTGTTTACCCACAGGTGATTGTTTGATTGGATCCTGGTGTGAGTTGTTTTGACTCATTGGCCAACTGGGGCCAAGCTGTATCAGAACTCTGGAAAGTCATGAGTTTTCATTATTATTTTTTAGCATTCAGTATATTTTCTGTATTCTTTAGTATAGTATGGTATAGTATTCTTTAATATAATATAGTATAATAAAGTAATAAATAAGCCTTCTGATAACATGGAGTCTTCCTCATCATTCCTTTCTTCATCAGTGGCCGTGCATTTACAATATGAATATTTACAATTCAGGACATATTCATCTGTGCCCTAAATACTTTTCTTAGTGTAAGAATAAAAAGCCGAGAAGTAAACCTGAAGATGCTGACAGCTTTACACAGCACAGTTTCACATCCTTGAGAACACACACTCCAAATTCCTCTTCTGAGGAGGAAGAAGGGCAGGAAAATCTTTGAACACTCTCATCTAGTAGGAACAGATCCCTCAAAATCTCTTTATGTTAGCTGAGGCTGTGACCACGTCCATTTATTCAGCTCTGTGTAATTATTGCTCTTGCCTTTTGGTGATTATTTTACTATCCACGAAGAATTATAAAGCCATTAACCTGGAAGAGAAAAAGACAAAAGCCTGGGCATGTGAGAAAGACTTTGAACACCAAATTCATTCACCAGCTAGAAACAAAAGTGCGTGTTCAGAAAGTTAATTAACAAAAAGTCTGTCTCAAGGCAACTTCTGCTTACTACTAATGGATATCATGAAAATTCATAAACTCACTGCTCCCAGTGGGAGGATTTGCTGACTGGAGACTGCTGTGTGGGACCACATCTCTCTTTTCCTTTGTGATGGGAAGGTGGGGGATGGCCAGAAAAGCCCCTCATCCATGTGCAGGGATAAATTCCTGATGAGTTGAGCAAGGAAAGCTTTCACAGGGTGTGTTGTTGTCTGTCAGGAACACACATCACCCTGTGCTCAGAGAAAGGTTTAAACTGCAGCCTTTGCTATTTGAAGAAAAACTGAAAGTTCTTGACCCAGAATCAGCACTGCCAGCTGCAGTTGAGGCAGCACTTCCACTTTGCTCCAGATGTGAAGCAGGAAGGTCCAGACTGCAGGAGCTCAGGGACCTGTTCCCACTGAGGGCAGCCATGGGCAGGCAGAGCCTGTGTGTGGTGAGACCCAGGAGCTCACAGGTGCTCTGGAAAGTGATGGCTTTCCTATTGATGGCTGTATCCTGTGCCTCCCTGGCCACAAAGTGAATTCCTGGAGGAAAATGCAAAAATCCCAACTTGCCCTGGGTGCAGCCTGGCTGCCAGAGCCTCCCTGAGGTGTGTGTGGTTTCCCTCTTCTAAACAGCTTTTTGTGAGTCTGCCCAGCCTCTCCTTAAACTCACAATCATTTTTATCACTGCAATATCAATTGCACCAAAGGGATATAAGGCACATGGGGCCATGTCCTGCCTTCCTTCACCAGGGCACAACAGGCTCCCTGATACCAGCAGAGGCAGAGGGGATTTAGGACATTGTATTGGAAGGGCTCAGTGCATTTGGAAGCTGCACAGAGTTATAGATCAGCTTGCACAGAGTTTTTCTTCAGGCCCCTCTGCAATTACTGTGATTTCTTGGCTCTGATCTTTAGTGATTCACCTGAGTGGAGTCATGCACAAGGCAGTGACTCTGGAGGGCTTCCCACCACAATTGGTGTGCTCAGCAAGTCCATCAGCTGAATACAAGGGTTCTTGCAACTGCTAAGCCTTCTGGGGTAGGGGGGAAAAGACTTAGAAGAGATTAAGTAATTGCCTGCAGTAATCAGAACCATAGATTTTACAAGTCAGTCTTGGCTCAGTTGCTGGAGAAAAGCAGCTTCTGGACTTGGAGGGAGATGGCATAGCTAGAAGGCTGGTTTTGGGAGACAGGACTGGGTGTTGGGAGGGTAGG
This sequence comes from Ammospiza nelsoni, assembly GCF_027579445.1. Classification (NCBI taxonomy): domain Eukaryota; kingdom Metazoa; phylum Chordata; class Aves; order Passeriformes; family Passerellidae; genus Ammospiza; species Ammospiza nelsoni. The sequence continues at coordinate 56,272,595 of NC_080638.1, read as the reverse complement.
ATGGATTTCCTAAAAATGGCAGAAGCCAAAGAGCCAAAAAGTAACACAGAATTGGCTTCAGAGGCTATCTTCCTGCAGCAGACATGGGGCAAATAGTATAGGCTGGGTGAATGACTAAAAGCCTGGTTAGAAAGACAGAAGAGAAGGCAGAGAGACACCATGAGGCACCAGGGGCAGCATCACTGGGGTCTAGGGAGGAACCTAGCAGTCAGTCAGGAACCACAGCATTCCTCAGCACCCAATCCAGTGCTCATTCCAACCAGGAGCTAAGCTGCTGCTCTTTTCAGCAGGGCATGATGAACTGGGAAGGAAGGTGAAAGGCTTTGCATAATTTCAGCAACACCTCCCCTCACCACTGCCATGCAGCAGTTCTGCTATCCAGAGGATTATTAAGAGGGGTTTTATCCACCAAATGACACACCATGTGGCCCCACCTGTGTCTGTTCATGCTCTCTGTTTGTTGCAGTGCTTGTACTGTCCATACCATCCCTCTGAGGCCATTGCCAGCACAAACTGGACGTTGCTGGTGTGCTCTCAAGGTGGGATTGCAGTAGGTTACTCAGAGGACACAGGAGCAAGGCAGGGCAGGAAGTGAGCAATCAGCCCTGCATGCCCATGGGCAGATGTCCACACAGACATTTCAACAACCCCAGCTGCAGAAGGGAGGGCATCAGTCAACAAAACTTGTCAACCTGCAATTCAGCACCTTGAATGGGCAAAATCCTTGGTGGCATTAACATTTCTGGTTTGATTTTCAAGATCTGTGCTGCTTCAACTTGTTTATCTCATGTTTAGCCCTATGATCTGATTAAATCACAAGTCAGCAAAAGTAGTAAGCTCAAAATTTTGGGGTAAGCCCAGCAGTTCTCTTTAAGGTGTTAGAGTAGAATGGGATAGTTCCAGTTGGAGGGGATCTGCAATGATTATCCTGTCCAGCATCAAAATTTACATCAATAAAAAGCTGTGCCTGTTCTCAAAGCTACCTGTCCTGTCTGGTAGATATGCCCAGTTCCTCCCACAGAGGACCAGACTGAGCAGAACACCCCAGGTGAAGTCTCACCCACCTCTGTTCTATGGCCTTTGTCCTGCCTTCTGTCTGCTGGAAATCCATCCCCACCTGTTCCATGCTAGGAGTGAGCACACCCCTGTCAAGGCCATGGCAGCTGCTGGATCTCAGTCCTGCTCTCAGTGGAGGCACTGATGTGTTCTCCTTCCCAGTCATTCCCCAGTCTTGATGGCAGAAACTCTGTTGTTACTCCATGAGCTCATGCTCACAGCAAATGAATTTCCTCCATTTCTCCTCCTTTTTCCATCTGGGCTCTACTGGGACACCCCATCTCCCCTGTACTGGCAATGATTTTCCAGTCTTCTTGTGGAATGTCTCCAGCAGTTTCCTCCAAGGAAGCTGCTACTCCCTCCCCCCTGCTACTCACATTGCCCTGGCCAGTTTCTTACCTCACCACATTTCTACCACTTCCCATCTGAGGGCATAATTTCCCAAATTGTAATTTATCAATTGCTCTGCAGAGCCAGGCAAGTAGTGGATGGATGCAGCAGATCTTATCTGGAAGATCAGTTCTCTTATCAAAGGAAGCTAACAGGTTAGGCTGGCATGGTGGACTTTGGGTAAGCTCTCTTGGATCTTATCTCATTTTCTGTTTGCTCCCGTGTTGGATAAGTACAACAATTCCCTTATCCCTTCAAAGCTTCTTCCAAAGCCTTTCATCCCACTGAGGTGAGATTACTCCAACCTGTGTCTGTCCTGATCTCACCCTTCCTCTCTGCTTCTTCCAAATTTGTGCACAGATGGAGTATGTGACATGTCCTACTATGTGAGCTTCTCCAGGTCAGAGCATGTGTGGTTTCACTGCAAGCTTTTAGCAACCAGAAACAACCAAAAACAACACAAACATCCTATAGCAGGATGGTTCCAGCACTTCAATAAGGAGAGGAAAGATGAGGGATCAGGGAGTGTAGGGACACCACAAGGGCTAGCAGTTTTAAACTGAAGGAGAGGCAGATTTAGATTAAATATCAGCAAGAAATTCTTTACTGTGAGGGTGGTGAGGCCCTGGCACAGGTTGCTCAGAAAAGTTGTGAGTTCCCCATCCCTGGGGGTGTTCAAAGCCAGGCTGAGCAACTTGGTCTGGTGGAAAGTGTCCCTGCCCATGGCAAGGGGTTTGGAACTGGATGATCTTTAAGGTCATTCCAACCCAAACCAGTCTGTGATTCTGTGATTCTGAGGTGCAGCAAAGTGGGGAAGGAAAGAGCGGCCTCATTTCTCCTGTCTCATTTCTCCTGTTCAGGCTTTGGAAGGTAACACTCTGTCATTGGCCATGTGTCCACCCACCTGCAATAATTATACAGCTCCCCATCATCTTTTAGAAGCACACTCAGCGTAATTAGTTTATCCCCTCCTGAGGCAGTGAAATTAAACTTGTTTTTTCCATTTTACAGCACAAAAAATAAGGCACCGGGGGACTAGATCTGTGTCATATAATACCATAATAGCATAAATACACATAATAGCCATGTAATGATTATTTTAAAATCTTTAGTCACACTCTTCATTATTTATCCAGCTTCCTATCTACTGGAGATCCATCCCTTACACCCTAGGAGTGGAGAATGGCAACTGCTGGATCTCAGTTAATGGAAGCACACTTTTTACAGTGCACTGGAAATCAAAATGTGGTTTTGGTTGCTCAGTGCACAAAAATTGCTTACTGTTACCACAAATATAAAGTAGATTTTCACAGAATAAGAAAAAAAAAAACCAAAACCCAGAGCCTCAAAGGTGATTTCACTTACCTTTTTTAGCAAAATACATTTGCCCTTACAGAAACTACTGTAATTTTAAAGTGCATAATACACATTTTAAATTATTTTAAGGTATCTGCCTACAGCAAATCTTTCATTTTTTTATATACCTGTCCACATTTAACATGATGAAATGGTTGGCACTTGGTTTCACAGGCTCAGCCCATGGGGTTTTGGTGCTGTCACCTCCTCCTGGAGAGGGGCCAAGCATCCCTGTCTGTGTTTGCATTCCCTCCCTCCTGCTGCCTTTCACCACCACCTTGGAGCTGCGTTTTCCCTGCTCTGCTCCCCGGTGCAGTTTTTGGAGGCGAGGTGTGAGTATTCCCTTCCATCCACACTAGAGGATGCTCTTGGGTCAGCAGTGAGAGGCGAGCGCTTCTCTCCCTCCTCAATCCGCTCAGCTTCGAGGCTCACCGGGTATTCCGAGGCTTAGCCAAGGCTTAGGAGGCGTTTCGAGGCTTAAAAAGATAAGAAGAAAACGTTCACACGTACAAAAGTGTAATGCAGGTGACAAAGTAGCGACAAAAACTACTTACACTGCTTTTGCAATGCTATTACTGCTCAATATACATTTAAAACCAGCATGCAGGCAGGCAGGGACTTTGATAAGGCAAATAATTGTTTGCTGGTTGTTGTTGGGTTTTTTTTTCAGTCACCTATTTGTGATACATGATGTGGGACATAAGAGAAGGCTCCGGGGAGACGCTCCAGTATCTAAAGGAGAATTCAGGCCAGCTGGAGAGGGGCAAGTAGTGGCTGGACAAGGGGAATGGCTTTAGACTGAAAGAGGGCAGGTGTAGATGAGATATTAGGAAGAAAATTGTCACTGTGGGAGTGGTGAGGCCCTGGCACAGGTTGGCCAGAGCAGCTGTGGCTGCCCCATCCCTGGGAGTGCTCCAGGCCAGGCTGGATGGGGCTCTGAGCAGCCTGGTCTGGTGGAAGTGTCCCTGCCCATGGAGGGGGTTTGGAAATGGATGATCTTTAAAATCCCTTCCAACCCAAACCATTCTGTGATTCTGTGATTTTTACAGCAAATTAAAGGACACTTATAAATCTTCATGTCTCTTTATCATAGAAAACAAGGAAGGAAATGAGGAAATTGGGGTTGTTATGCGTTTCCCCAGCACTGTGCAGATGCACCCACCCCACCACAGCACCCATCTCCCAGCAGGCTCAGTGAATATTCTGAATTTCAGCCCCTCCCACTGGAACAAGGGAATTTCTGCAGATCTTTGTGTTTGTACCGAACACTTGTTTATAATGGCAATAGTCTCTTGTTTTGCCATGGTTTTATTTTTCTGGTTTGATAGATTTCCTCTAAAATCCCCCTTTTCTGCAAACTACCTCATTTTTCAGGATGAAACTCATTGTGGCAAACAGGAACAAATCCGGTCAAACAAAATACCTGGATGCATGTTGAGACTGTCCAGTGAGATCCAAACTAATAATAAAAATGGATTTTAAATGAAGGGCTTGATATTTCAGGGGAAGTTGGAAAACCCAGGGGGGGACTTTTTTGGTTTTTAAAAATGGTCCTGGCATTCTCAAAACAAAAGTGAAAGAAAACCCAACCATTCAAAAGCACATTAATTTCAACACAATGTGACTACAGGAGGCTGTGCCCATCAGAACTATACTGAAACTCCAGCTCAGGTGGCTCTTCAGGGGCCCAGCACCTGCAAGGCTGCAGCCAGGAGAAACCTTGCCCAGGAAGAAGGCTTCCTCCAGCCTTCAGCCTTCCAGCCCATCCAGAGAGTTTATTTCATACACAAAACTTCCTGTGGTTTGCTCCTGAGTGCAGGGAAGGAGCATTTTGACCTCTCCCACAGCACAAAGTCACCCATCAGCTGGAGGGATGAGGAAAGCCACTAATGCCTTTGCTGCCCACATATGAAATCATCCAGCCCCAAAGTGCTGGTGTGGCCCCAAGGAGGAAGGTAACAAACTGTACCACTGCTGAAACTCCTCTGGTGGGGAAGTTTGGGCTGCTGGGTGAGCTGGTGGTGGGTGGGAGAAGCAATTATGAAAGCAGGTTAACAGCATAACTGGTAATTGTGATGCTCACACTTGGGGCTGACTGCAGGTTGCACTTCAAGACCTTGCTGCAGGCCAGAGAGCATCTTAATCACTCAGATTGAAGCTAAAACTCTTTCTCTGAACTCCAGACCCCTCATTCAAATTTGAACCTTTTTCCTTAGAAAATCTGCTTTCCATATAAATCCCCAGACACCCTTTCCTCTCCCCAAAGACATGTGAAATGTTTGGCCTAAGCAGCTCCATGTGGTAACAAATCCCAAAGGCTAATTGTGTGGAAAAGCATTTCCTTTCATCAGATTTAAATTTTCTGCCTTTTAGCATCGACTGCACCCTTTTTCTTGCATCATGGGAAAGCAATGTTTAATGCACAGGGCTGGAAAGAGCCCAAGACCACCGAGTCGATGCATGAAGGCCAGTGGGCTGCCAGCAGCTTTGAACAACTGCTGATCATCACCACCACCACCAAATTCCAAACAGATTACCCAAAAAAGGCCAAGGCCAAATCCCTATTTCTAGGCTAGAAAAACAGATTCTTCCAACTGTTGTTATGGTGAGGAATTCAGCTCATTTGCAGATGACAGGCAGAGCGGAGCTGTCACTCAGGCAGGGGAGAACACCCAGGGCTTGGGAAGTTGTACCTTTCTCCTCTGTTTTGCCTGGCTAGTTGCTAACATTGCAAGCAGCTTTTGAGAAGAAAATGCCAAATCAATCCTCTATTATTTTGAAACAAAGCAGAAGTTATTCTGACTTGCCTGAGCAGCATCTCTGGGGAGGGAGATGCTCGGTTCAGAGGAAGTTTTATGAAGAGCTGCTGAGAGAGCTGGGAGTGTTTAGCCTAGATGAAAAGATGCTCAGGGGAGAACTTATCAGTCTCTACAACTTTCAGAAAGGACTCAGGTGAGAGTCAGCCTTTTCTCCCAGGCAGCCAGTGACTGGATGAGAAGAATTGGCCTGAGGCTGCACCAGGGGAGGTTCAGGTTGGACATCAGGAAGAAGTTTTTACTGAAAGGATGGTTAAGCATTGCAATGGGCTGCCCAGGGAGGTGGGGAAGTCACCATCCCTGAAATGCCTGGATGTGGCACTCAGTGCCATGGTGATGTTGGGTTAAAGGCTGGACTCCATGACCCTGGAGGTCTTTCCCACCCTTGATGGTTCTGTGGCTCTGGGATGTCTTGGCGACATCAAGAGGTTTCCTCCTTCATCCCCAACTTTACCTTGTCCTCCTGAGCATCTGCAGGGCTCCTGGGAAGTCTCCTGCCTTTGCATGAGGGGTTCTGTATTCAGAGGCACTGAATTTGCCCCTGCTGGGAGAGGACCCAGGTTTGGCTGGAGCAGGCTGAGGATGCCCTGGCACCTCCCTTGCAGCCCAGCCACTCCCACCAGGGATGAAATAACCAGCTGATAATCCTAATGAAATTGCAATTAAAAATTAGGCATCACCACCCAAATCCTTTGCTGTAACAATGTGTAGGGCAAGCTTACAGCAGATCAGTTGGCAGCTCTCAGCTATCCCCTATCCATGTGCATAAACTCCACTTTTAAAACACAGCTGTTCCTGTAACCTGCATCCTGAGGTAAATCAGCACTGCTTTGCTCCCTTCTCTGAGAAGATGTGCTGTGCAGGGGGCAAATGCTCATCAGAGGCAAGAAAGCTCTGGGGTAAATCTCCTTTTATTGTCTGTAGATGTAAGCAGAGGGCTGTAAAGAAGTCAGCTCAGAAAATAACCTAGCTCAGAAAACACATGAAAAAGTGTTTGGGGACGTTATCTGAAGGGCAGCAGCCTGCCTAAGGCTCAAATCTTCCTCCATTTAAATCAATAAACATGAATTTCAGCTAAACTGCTTAGCAGAGATTTCTTCCTAGATCCTTCTTTCAAAATATTTGAGTGAAAAAAAGTATGATTATTGTTTTGTGGCCAAGAAAATGTAACCAGGTTATTCGAGTGGAAATAGCATCACTTGTATCACCAAGGGGAAAATCTCAAAGTTGGGGTTGAGGCAGAAATATGAATATGCCATTTTGGGGAAAAGCTAGAAAATACACATTTGACTCTACAATATAGCCAAACATAGGAATAAGTAAATTTGGAAAGTCAGAGTTCTGAGGGTTTTTTTTAAGTTTCAGATGGGTTTTTTTGCTATTCCTGTTTGAAAATTGCTAAATTACAGTTTTGAATACGATCTCCTTAATAACTGGTCTGATTTCCTCAAACAAAATTCATCTAGGTTAAAAAAAACACCTCACCATTTACTTTATCCATCCTCACAGTCATCTCTGATTTTAAAAAGCTTCCACACTAAGTTCAACATGAACATCTCTTCTGTGCACATCCTACACACAGTTGGATGGGCTGGTTTGTGTGTTCATCACCTCAGCAGTTAACATTTTGCTTAAAAGCAATTTGCCTAAAGAACTCTGGAACAGCCACATTTATTGCCTGCTGTACCCAGGCCTCAGAGCAAGGTCTGTTTGCATTCACATGTCGTTAAAGGCAATATTGACAAATTAATGAAAGGTACCAGTGGAAAAAGGCATCAAACACTTGACAATAATGCAGGGACAATTTTACATTGAAATAGAAGTTTCAATTTAAAATTGAAAAGGAGCTGCTCTACTCCAAAGAAGCAGAGAAGGAAGAGGAAGCAGCAGCAAAAATGCAGACAAATGCTAAGGCAGCCTCTACATGCAGAGGGGGAGATGGGGGAAGAAACTGAGCTACAGGTTCTGTTTGTTGTCAGATAAAACCAGCAGAAGACACACAGATAATTTTCCCATCCCAGTTTATTTCCCTTTCTTTATGCTTATGATGCACATACAGATTAACACAATTTTAAACAAATCCTGAACTCTCACAGATAGTTTGGTGGGAAAAAATAAAGATAAGGGTATGAAACCGAAATATTTATACAATTGGTTTCTTTAGGAGGGTGGAGGTGATTTTGCTGTGTTTCTCTCTAACAAAGAGTCAGATTGACATTATTTTTACCTCAAAGGGTAAAAGCTTGGTTTAACAAAGCTTGAAGCAGGGGCAGAACCCACATTCTGACAGCATTCATCTCTGAGGTACCTTCAAAATAATTTCCTTCTGCTTTTTTTGTTGTCTTCCCACTCCCTTTCCCCAACTGCTTTCTATTAAGGGGTCTGTGCTCATGGCATCCCCCTAATGGGGGTGGAAGGGCTCCAAAAACCCTCTAAAAACCCTCTGTCCCTTCTGTGCTGGACTGGGACAGTGCCTTTGATTTAGTTCAGTTTGTTGCACAGTTTTGCATGCTCAGATGATGGAAAATTGCACAACAGGCTGAGTTTGATTTTTTTTAAAAGGGATTGAGAGGTGACATGGAAAACAACACGTCAAGAATCCTCTGTGACCCAGGTTTCCTCTCCCACATCCCACGCTGCAAATGTTTCATATCCTCGATTCGGTTTCTGGGTCGCTCTGGCGCCGCTCCCAGCCCCAGCCCCGAGGAGCTCAGCAGGAACCAGACCCTGCTCCGTCCATCACCCACCCTGCCGAGGCTCCCCAGCCCCACAGGGCTGGGCTGGGAAGGGCTTTCAGCTGGGTGTGCAGCACCAGGCACCAAGGGCACCCTGCTGCAGGCTATAGCAGAGCTCTCCTCCATCTCACAGGACACAAGATCTCACCCAAACATTGTTTTCTGTTCTCTCTTCTAGGGAGAGATGGCAGTACTGCAGAAGTGACTCCAGCAATACTGGCTCTACCACAGCCAAGAGAAAAACCCTTTGTGCTCTTTACCCCTCAAACTCTGGGTAATATTTGCAGTGCTGCCCTCAATGCATTAGCAAAGATGTTCCCTCACATCCACTGCTTGCCAAAAAGCAAGTAAATTTAACTCAGTGATTCAATTCAAGGCAGTTTGAATCATCTCCATCCCTGGCTATGGGTCTCCACACACTGCATCCAGCCACCCATGCTTTAATAAAGACTTAAAACTAGACCTGGAGTAACACACCTGGTCCCAGCTAAGCAGAGACCCGGCAGGGACCACCTCAGCCAGGTGTGCAGTGCAGGTGGTTTCCTGATGCACCTCCAGGTGGTGGTGGCTGGGTGCTCCTGCTCTCCTGGAGCCTGTGGCTGGGAGGGGGCACTGGAGATGCTCTGGCAGTGCCAGTGCTCCTGCCCTGCCTGGGCTTAGGTGCGGACAAACAGAGGATCAATAATTCATCAACTAAAAGGCAGACTTCTATTACAGCAGATGTTTCTCCGAATGTTTGACACTGCCCATTAACTCACCCTTTAATTTTAATTGCTTAACTAATGGCAGTGTTCAAGGTTAAATGAGCTTAAATCTTTATTCTTCTCTTGTGCTGCTTAATATAAAGATACCATTGGACTAACAGGGAAAAGGGAGGGAGAAGGAACCAAACCAAGTAACACCTTTGACCAGACACAAAGAGGCAGCCAGTTCATCCTCCATGTGCCTGCCTAGGGATAGACCCAGCACTTGGACATGGTTTTCTCTGAAGCACAGAAATGATGGAAGGATCCCTCAGGCTGAAGGAATCTGTGGGTTTGTAAAGCCAGGCTGGACCAGAGTGAGGAATGAGGTGTCTTGGGGCGAGCATCCTTCCTGAAGCCAACAGAGAGAGGGATTCCTGCTCAGGGAGGGGAGAACTGTTTGAACATGCTGTTTAGGTACCCTCCAAAGCAAGAATTCAGCTTATCAAAGTAATTTAGGTTTGTCAGTCGTGGAAGTGATGGCCTGGCATGGCTGGGCTCCTATGCTTCCTCCTTTAAATATTTACAGCCCATGGGAAGAGTGCAGTTTCCTGGCCATCAGGGCAGGAGCTCTGAGGAAAAGATTACCATGGATTTCAGCTCTACAGCTTGGATCCCTTTAGGAATGAGCAATGTGGGCACTGCTAAGGCCATGAACTAAGTGTGCTCTGTCCCCCACCCGCTCCCCATCCCAGGCACAGGGATGTCCCCACAGCAGTTCCTCCCTGCCAGAACCAGTCCCTTCAAGTCACACCAGAGGAAAACAAAAGGATGCATCCTGGAGAGGTCACATCACCAGGCAGGAGGCTTTTCCTCAGCTCAAGCAGGCTCAAAGATACCTTTGGCATCATATCTCTTGACCTAATTCAAGAATGTGTGGCACCATTTTTCTAGCAAGGCCCATGGATTTAGTTTGGATAGTTCAGATCTACCCCTAAAAAATAAATTACCAGTGTTAGTAGGCTCTCAAGACCAGAGCCAGCACTCCTCAGCCCAGTGAGCAGCAGCACCACAGCACCTCCATGCCTGGAGAGGGACTTGATACACATGGTTGAGAAAAACACTTTATTTTCTGTACCTTACCACACTAAGGACATGACGGAAGGAAAGTGGAGGCAGGCAGAAGAGTAAGCTTTTTTTCCCCAGCATAGAAAAGGAAGTACACCTCTTTCCTTTCTGGCTTGCTTTCCTTCCTTTTGTCCCTCTCTCAAGAGGTGAAGGAGCAGAGATTAATGCATTCCATTTTCCTAGTTGTTCTTTTCCCTCAGGATATGTTGGTCCAGGTAATTCTTGTCCATTTTGTGAACAATTTGGAGACTGAAAGATGAGCCAGCCCCATGCCAGGGGTAGGGCCTCATCTCTGCTTTGCTGGTGTAAATCTGGCCCAATTCAGCCATTACAGACAAACCAGGCTCTAACACTGTGTTTCTACTGCGATTTTGTAGAATTCTTTTGGTAACACCTCTCAGTCAGATCCAGGAAACCAAATCCCTTGTTTTTGTCTGGGAAACATTGAAGGTCATTTGGGATGGGGCTCTGATCAATCTTACCTAGCTGAAGATCAGATAAAAGGGCACATAGCAATAGGAAAAACAGGAGGTGTGGTTTTAAGCTGACAGAGGACAGGTTTAGATTAGATATTGGGGAGAAATCCTTTACTGTGAGGGCCGTGAAGCATTGGCACAGGCTGCCCAGAGAAATTGAGGCTGCCCCATCCCTGGGAGTGTTCAAGGATGGGTTCTGACTAACCTGGTCTGGCAGAAGGTGCCCCAGCCAATGGCAGTGGGGTTGGAACTCCATGATCTTTAAGGTCCCTTCCAACCTCAACCATTCTCTCATGCTATGACAATGTCCCTGCTCATTGATGGAGGGTTGGACTGAACGATCTTTAAAGTTACCTTCCAACACAAACTATTCTATGATTTCCCAAGGAGGTTATAACCAGCTGCTTCACTGTCATTGTGTATCAGCCTTGGCTATGATTATGCCCAGGGCTGGTTGTCCATGTGGGAAGAGGGAAAACCATTAAAGGACATCAGCCCATCCCCTGTTGCCACCATCAACGTTACACCACACCTGTCAAGATCAGGGCTGGCCATGGTTAAACATTCCTCTGTGCCCCATGGACAGTTTAACATGAGATGCTCCCTCCTTCCTGACAAAGTCTCTCCTGCTACAAACCACTACCAAGGAAGACAAAAACCCGTGGCCTTCCAATTCTGCGTGCAGCAGGAACGCTTCCCAGCCCTTCTTCTCAGCTAAGCTATCACAAAGTGGAACAACCCTCTTTAGCTCATTTTCTAAACGGAAAAGTTCTTAGTTTAACTTGCCTTTTTTTTTCTTTTTTTTTTCCTCTCTCCCCCAAGCAGGCTTACAAGGACATCCACTCATTTGATTTTGGCTCTGTCTCAGCAGCGTTCGGTAGTGACAACCATCAATCCTGCCAGACAGCCGATGGCACAGACTGCGGAGTGGGCGATCTCCGTTCCTGTGCAGCTCCTGTGCTGCAGCGTGCCTTGGGCAGGGCTGGGCTGGCGGGCAGCCAGGCGCTCGCCATCCTCCTCCTCCTCCTGCCACCCCCCCAGGTGTCTGTGCAGAGCAAGGTGCCGGGGCTGCGCTGCCAATTCCGCGGCGCCAACCGTGCCAGTCCTGCAAATAGACGCGGCAGCGCGGAGCTGCTAATCCTACACGCTGCAGCGTTGCAAAGTTCAACACACAGAGGAGGCTTTTTTTTTAATTCCTCCTCTCCCCACCACGCCACCAAGTTCAGCCTGAGTAGTACTAAGCTTAAGTTTAAGCTTAACACTTGGGTGCAGCCCATTTTTTGGCAGGGAGGGGGAAGGTTGCACCAAGCAGCGGCGATGTCAAGGGCTGGTTGCTGGCTGGCCCCTGCCCTCCGGTGAATATTGGGTTTCTGAATGCAGAAGTGAGAGTTTCATTCTTTGTTCTTGAACTCATTCTTTCCATCCCAAGGGCCAGTGGAATGTAATCCCTCCAGATGCTAGCACCTCTGAGGAAATTGTAATATAGCAGCTATGCCTTGTAAGTGGCTTATTCGTACGTGGAGAAAATAATAGTAATATCCTTGGGGGATGGTTTTTAAACAGTGCACAGTGACACAATCCAAGGGACAGGTGGGATTTACTTTAGCTGAAGTCTGTTCCCAAAACCACTCATTTTCAAGAGCACCAGCAGAACTGGCATTTTGTCTTTTAACTCCTATTTTGTTTAAACGCTTTTAAACACTTTCTGTTTAAAACCATCAGTGCTTCCTTCCTGGGGAGGGAGTCAATGCTTTTAGGGTTACTGTAAATAATCAGTCAGCTGGGCAAATTATCCTGTCCACTGGCACTAACAGATTCCACGAGCTACCAGGAACTTAACAAGCTTTTTTCCCCTCTCCCTATCGTTATAATAAAACAAAGATTTGACAGAAGACCCTCTTTGCAGCAAAGTAAAAGAAATGCCTGGTGGATGGAGATTCCAAGGAGCATTCTCAGAACTCTCATTGACCAACTCTGAATTAAGAGGTTTGTCAAAAAGAAAAGGCACACAAGAGAACAAGGGAGCCCGAAGAGCCAACTGACAGATTACCACACGACAAAACTAAAAGGGAACTCCAAACCCTGCCAGTGTGGCTGCCCACAGAGTCTGCCAAGAGCCAGATGCTGCCACAGGGATAATATCCTCCAGGGTTGGGGAGCCAGGCACTTCCCAGCCTTCTGAGCTGAGAACAAGGGGATGTGGGGCAGCTGTGCGCCCCAAGCCCATCATTTCTACATGAAAAAGCCTCAAGAAGAATAGGCAGGTGGGAACTTTTCAGAGGAAAAAAAAAATATAAAGAAGAAAAACAAACCCACCAGGGTATCTGCTTCTTACCCAGAAACTCCATTGGGAAAAATAAATAAATAAAAGCTGGGGGAGAAAAAATTGGAGTCCTTCTGGGTAGTGCTTTTCCTCCTGATGCAAAGCAAACTGCCACTGGCAGCAGGGGGAGAGCAAACAGGTCAGGCAGGGGAAGGAATGACACATAGCCAGGGAATAAGCAGCACACTTTGCAGAATTAGGAACCAAAGGCACATATTCAGGGGGCCAGCACTCACCCTGCTCCAAGCAGACTTTTATTAGCAACCAATCCCCATGGTCTGCTGAGAGAGATTCTGCCGAGAAAAGGGCGAGTTAACACAGACACGTCGGTAAAGTTAGCATTACCCTCGAATGGAAGCGGCACAAACACAAAATGTTTGTTTCGCTGCTACTGTGCAGCATCTGCTGCCAGCGCCTCGCTCATCCCTCGGGGTTTCGAAGTACAGGGGAAGGAGGGAGAGGCTCGCAGGTACCGGCTCTGCTCAGACACCCGAGCCCGCTCAGCAGCCTCCGATTGCCAAAATTCTGCTCCACCGAGCCGGAGTTTGCCCCCAGCCCCGGCTGAGCCTCCAGGATGCACCAGCAACCCGGGCACTTTGTATTTCTGCAATTCGATACCTCACACGTGAGCCTGCGGGGATGGCAAACCTGCAGAGTTCTAACTGAGAGGCTGCCAATCTAATACTGTCCTTAGCAGATTTAAAAGAAAAAAAAAAATTAAAAAAATAAAAATCAGACTTCCACCCATTTTTTGAAACCGACTGCTTTTGCTGCTGTGCCAGGAGCCAGCCATGCAATAAGAGCTCTCACTGCATCTATTTTCCTTCCACAGAACCCTCTAACACCACACAGTTGTAAAAGCTGAGGGAGTTTGTGCCAGGTCATGATGTGGAGACAGGCTCTCCCAGGGAAACTCCCAGCACTGACATTTTAGCAAAAGGGCTGTTAGATATGTCAGCTTGAGAGGAGAATTAAGAGATCCAGATATCATGACTGTGCATGAAATCATCCTGGGGGACAAATTCGGGTTTTGTAGTTACATTCCTGATACCTCCCCACATTCCCCTGTGCTCCATCAGCTGTGCACAGCCACACTGCATACCCTGAAGACCCAGTACACTGAGAAAAACACACACAAAAAAGGCATGTTTTGGAAAATAATTTCCAAGATAAATCTCCTAAGTGTCCGTATTCCAAAAGCAGTCGACATTTTTTGTTGGGTTTGAAATAAGCGAAACAAAAATCCAGAATATCTGATTTGAAGGTGAACACAAAGCATTGCAAGAACTTGCCAGAATGCTACTGGAGGCGCAGTGAACACCACTGTGCTCATGCCTAACTTCAGAGCAGTGCTCAGTAAGTTTTGTCATCTTTTGATGTTTGAAAATACTGTAGAACAAAGTGTTGTCTGATCTTTTAAATTCTGGTTTTACAAGCATCAAGGCTAAAAAAACCTGAGCCCAATAAAACAGGTGCCTTTTTTTGTTGGAAGTCACGGGTGACTTTTTAGCCTAATATCAGGGAAAAGATGCTTTTCTGATTCTGCTGATGGTGAGAAGTTAAATGCAGCCTTTGGAAGTATTGCAGCTTCTCTGCCTTGCTGGAATTTGGGAGCCAGAGCCCCTCAGTCCTATTACACAAGCAACAAGAAACAGCAGCACTATCACCATGATTTCAGGGTCAGAGCCCTGTTCTTTGCTCTGAAAATGATCACACCTTTTGTGTTCAAGTCTGCAGCCTCAGACTGTGACCTCTCCTCAAAAAATTGTCCTCATCCAGTGGGTGCAGAGCCTGGCTCTCTTCTCTCTCTCTTTGGACAAGTCTTGTCCTTGCAGGAGGGGAGTTATCCTGGGCAAGGGCTGCTATCCCAGGCTTATTGCACTGAATGGCATTGCTGAGTTCAGCTTCTTCTTTAAAAAGGTCCAGACAAGACCATATCAAGTGCTTGAGGCTGTACCACCTCTGGATACATGGAGCTGAAGGGAATTCAGTGCTCCACTTTCACGGCACTGAAACTGGGATTGGATTTCAGCTGAGTGGCTCGACAGAGCTCCCTCAGACCTAAAGCAAAGCTCCATCCCCTGGCTAAACTTGAGCTTAAGGAAAATTCTCACACTCCCTGAGAGGCATGGAGCTGAAAGTTTTTCTGCCACGTGTAGGAGAAACACTGGGAGACAAAGTGCTGGCCAGAGCAGGGGATGGCTGAGCAGGACTGATCAATCTGCTTCACCCTTCCACCAGCCCGAGGCAGAGCAGAGATTTGGGCACCTGCAGCACCAGGTCTCATGGACCAGGTGTTTCTCTGCACTCCCTCAGCAACCCCAGATCCTTTTCCATCCAGCAGTGAGTTTCCTCTCCAAACTCTTGTCAGCTGAAGCATTCAGATCTTACCAGGCCAAAGGCAGGAAGGACCCTCACATTCACTGCCTCATTCACTTGCCAACACCACCACAGGCTACACAGTCCCACACTGGTGCAGCTCCAGCCCAAAAGGTCTCCCAAAGTTAATAACCCCTGGTGTAACCTGGTCCCTGTCCCCCTTTTCCTAGCATGCTCCATCTGAATACCCTCGTTTTGAATCAATGCAAGAGCAATTACTTTCATTAGTAAGAGGCTAATGAGGTTATTCCTGAAGTCAGAACCAGATGATCAGTTTGAAGGCTACAAGAAAGGGAAGGCAACTCGCTTGGGGTTTCCCCTCTACACCTCTAAAAATTTAAATTGTGTTCATTAAAAAGAGATCAAAATTCCACCTTAAGCAAAAGCCCAAGACAAGGCTCAGAAGAACTCAGCCTGCTGCTGGCCAAGCAGGGGTCAGTCCCTGAGAGTGTCCTGAAGAAAAAATGCAGCCTTAATCTTGCATGTTTTACTGAAGGCACTTGTGCAGGCACTGACCCAACAGCCTGCTTCTCATGCTGGCCACCTACAGACAGCAGCTCATGCCCTGGGGCCTCCTGGATCTTCCTGGCTGTGAAATAAAACACCCAGGGGGCTTCAGAATAGGCTCGTTCTGCTGTTCAGCTGCTTTGCCCAAGACTGCATCCAGGTCTAGCTTATAAACTGGGTCAGACCCCCACACAAACCATTTTTACATCTCAGGCATCACACTGACAGCAGAGCCTGCCTCTTTATCCACCTTAAAAGGTAAAACATCAGAGCATATGGCCTGCAGTAGATATTAGGGTGAGAAAAAAGGCTTTCTGAGCTGAGGGAGAGGTAAGCATCATGACAGACTGCCCAAGGAGGTTCCTACAAGCAGGTTGGACACATATTCCTCAGGTAAAACTAATGGCAAGTTGGCCCTCACCAGGAGCAGGGCAGACCAGATCCCAGACAAGGTCTTTTCCCCTCTTGTGCCAAAGATTTTGTGCATATCCTTTGACACCAACATGGTGAAAGGGTTTGCTTACAAACATTCTCAGAAACAAAATGCTTAGATATATAAAAACTTCTCTGAGGAAATGATTAAAAGGAAAGCAGCTTCTTCTGACAGCTGATTAGACATCAGAAGGGTTGAAACCCCACTCAGTGTGACTACTCCTAGTCTACTAAAATGAAGATATTTTATTTAATTTACAGAGCGAGAAAGAGAGCAGCTTCTGCTTCTCCAAATTGTCACTGTCCTCCATGAGCTAAAAACACCTTCCAGTACATGAGAAATTTAATGTTCCTGGTCCCCTTTCAGTGCCCATTGCCACAACCTATTACACAGATGTGATGGATTTTTGAACACAAGATCTATTATGTTTCCTGCCAGAGGCTCAAATGCACACAGGCACTGCAAACACGTTGCCAGGTAGTTACTTTTTATACTGACTCAGTATTTGCTGGCAGTCCCTGCCAAGCATTTCTTGACCCTTACCAATAGGTTGGAAAGTCAGCGCTGCTAATGAAATTCTTTGTGTTATCTGAAAGATCATCTAAGATCATCTTCCCCCCCATCCCAGGGTAAAATTCGAGTGATTGGATTCTCACACTCAAAGAGAAGGCAAAAGGCAAGGCAAATTCTTACCCCCAAGGAATTTGTGATACCCAAGGCAGAACTGGCATCACCTTTCCGCCCCGCACATCATTTGTTCTACAAAATCCTGCTGGACTGGAGCGGTTTTACAGCCCCACAGGGGAATTATTGCCCCCACCTTGGAGAGCTTTATCCTCCGGTGCTTTTCAGCCCAGGCCCTCTCAGCACCACCTTGGGAACCAGAATGGCGCCGTCCCGTTCCCATCCTGTGCCAGCCAGGAAGCCCAGCAGCGCCTGCCCAGCGCCAGCCAGACACCGCCGCACATCACAAAGTGCAAGGCAAGTTCTTCCCTCGCGCAGCCAGAGCAGCCATTTGATAATTAACCACGGGGCCGAGGCAGACGGGCCCGCAGGAGCGGGCGAGGCTCCGGCAGCGCCCCGGGGGCTGGGGCTGACCCCGGCCCCGCGCCCCGCGCAGACACCGCGGCAGATGTGCCGGGCTTCCCCCCGAGCCTGGCAGATGCCGGCCTCGCTGGGAAAGCGCTAAATGGATTCTGCTGAATCACTGCGGCAGATGGCTCGGAACACCACCTGGATAGCACAGAAGAGAGGGAGAGATAAAGGAGGTTGGGGAACAGAGAGTACCTAGTGTGTGTGGGCTGAGCTGTCCCCGGGGAGAAGTAACCTGTGGGTAAGGTCGGCATGTGAACTTTTGTTTTCCCAAATTCCTGCGTTATGAAGACTGAGGACATCAATTTCCTAGAAATTCTATCCTGACATGTACAACATACATTGTTTAAACCCCCCTCCTTGGGAAAAGCCTTCAAAACCCACTGGGATGGCAGAGCCCACTCTTTGCCACTGGGAGATGCTGGCAGCACTGCCTGGCTCGGGTTGCTTTGCTGGTGGGAGCATCAGCCTTCATCCATGCCTGAACCAAACTCCTCCAGCTGGGGTAGCGTACAGACAAGACTGATGCGTTGGAGGCCAAAGAACATTAAGAAGGATTTAGGAGAAGTTGTTGGGTTTGTGTTTGTGTTGTTTGAGGGTTTTTTTAGAGCCAGGTTGGCAAATACTTCAGTTTTCTGCAACAGATCATTTTGAAAGGGCAGGGGAGCCAGCTGTGCACAGAAGCGAGCAGCTGTACAAAAGAGAAAAACAAACAGGAAACAGGTAACAATAACCAATGTGTTTGCTCACTCTCCTCCTGTTAAACAGCAATTTTTTATTTTATTTTTTTTATTGGGATGAAAAGAGCATGTCAGGAAGAGCAGAGAGCTACAGCACACACAGAGGGTGCCTGCTTGGAAAGCACTTTGCATCCCACCTCTGAAAAGGAAGAATCCGGGATGCCTTGGTCTGATTGTCAGGAGACATGGCTGCACAACCTGCAGCACCTCCAGCTGTGTGGCACATCACACCAAGTTTCTTGAGACAACGTTGCTCTCCAGGCAGTCGGTCACAGCTCTGCCCATGATTCCTCCTCCTCCCAGGACAAGGCATTTTCACACACCAACTGCACCGCAGGCTTGACTCCATTTCACTTGAGCCCAGCTTTGTCCTGCATAGGCTGTTTTTGCTGGGTCACACCTGCCATTGATTCCCTCAGAAAACAGCTGCTGTTCATGTTCTGCTGTTCACCTTGCTCAGCACAAAGACACTCGTGGGCAAGCCAGGCTCAGGGTGGCACGAGCTGACCTCGAGCACAGCAGAAACTGGAAGGTGACAGCACTGCCAGCCAGCTGGGCAATAACACAAAGATCCCTCTACTTCTCATGAGGGAACCTCCCTCATTAAAATTCATGCAATAATTTAATCAATTTAAGCAATAAATAAGATCCATCCTCACAGTGCTTCCCCACAATGTGGAATCCAACAGCACCAGGGACACTTTTATGGGTCAGCATGAACTCTCCTCATGCTTTGGAGGCACTTGGTCCAAACCCAGACCCCACCACCTAAGCCAGGAAAAAGCCACTTCTCTGTGGTCTTCAGCTGCACAGCAGCACTTGGTGACACATGGCCAGATGCACCCAGAGAGCCACAGCCACCTCTGTGCCTACCAGACCACTTCCAGAAGGCACTTAAGACTTCAAAACAAAAGCTAAAAATAAACAAAACCATTTCCCAACACTCATCCCAAGGAGAACCAGGCTGTGCAAGGGCAGCACGAACCCCAGCTGCTGGCAGGGGCACAGCTGACCCCTGCCAACCCAAGGAGCCCATCACGTGCTGTAATCCTGGAAGGTGACAGCCCTTGCAGCATGGGATTAGGACAGCAGATGCTCCTGGGGGTCACCCCCTTTGCTGCAGGTTTCAGGATCATTCCCAACGTGGCCAAGAGCTGGCAGGCAGGGAAGCCTGCCCAGAGCAACCCCATTGCTTATTTGGTACATCCACAGCCTGCACACCCCCCTTCCCAGTCTCCACTTAGTGGCCTGGTTTCTTCTCAAAGCTTTTTATATTTCACATTCCTAAGATTTAATTATGTTATCAGAACAACAGGCATCAGGATTTGGAGTGCCAGAATTCACATTAGCAATTGCTATCAACAAAGAAAATGGGCACAGCATGCCCATGCCAGAGGAGATGTGGGCTGCTCTCCTCAATCTACTCACAGTTATTTATAGCCTGTTTGCAAGCCATCCACCTCCCAGGTTTAGCTTCAAGCTTGCTTCTTTCTGAGCACCCTCTCTCTCAAAGAAAAGCCTTTTGCTTCCTCCTTCCCTAGCACCACACTCAGATTTGGGCAAATTTATTTATTTTTGGGGGGGGGCAATATCAAACACCTTTGAATCCACAACAGCAGAAAAGACTGGAAACAAGAGTGCCACAAATAAGCAGCTGCAGGGCCACGTAACTCTCAGCGGTAGAAATTAAAAAAAAAAAAAAAACTAAAAAAAATTATATATATTTATAGTTTTTAACACTTCACCACATTGCAGCAGATCACCACGCATCTTCAGCAGCTTTCAGCCCTCCCCACAGATGGGGATGCAGGCACAGGATCTCTGAGGAAGGACACATGCTTGAAGGCAAGAAATACCCACCTATTTTGAGACTATTGCGGAGAAACCGCTGCGTGGTAGCGGGAGGGGAGCGATGGCTGTGCCTCCACACCAGCATTAACCATAACCTGCTCATCCTTTAACCAGCACCACGCTGAGGCAGCCCCACTCTGCCAGCATCTTTTGCTTCCAGATAATTAAGGAACACAAGACACAGTGCTCATGGTGCAGGTGCAAACCTCCCCTGAGCAGCTCGTGCGCCTTCTCCCTCCAGTCCCAGCTCCTGCTAAACCCAGCCCAAGGATTGAGGCAGGTGTTAGGAGTGGGTCAGAGCTCAGCTCCCCAGGGCTGGCAGAGATTCTGCACTTGAGAGAACGCCCTCATGCCAGTCAGCCAGCCCTGTGATGGGTCTGCATGAGTGTGCTGGGCTGTCCTCACACACCATGTCACCCCCGTGCTCACAGGTTTGTCACCTGGCCAGCACCAGCATCGCTGGGGATGGCGCTGGCCCGCAGCTCCCCTGGAGCATCCAGGGAACACTGAGCCCCAAAAGAGCCCCCAAAACCCTGGTCAAAATGCAGAAGTGGTGCTAGGTTAGGTCCACCCCTGTCACTAAGGAAATGTTCAGTCAGGCTCTGACTGAGACACGGCAGCTCCTTACACGCCTAAAATTCCAGATGGCCCTGAAAAAGAAAGACATTATTAGAGTATTCTGTAATAAATTTTTTTAAAGTGGCAAATTATCAAGTACTTGCAATTAATGTAATCATTAGTAATACATCATAAAAAATGGCAAACACCACGCCCCTTCTGCTAAAGGGGGGAGGAAGCTCAAAGCTTACAATTCTACCAAGTTTTATTTCATGTAAATTTATAAAGACAACAATCCTAGTCACGATTGTCACATTGTACAGCACATACCAATACAGTTGCAAACAGAACTCCACGCAAAACTAAGCGCTAACAGTAGCCTGAATCACTCTTCCTGCGATTGTCGGGTCTAGACTAACAGTATTACACTAACACTGAAGGAAAAATAGTTCACTATAAAACAGTGATAGAACATTTTTATAAAATATATTCCATTCCAATAGCTTTTCTACATACTGTATACTATAAAACTCTCCCACAAAAATTAGTGTCTTTAAATATACATATTTAATCTGAACTGCACCAAGATTAAAAACAATTAAAAATATCAATGATTTTTTTTTTTTTACATTAACTTCACAGTATTTGTTTGTAGTAGAAGACAAATCCAGTGTTTAAAATGCAGAGCAGGACTGTTCCCTATGGAGACAGCAACTGCCCCACAGAGAAATAGTTTATGAAGAGACAAGCCTTAAGTGTGCCATGTTTCAGTTCTTCTCCGCAGAGCCATGAACCATTTTGAAAACATGCTCCGAGCTATTGCAACTTAAAAATAAGAGACACACAGAGAAATAGCAAAAAAAAAGTCACCTTAAGAACAAAAATAAGTGCAAACATTTCTTTACTTTAGAAATTCAAGCTAAGAGGAGTGGGAACACAAATACCAGACTATGAGAACAGCGTGTTCATGATGTAGTCAAGGATGAGAAAGTCTTTTTTTTTTTCTTATTTAAAAAAAAAAAACCAACAAATTTTGCCCCATATTCACTGCAGCACAGAGCATGCTCATAGCATCAGTTTAATGAATTATTTCTATACTAAGATCAGACAAAAACTTGTTTCAACTTTTCCCTGCTCCATAGGCTAATGATGTTCTTATGGCACATCCTATTTTATGATCTTCTAAAAAAAAATAAAAACAAACAGTAATTGAAGACTGAAATGCAAACAAAAGTGTCACAAGAATGCAAAATTAAGATTACCAGCTTCAGTAATGCTGACTCTACATTAAACTCTTTACATGTTGCTCAACATGCAAAACCCATTGTTATAAAATTTAAGTGTAAATTAACTAGTTTTGAAATAGATTAACAGTAATAATTCCACTTCAAAAACAAAACAAAAAAAAAATCTAATAAATACTATATCAAGTATCTTCAGGAGAAAAAAAATAACTTAATTTTAGTAGAAAGAAAAATAACTTAATTTAACTAGATTTTGTTCAGTGCTATTTCCAATCACAGCAAAAATAAAAAAAGGAAAAAAAAAAGAAAAAACTGATTAAGTAGAATAAGACCACAGTACCAAAGCCACTTATGTTCAAGATACAGTACTCTCCCACAACTTTCATATGTAACAGGTTCAGCAAAAATATTTTACAGTTGAGAAATTAAACTGAAAACAAACCCCAAAACTATAAATAAAAGCAAAATTTCACATTACATGTACATTCATAGTTTAAGAGATGAATAATAAGAGGCTGTAACAAGGATATCCTGATTTTCCTTAAAGAGGAAGTACTTATATAAAAAAAAATTCAATCCCATATTATTTATGTAGGTAGTGCTCAGTTTTTGGACCAGAGGGGGAAAGGCATTGGGAAGGTTTTTCTTCATAAGATGCAATACAGTATTTTAAGCACAACTTTTAAAAATAATCTAAATCAGTGCTTCAAATTCATTTCAAAACACACGCTTAAGTTTCACTAAACAACTCCAGGAGTGTCAAGAAAGCTGGTGAAGCAATGCTAATGCAGCAGAAGGACATTCACACCCCTCAGATATTATTATTATTATATTTCAGTCCCATGTACATGTACCTTGAATGGGTAATTTGACTGGAAGGGAACAAAGTGATATCCACCGACATGCACAGACCAAATGATGATCTAACAGGCAAGAATGTGAATCATCTGGAGTAAAACTGGCTATAGTTACAGGCAGCCTCAGTTTACAAACAAACTAAAAAAAAAATAAAATTACCCCCAACAGCTTCCCCTGAAAAGGTGGGACCCGGGGAAGAAGTCAGGCCACACTTTTCCTCCAGCGGTTCATCTTCGTGCTGCCTCTTGGGAACACCAGCAATTGCACACAATTTGGCTCAGAGGGAATTGCCAACTTCATAAAAATAAATTAAAATAAAAAAACAATTTCACGCTGCTGGTTTTAGCACGACAGCAAACTTTTCGGGCAAGACAGCAGGGCATCTCCTAACGCACAAGGCATGAGTTACTTTGAACCAGGAAACCCCAGAAACCTGGTATCAGGAGGGGTATTTGGCCACTTTGCAGCTGCTGTTCCCTCCAAGGGTGATGGGATCAGCCTCTGGATGTCCATCTGGGAATGAAAATATTCACATATTATACACTCTTTTTGTATGTCCTAGTGTGCATCCTTCGAAATTTCAGGAGTGAACAGGCTGCAGACAGAAAGTGTTTTTCCATCCACAATTTTATGCTCAAAAGCAGCTTTTCAGCAGGTCAGCCCAGTGAGGAGGATGGGTGGGAAGGGAAAATTTAAGTCAAGTCCCAAGGCAAAAACTTCTCATTTAGATTTTAGGACCAACTGCAGAACTGTATTAATGGAATAAAGAGAATAAAAAATGACCAGTACCAAAAATGCAGCCAGGAATCCTCAACCCCTTCAAAATTTGGGCCAATTCAATGTCTCATCTAGCTCTATAAAATAAAAGTACATCTGCCCACTTGCAATGTGTGGACAGGTTTCTCTACACCAAAATGTATTTAAATCATAGTTCATCTCTTCAGATGTTCCTCTGCAACACACAGAGGGCATTTGGGGAACTTAATGGAAGGCAAATTTTTCTCCAGAATGTGCTGATAATCTTTTTTCCAAAAAAAAAAAAAAAAAGGAAAAGAAAACCCAAACCAACAAAACCCTGACCACAAAGCAAGTGCTTCCAGTGAGAAAACTGATGCTAAATCATTGCAGAATTACTTAAGATCATTTCACATTAATAATGTAACATGGGTGCACAAGAGAAGACCTAAAGGACCGTGCTGGGAAGGGTGGCAGGGGAAAGGGGGGGAGATGGAGAGGTGGAAGGATTGCATTAAAAGGCCTCTGGAGTGTTTACCGCTGCATCTTTTAAAGATCATATACCTGAAGTGAATATCACCAAAATAAAATAAAGGGAGGAGAAAAACAAAATTAAAATTCAGATGCTGCCTTTTTTTTTTCCTGTTTTGTTTTAAAAGAATTGGAGGGGGGTTGTAGATATAAAAAAAAAAAAAAAACCAAAACAAAAAAAAACCCCAAACGAAACAAAACACAAGTCACACATCTCAAACAACCAAGGACTTTACAAGGCCACAATGAAATTTGCGGATGTGTCTGTAGAGATCCCCGGACTGCGTGAAGCGTCTCTCGCACCACTTGCACCCGTGGGGTTTCTCCCTGGTGTGCACGACCGCGTGCCGGCTGAGGTTGTGGGAATACTGGAAGCTCTTCCCGCACTGGCCGCAGGTGTAGGGCTTCTCCCCCGAGTGAGTCCTCTCGTGCCTCTTGAGCGTGTACATGCAGGAGAAAGTCTTTCCGCAGAGGGTGCAAGTGGGCACCGACCCGTCGGGGGACAGGCGGGTCCGCGAGCCGTCCTTGTCGCGGAAGTGAGAGCTCAGGTGCAGCTGAAGGATGTGCGGGCTCGGGAACACCTTGCTACAGAGGGGACAAATGCAGATATGCCCAGGAGGCACCAGGACGCCCGAGGCGATGTCCGACGAATCCATGTCGTCCTCGCTCTCGTCTCGCTCTTGATCTATGTCCTCCTCTCGGGCATGAGAGCTGCCATTCCCCGCGAACATGTGTCCTAACCCTGTCACTAGGCTTTTGGCTGAATTCCCAAAATGCTGACTCTCTGGACTCCTGGCTTCGCTGTCCTCCTGATCTGACAGCAAGTCTTGTTCATCTTTAACAAGTGGCTCGGTACCCTGCTGCTGGCTGTCGGAAGCCAGCTGTCCAAAGACATAGGAGGGGTGTAAGGAATCTCTCCCCGGCACGGGCTTGAAAGACAAATCCAGCGCGCAGTCCACATCACTCGAAGCCAGGGGATGGTTAACAGACCTTTGGGACAAAGGTCCTGTGGAACTATTGACATTAGCCTTTGTTTTTCCAGCTGCTGCGGCGCACGGTTCTGCCTCTGTCGGCACAGAGCTGACACTTATATGATCAGAGGACCAGGCGGGGTGACTGCTGACCTTTTCTTTGCCTGCTGCTCTCTCGTATTCTGCAACGCTGAATTTTTGTTTGTTTCCTGGGTCAAACTCGTGGACCAGGGGCACTCCGGCGTCTAGAAAATGCTCCGCTTTCTCCAAACTAGCCGCCTCATCATTAATCTTCTCTTCGGAACATAATTCTTTATCTTTCAACTTGCCCTTGCAGACTTTCACAATGTCATACATGTGAAGGTAGCTCGCCGCAGCCAGCACATCTTCCACTGGGAGACTGTTGAATTCCAGCTTTCCCTCGTACATGAATTCGAGCAGCAGGCTGAAGGCAGGGGCTGTGACAATGTCACTGTTCAGATGCACAATATCCCTTTTGTCTAACTGGTCCCTGTAGAAAAGATGGAAGTACATACTGCAAGAGGCAAGAACGGCTCTGTGAGCTCTGAATTGAGCTTCTCCAACTAAAACAGTACAGTCACACAGGAAGCCCTGGTGACGCTGCTGACTCAGACACTGCAGCAACTGGCGGCTATGGTCTGGAAACTCCATTCTTCCTTCATAACCTGTTCAAAACAGGAAAAACTTGAATGCTACTGTAAACTAAAGCCTCCTAGCAGCTGTAACAAACAGATCGGCTTTTTGGTAACCCAAGCCAAAGAAACAGCCTTGGAGATAACATTTACTGTTAATTGTCTGTAATAGTTTTATTAAGGGGGGAGGAGGGAAAAAAAAAAAACCACCAACACAACATGTTTCTCATCCTTTCGCACCTGCTCCGAACAGGAAAAACTTGATTGTAAGTAAACAAAAGCTAGTAAAGCAGCAGCCCCTCCAACCTTTGTTTCTCCCACTAAGCACTTTAATAAAATTATGCAGAGGAGAGCGCACACACACCCCCGAAAAGAAAAAAAAAAAGCATCAACTCCCAGGCTGTCTTCCCAGCAACGCTAACTTGGGGCATCTTTTAATAAAGCATATTCCCCGCGTCACGCACGCACACACACGCACATTTAAACTTTATCCTCAGTCGTTATGCACCGAATCACAACAAAACAGCGGCGGCTGGCGCTGGGGGAGCGGCGGCTCTGCGGGGAGGGGGGCGAGAGGCCCCGGCCCCCGCACGCCAAAAAGGCGGGGGGGATAAAGGGGGGAGGGAAAAAAAAAAAAAGTTTCCCTTGAAGTTATTAAAAGGCAAGGAGGGAAATAAGCGGCGGAAGGCCGGCGGGAGGGCAGCACGGAGGCTGCAGCCGGCGGCGTGCCGCGGCCGGGCGCTTACCTTGCGCGGGGCGCGGCGGGGCCGGCCGCGGGCGCGGAGCCGGGCGGGCAGGAGGGAGCGCGGTGCGAGTGCGACCGAGGCGCGGCGGGAGGGAGGGAGGGGGAGAGAGAGAGAGAGAGAGAGAGAGGCAGGCGGGAGGGAGGAGGAGGGAGGGAAGGAGGAGTGCTCGGTTTGCTAATTACACCGCAAGCTGGAGAGTCAGCTGCTCTGACTTCACTGCGATGGAAATGCTACCTCCAGCTGTGCGCCTTTTAATGCCATATGTTACTCCAAATCTCGCTACCAGCCAACCACAGCTTGCTGCCTTTTAAAGTTCCAGCAGCCCCATTTATAGCCCGCGATTAAATCCCACAAACTTGCCCCGAGCCCGCCCCCCCCTCTCCGACACTCTCGCCACCACCAGCCCCCAGCCCGGACCCCACCTCCCGCCGCAAAGTTGCTCCCCGCAGCCCGCCGCGGTGACCTTCGCCGGTGCCCGGCTCCGCGCAGCGCTGAGGGGGCCGCCGAGGGGAAGCGCCGCGGAGCCGCTCCCGGGATCTCCCCCTCGCACAGCCGCGCTCCCCAACTTTGCGGGGAGCACTTTCCCCCGCCGGGGTGTGGCGTGGCGGCGAGTTCCCCCCGCGCTGCCCCGCTCCGCGGGTCCCCCCGCGTTACTCACCGGCGGGCGGCAGCGGCGGCGCTCGGCGTCCGCATGTGCGCGGCGGCGGCGGCGCGGGCGCTCCGCGGGCGCGGCGCGGGGCTGTGGCGGAGCAGGTTGTTCGCCGGCCGCTCTCGCGATACTTTGGCCGCTGCGAGCCGCGGGTGCGGTGGCGAGCGGCCGTGTCCCCGTCTGGAGCACACAATGGCCCCGCCGCCCCGGCCAGCCCCGCCGCCACCGGCCGGTGCGCGCTGCCGGCTGCGCCCTCCCCCTCGCCGCCTCCTCCTCCTCCTCCTCCTCCCGCTGCTGCCGCCGCTGCCGCTGCTGCTGCTGCTGCCGCCCTCCCCTCCCGGCCGCTGCATTGGCAGCGCCGCCGTCCCGCTCCCAACTCCGCTGCGCCGCCGCGGACAGGGCGCGCCCGCCCGGCCGCTGCAGCCCGACGTGCCGCGGAGCGCGGAGCGCGGGGCCGGGGCTGCGCGGCCGCGGGAGATGCGCGGAGCCGGGCCCGCCGCGGGGCTGGGGCGAGGGGCGCGGCGCTGCCCCCCCGAGACACACACACACACACACACACACACACACACACACACACACACACACATACACAGCCCGGGTTTGTCTGTAGTTGCGCGCCAGCCGATAAATACCAAATGCCGACGGATTTCTCAGGATGACCTTTTCGATAGTTGATTTGAAATTTAAATTTTAATTAGCTGTAATCGCATCAGGAGTGAGCGCCCGGCGAGGAGGGGGCGCGGGGTTCCCGCCGGGGCTCCCAGCCCGCTCGCACCCGGCAGGCGCGGCCGAAAGCGCCGGGAGCTGCCGGAGCCCCGGTGCCGCTGCCCGGGATGCCGCGGCTCTGGCCGGTCCCGGAGCCTCGGGGCTGCAGGGGGCTGTGGATGGAGGCTCCGGGCCGAGGTGGATGTTGGCGTTTTTGAGGGATGGTGGGTGAGGGGGAGTGCAGAGGTGGCGGAGCACCGGGGGCACTTCAGAGCTCCCCAGCGAACGCCGTGCGTGGTGCCAGCTGCAGTCTCCAGACTGTGCTTTAGTCTCCAACAAGTACGGCAGGGAAACTCCTTTCCCTTTCCTTCCTCTAGGTTGCTTTGCCTAGATCGTAATATCTGCAAAATAGCAACTTTTTTTTTTTTAATTAATCCATTTTCCCCCCACATTTTTCTACAATGGTAGCATTAGCACCTTAAAACATCAGGTTTAATTTGGATTTAATCTAATTTAATTTGGATCTCTGATATATCAAGGCTCTTTGTCACAGGAGCTGGGGTCTGCATCACCAACACCACTTTTCTTCCACAGACCTCAACTGTTTAACTCCATTGGCAGTGAATGCCAGGATATTTGGGTGGGTTTGAGCATTAATGATTGCATTGTCACAAAGCCCTTCTCAGAGTAGCAGCATTTGGTAATACTGTCAGCTGTAAGGTTCAAACTGGAAAACTCCAGCTCAGAATGTGGAGGTGCCCAGCTTCAGCAAAAGAGTTAAAGGTCCTGGGGTTAAATCAGTCACCATTCAGTAAAGCTGAGAGCTTTATCTGTTTGTCCACCATGGCAGACAGGACTGGGGAGCTCTGTCTGGTTAAGACAGTGTCATCCTGCAGTCACAGCCTGCACAGGCTCCACCAAAACTGGAGTAATTTCTTCCCCAAAATGCAAGAGCAATCTCCATGAAGTTACCCCATGGATTTGCTAACTTGTGGAGTTTTGTTGTCTTTGTACATTGGAAATGTTAGGCAGAATTTTGTACTCGTAAGAATTAGGATTCTTGGCAGAAATACCTAGTTTTGTGTAAGTAATAATTCATGTTACCCTCTCCCCTTTAATGAATAAATTGGGAAAAGACAAGATTACAAAAAGAACCCAGGTATTAGTTCCTATTTGGGTGCTGTAAGCTCGGTGTAACTGCCTACAATCCAGCAGTGTCTTATTTTTAGGAAGCCAATTACAATTTCACAGTAAGTCCGTGGTCATTATCGGGTTAGAAGTGTCAGAAAATACAACAGCATTCCCATTTCCTCTAAGTATCCATTTGGCATGTTGCTGGCTTGCTTTTTCAGGACCCAGACACACTATACTCACCTTCACACCAAGGCAACGCTGGGTACAATGCAGGTGTTGTACTGATTTAGCCACGGCTGTATAAAATACTGGTAGTACAACTCACTAATGTAAACAAGCACAAAGTCATTACTGGAAGCAAGGCAACAGGAAGAACTGCCCCAGAAACTTTATTCTGAGAGCTCCTGCGCTTCTGACAGCCCTTGTGGGAGCACGACAGGGTGAGCAAAGGATCTGCTTTCCTCTGCCTGGCCCCTGAGCCCTTCTCAGGCTGAGGGCTCCCCTCCCACAGGCCCAGAGGAGGCTCTGTTTTCAGCCCTTCCCCAGTGGAACAGAGCCAGGCAGAGCTGCTCGGCCAGCACTGAGCTTTGTGGCTGGTGCCTGTGCTCACAGGAGATCACAGCCCCCAAGCAGCACGATGGCTGAATGGGGATGGGGGCTGATGGAAGCTTTGGGAGTGACTGTGTTCAGCATCCTTGTGCAGCTGTGTGCATTCCTGGGTCTGGCTAAAGCTCTCCTGGGCTCCAGCAAGTCTTTTGCTGCCTATGGAGCTTTCCAGAGTTGAGAGAAAGCCCAGCTTTAGGGCAGAGAGAGTAAAAATCAGTGGTGCTGGCAGGGCCTCCACTTGCCAGGCAAGGCTAGCCCTGCTCCTGGTTGTTTTTGCTGCCTGGACACCAGCCAAAGCCCACAGAAATTAGTAGAAAAACCAACTGGATCAGGTCCATAAAGCCTGAGGACTCGCTTCCATTCTTACCCCTTTGATCCAACAAGAGTAGGTATTTACTGAGTGGGGCCTCTCTAGCCCTCTTTGTTGGCCAGATGCAGAAGCAGTAGCAACAGGTTTTTCATGCCATTTAATCGTTTTCTCTCTCACCGCATTGGGCAGAAGCCTCTTTGTGTTTGTTCCTACATGATTTCAGTGCTTTTATGTTCCTTTTTATTTTTAATAGGACATCTTCTTTGTGATAGTCCAGTTGTATTTCAGAGGGAGAGTCAGGGCCTGAGACTGTCTAGTACTTGCAAGATTGAAGCTATTTTAAGTGCATTGGTCATAGTGAGGTTTATTTGCAGAAGTTCTTCCAAACTTTTTCAAAGGCTGTTTTATCCCTTGCAGACAGCAGCGAGCATTAGAAGGACCGAATGCTTCATCCTCTCCTGTGAAACAGGGAGGAATTTAACCCCAAAAAATGCAGACCTGCTGGTGGTAAGACAAGGAGCTGCCCTTGGCATCCACGGGACTTCCCCAATTAGCAATCTCCTCCAGCACCTACCCTGCAGTCAAACCCAAGGTCAGCATTTGGGGGTTGCTCAGTTTGCAGCCAAGCCATAAAAGTGGGCACGACTTTCCCAAAGATCTTTTCAAGCATGTCATCCAAGACTCCAGAAAGCATTAACTTGCACTGCTGCCATTCCAGACATTAATCAGAGCATATATTGCAGACAGTCTCCTCAGCAGTGTGCTTATGTGAGTCGTATTTGTTTTATGGCTGTCCTGCTGATTTCTCCCCGATAACGAGACCCTGCGTGTGCTGCAGTGTTTGTGAGAATATATTGGAGCAGCCAGGGCCATTGTCAAATCACCCTAGCAAATGGAGAGGCTGGTGGCACTAAGCTGCATGTATAAATTACATATTGTTCTATTTGCCATAACGTGGCTGTCAATAAGGCTGCATCAATCTAGGAACAGGCATTAAAATCAAAAAGGACTCTGCAAAGGTGCCACTGGCACAGGTCACATTTGACTCTGCAGTGAGAGCTTGTAACATCCCTGTCCAAGCCAGCCAGGCATTTAATATCACACCTGTACCTTGGCTCCCCTGTCAGCTTTCACTCAGTTATTCATCTTCATAGTTTTATTCAGCTTGTCTAACCCTTGGCGTCTGGTTGTTTGGGTTTTTTACAGTCTGCTGTATTCTGTTTTTCTGGAAATGGTAAATGAAGGTACCTTTTCAGCCTTTATAAAGCCATTGCTTTTTCAGTAAAGAGAGCATGCTTCTTGCTTTGCAATGGTGAAGGAAATTTGCATGGCATTGACAAGGCACACTCTTCTTTTAGAGTTTTTTTCCTCTTTCACTCTTGTACATCACCCTGGCAACTGTATTTTAACATTGCTTGGGTTTTCTTTGCCAAATTAATTTAAAAATTCAAACAAAATTAAGCAGGTTCCTTCCTTTTTAATATTTGTTTTATTTATTTATCAATGCCCAGGAAGGAATCTGAGAACCCACATTATAAAATAACAGGTGTACAGAAGTTTTTAGCAGGATAAATAGAGAAGGACAGTGAAAGACCAGTGGACAGTAAGAGACAAAATTGGTGTCTGTCAAAATTTATCAAACCCAGACAAAAGTCTTTAAAACAGCTCAATAAGGGTCCAGTGTAGAGTTACTAATTTCTTATTAAAGGAGAGAATTTAATTGGTGTTGCTCTATTTGTAAGCAAATAATGCACCATGTTAACAATGCACTTTATTTTGGTAACTCCCAGAAGAGACCTTAATACTGCAGAAGTGTTTTGCTAGATTAGGACTGGGAAATCTCAGGATGAAAATACTTGCTAAGCAAAAAATATAACCTAGAATAAAGGGCTTTCATTCTAAAGATGTTCTCACACAACTTTTGCAGCAGTTCCTCAGAAAACACTGCATCCCAGGACAAATCAGTGTTACCACAACTACTGCCCTGAGCTTTGTAAGGCAGAGATCTGGCATATTTATCCCACTATCTGCAAAAGGTCTCTTAAGCAGGATCCATTCCTCTCCTGGGACTTGTGGGGTTGGCAGAATGTGTTCTTGAAACAAGTGTTGGGTTCCTCATTAGATAAATCAGCAATCTCAGGGCATAAAAGACTCTGTCTTTTCTCACATGTGGGGTATATAATATCAGTCTTCTCTTTTGCTTTTCCATGGGGTTTCCAGATCAACCTAGCCTGAGTACAAACAAACAAGCATCCCAGATGCCTGTTAAAATAAGGAAATCCCAAACATCTTGCTTTTCTCCATTGCCCCTATTAAAACCTCCCTGTTACACAGTTCAGGCTGTCCTTGCTACGATGTGATACCCACTCCTGCCTTCCCAAACACATCCCCATAGCTGCAGCAATCACCTCTACTATTCCCTTATCCTTTTATCAGGGGCTGAATCAAAACCAACCTCTGTAACTTGGGGTCCTCACACTGGTATCATCTGCTAACCCTATTCCTTACCCTCCTGGGATGTTTTCCTCTTCCCTCACCCTTGTATCCTTTTTGTGCTGGCCCCTTCAGCAAAGGCAATTCCTGCTCTTTGCTGTGCCTCAACCTTGGTGTTGCTCACAATGTAGTCAGAGGAGCTGGGATGAGGATTTTGGTGACCCTGGATAGGAAGGATTTTGGGTGACTGAGGGAGCTCTGTGCAGAGAGAAGCTGGGTTCAGTGGGCTGTCTCTGCTTGACTCCTTAGGGAGCCTGAATTCCAAACCTGTGCCTCTGAGAGCAGCTCAGCTCCAGGTATGGATAGAGAAATGGGAGGCTGGGCATGAGGAGAGCAAGACAGACCATTTTTCTAGTCAAAATGAGCTGCTTTTGTCTCAGGGATGTACAGTAGCCATCACACTGGTTGCTCCACTTCCCTCTCATGTATTCCAGGTGGAGGGGAAGTCCAGGGAATGTCATGTAAGAAATGCAAATAAAAATGTCTTTCTAGACTTCCTTCTCTTACGTACTGTCTGCCAGAACCTTCGCTCCCCTCTCTTACTGTTTTGCCTATGGATGCATTTGATGCTTTTATGTTGCTCTTCTGGTAAAAGAAGAATTACTTGCTGTGAGTTTACATAACTTGCCTTTTACTGCTCTGGAAATGAATATGGGACTTCAGTCTTAATTAGACTTTCAGTGTAAGTCCTGCTTTAATGAATTGCTGAAAGATGTGAATAAAATTAAACTTCAGAATGTGGCTGCAGAGTTGGATACCTGAGGCTGATCACCCCACTGGGTCTGTGGGAGGAGGAGCACTTAGTACCAAGGTGAAGGTGCAGTGAGGGGGAACAGACTCCCTGAAACCTGAGTAAGTTTGAATTTAGATGCAGGTAGACCCCTGCCTGTGGAAGAGTTTTGATTTCAGAGCCTGCATTTGTGTATTCAACACTTTGCTCCTGCATCATGGCTTCACAACACAGCAACAGACTTCACTGCTTCAGGAAGTTCAGGCTGCAGGCTGAGATCCAGGCTATCACATTACCGAGTTCCTCTTGCAACACAGCCACCAGCCTGAGCTCCACCTCACCCAGGGAGGAGAGGGATTTCAGCGGTTTGCTCTTGGAAATAAAGTGGGATGGTAGAGATGTCAGAAAATGTAAAAAGCCTTGAGAAAAATATACCGGCTCGTTAAGATATACCCCCGATGCTTTTGCAAAGTGTCTGTCTCACCTGGTGAGCCTGGTGACACTTCCTAAAGAGCAAAAGACACTCAGCACCACACTCAAGCTGGAGGCCAGCCCATAGCAGTTAATAAGTGAAAGGAACCACCTGGAATGGTGATCACCTGCCAGGGACCTGCGGGTGTCGCTGGTAGGATGTCACCTGGTCACAGCACGGTGGGATGAACGGAGCACTGCCCTGGAAATGGTGCTGTGACCATCTGTAGACAAAATGGGGTTTTGTAGAAGCTGGCACCACAATGAAAGGCTCCTTTGCAGAAGACGAGGAAGGGGCCAAACTAAAAGTAAAACTAAATGGACTGGGAGAGATGCAGAAGTAGCAGTGGGCCAAAACCCCGTGGTTTTTACATCTCCCTTTTTTGCCTGACCTTCATGACCCAGACTTGATGATGTGCCATGGGGGAATGGACCCCTAGGCTGGGGTGACTGTAGGATCCAAGGTTTTTGTAGCCAGCAGTGTACATGGTGTGAGGTGCTGCTGCTCATGCCTGCCTTTAATTCCATAGTCCAAAAGGCTAAGTGCTTTCTTTCAGCTGAGTGAAGCAGAGATGGCCTCCAGCTCTAGTCCAGAGCAACGTTCAAACTACACCTTTGTAATCAGGATACTCTCAGGCTCTCTGCTTCATCTCAGTGATGATTATAGGAGAGTATTTGTGACTATATGAATTTAGACCAGACTCCTAAGAAGGCAGGGACAGAAAAGGAAAGCAGAGGTCCTTTTAAGATCAGTTCTAACAAAAATATAAAGAGGAATTTTTAAAAATTTGGTTATTGAGATTTACTTGAATTTCCCCAGCTCTTTCAGCACTGCATTTGATGTGGAGTCAATACTGAGAAGATCAGCTCTGATGGAGAAGCTGAAATCCAAACAATTTCTCTCTTCTTATTAGGAGATCAGATTGCCCACTTGATTCATGTATCCAGGTAAGGTGGGCAAAAGTAGTAAAATTTATGTAAAGCAGAGATGAGAAAGAAAGGAATTGTAAGGTAAATGATGTTTGGAATCATAGGGAACTCTGGGGAAATAAGCAAACACAAAGGAACAGGATAAGGATAAGGAACACAAAGGAAACACAAAGGAAAAGGATAAAAATGGCCAAAAAAGCAAGTTTTATTTACTGGAAAAATAAGATGGGTAAAGGCGAAATCCCACTATCCTTTACTCATGCAAGGATTCCTGTTGACTTAAATACTTGTGTAAAACTATTTCTCTGGGTAAAGGATTTGTTGGACCGTGTCCAAACCCGGGTTAAGGTTGATGTTTTCACAGAGGCGGCAGCAGCCTTTCGAATGCCACCCTGGGCAGCAAACCACATCCATGGGACACCTCTCACAGGACACAGCACACAAGTGAGCAAACAACAACAAGAAGCAGCCTCTGCTGAGGTGCTCGGGGTGGCGGGGGCTGGCAGGAAGGTGACTCAGGGCTGCAGGAAGGGTCGGGGGTGCCGGCTCCGCGGACCCTCGGCCGCAGCTCACGGCTGCCAGCAGCACAAACTCACACAAGCTGTTCTGGCACCTGGCCCAGAACAACACGGGGCTGTTTTTTCCCTTTTGTGCTCAACTCTGTTGCACTGGGACAATGTGAGATTTTTAATTTTATATACAGAAGGAAGAAAGAATTCGACCTTTTCCTTTTTTTTTTTTTTTTTTTAACTTTTCTGTTTCTCCACTGTACTTATCTTTATGTGTGGTGGTGTTACAAGGCCAGGTCAGCAAATACTTTGTTCCAGTGGCAAGTTTTTTGTGCAAAGGTCGTAAGGGGTGGCTATGAGTGATCAGGGCCTTTTTAATAGTCACAGACAGATGTGCTCCTCCTGCCTTTAATTTGCTGCTTCTTCTGTGGGCTGCCAGGTCCAGCTGTTGCAGAAAGAGGGAGAGAACAACAAGAAGAGCAGTAGAAGGGAGGAGTTTGGTGCTTAAAGCCTGACAGACAAATGAGATAAAAAGTCCTGTGTCCCCTGTGCCCTGCTCTTGGCACCAGTGACTCAGGGAGCCACGTAGCAAACCTTGCACTTGTCCAGGTGTGCCTCGATGGAGATGCAGAACTCTGGCCAGCCACGGCTCTTCCCACACCTTCAGCAGAGCCGTCAGAGTGAGCCTGCATGCACCTGCCCAGCAGCACCAGCCAAGGCTCCACTCTGCCAGCCTGAGCCCAGTCTGAGGGAGAGCTGCTCATCACCCTCATCCTCCTGCAGGAGTTTGCATTAGGTGCCATCAACATGCACAGCCCTGGTGTCACTGAGGCTTCACTCCAGGCAGGTGCTCCCTGGATCAGGACCTAAATGGTTAATTTTCAAGTGGCTTCTTAGAGCAGATGTTCCCATGTGTATCCCCTCCTTCCTTCTTCTGACACATTTCCTACACAAACAGCAGATTGCATTGCTGCTGTCCTTTTGATCTGTGGGAGGGGGAGGAAAATCCCACACAAATGATATTAGTTCTCTTTTCAGGCAGGCTGGTGATGGTGGGTATGGGCATGTGCCTGCCTCCCACCTCTCCCTGCCCAGATGCTTTTTCTGGGACTTTCTTCTTTGGTCCCTGCCCACTTCTGGAGCTGCTTTTGAGGTTGCTTGCCTTAAAGTCTGGAAAGAAAGAGGAGGTAAGGATGGGAAAATTGAGGAAAAATTGTTGTTGCAAAACACTGCTGTCTGTCTAAGCATATCCAGAGGCTGGGATACTGTCTGCTCCATCTGCTGCCACCCTGCTGGCTCTTGTGCTTGGGTACCTGCACTCTTTGTGGGCACTGATGAGTTCAGCCACACTTCCTGGGTGAGGCTTAAGTTCTTTCCAGTCAGAAGACTCTCTTTGAGCTTGTGTCTAGATCATTCCCAACCCCAAACTTACTGTCCAGCCTAGTAGTCTCAGGTTGCTGAGGGACAGCTCTTGCAGCCCCAGTGAGAGGTGACTCAGGATGGGGTGGCAGCACACTGCAGGGTCAGATTATTATGGGGAGATCAGGCCTTCCCTTCTTCTTCCAGGATAAGAACCAGGACCAGCAGAAAACTCTGCAAGACTGTGGGTTCAGGATGAATTAAAGGAGGTGATTCTCTATGGGATTGTAGTTTAGGTGTGCATCTCCTTGATACAGCACCTCTGGGGTGTCAAGGCTGCATGGGTTTGGAGGACCATGAGGAAATTTCATGGTTAATAAATTCATCAAAAGGTGTTAAATGCAATGCAGAGATTTGGGTTTATAAAGCCACACAGTGCTGACAGCGTGAAGAATATTCTGGGGTAGCATCACTGATTGCTTACCCTGTTCTTACATTCATCTGACCACATCACTGCTGTTCTATTTTGGAGAGAAGGCACCAGACTTGATGTTCCTCTGCTCTGTCCCAGGATGACCTTTGTTTGTACATTATTATCCTGAGACAGAAGAAAGCTTCCTGTCACTCTGCCATGGGTGGCACTTGCAGAAGCCCTCTAGATATGTGATGGGGATGATGGAGGTAAGGTGTGATGGAGCTGATGGAGTCAGGGTGTGGTGGTCACTAATTTTTCTAGCATCTCCCACCTGTGACTTGACTGGGGTGAACAACACAAACAGTTCTGCCTGAGCTCCTTCCTAGAAAGGCATTGCTGTTCAGGAAGGAGTTTTTAGGATGTCTGGGGAGGCCTAACACTGCAGTGTCCCTGTCCCTGCCACAGCAGCAATGTGGGTGCACTGACACAGGGCAGGATGCACATGTGAAGTAGCCTAGCACTGAGCTGCCTGCTGCTGAGACATCTAAATGTAGCAGTGGAGTTTCAGAAATCAGATTTTTTTCTTTATTTAATTTTGTATTTTTTTCTTGCTTTAGCATCATCCTCATTTCTAACCCTCAGCAGTGGGCTTACAGCATCAGTGCTGTGTGCCATGGCCTTTGGAAGCTCCCATAACAAACACCTGATTATGATGAGGTCGATGATTCTTGAGGCAGGGGATGGGAGGGCTCAGACGTGACACTGTGACCAGCCAAAGCAGCAAGGCAGGGAGTGACTGATTGAAATGCTCTAAATAACAAATTCTTCTAAACCAAAACCAATTCCAAAGAGACTCAGCATATTTGCAGATGTTATTCATATAGAAGGAGAATCAAATATCATCAAATAACCCACTAAGCCTGACTTGCTCACTGGCTTAGATGGGATAAGCTAAGCTTTGCATGTTATTTCGCTCGATTTCTTGAGCTTGTAACCAGAACCAGGCAGTTTGCAGCAGTCAGCCCTCACGTTCAATTCAGCTCCTTCTTCTGTTGCTAAATTTATTCAAATTGCCCAAGAGTGTGCACTGGAGCCATCTCCATGTGGCTGTTCCCCAGCATTTCTGCAGAGACATCGAGTACACAGGGATCCTGGGTGCGTGTGAGGGGGAGGATGTGTGCACCATGAGCCTGGCTGGGCACCGCCAGCACCTCTGCCTTCCCAGAACATCTGGGAGAGAGCCAGAACATCTGCCCCTGGCACAGGCCACCGGCCTCAAGCAGTGCTGCTCTTGCAATTGCTCCCACAGCAACAGGCAGCAGCGGGAAAGGGAAGAACAGGCTTGTTACACTCCTGCAAGGAAAAGTGCAGGTTGCTCTTCTTTCTTTTTGCTTTCTTCTTTTTGCTCTTCTTTCACGGTGTTTCACACACAGTGGCTTTTACAGTTTTGTTTGGAATGTTTCCTAGATGGTGATTTATGGATATCTCTGGATTTCACAAAGGTCTGATGATTGGTGTTTCACCCTGTCTGCAGGGGAAAAAAATCACCTGCCCAGTTCTTTGTTTTCCTCATTTACATTTTTTCATTATTCCTCATTGCAACCCATCAAGTGAGCTCTCAATTCTAAAAGTACAGGGGTAGAAAAGCTACAGTTTGCTCTATTTTCATTTCCCTGAAACTTTTTTGAAATTCATGAAATGATGAGAAGTTAGAGACTGCAAAGAAAAAGCAGCCAGAAAAATGGGGACAGGAGAATCCCTCCCACTTGTCACCCTGGCATCACCCCAACATCTTTCATTTCATTTTGTTCAGCAATAACAATAATAGGAAACAGACTTTTTAATCAAGTTATCAAGTGTCCTTTGTGAATACTCAAAAAGGTAATTGTTTTTTTAGTTTACTACCATAAGCACTGGGCTTCATGGCTCAACAACTGGAAATGGAAAAGTTAAAAAGAAAAGCAGGTTATGGTAGGGACAGTCCCAGTCACCAGGAGCTCAGACTGAATAAGGGAGACAAGGATTCCCCCACAGGCATCAGAACCCTGAGGTCTCCACAGACCATGAGGGTACACTTGCTCTTAGACATTCAGTCCATCAGACCATATTGGCTCTGCAATATCAGTAAAAGCTGAAAGCAATTCCTTTGTGCCTTTCCCAAAGTTGCCAGCATCCCCCAGTCCCAGCCAGCATCTGTCCCGAGGTACAAGCTGTCCTTCCCTGATGCTTTCACAGGTTATCCCAGGGCCTTAGGTGGTTATCTTTCACATCAGGAGACTGTATGATGCATTTCAGCTCTTAAAAATATAAACCTACCAGTTTCATTGCCTTATGTATAATATGTTTATGAAGAGTGTGTCCATACAATTTATACCACTAAATTTTCAATGCTGTGGCAACCCTTAGTAGCCTTAGATGCATTCAAGAATCAAATTCTTTCCCTTTAACATCAAATTGTTCGTTATTATGTGATTTATTCAAAGGCTGCAGCGTGGAAAGTAAGAAATGCCTGTTGTTGCCAATAATATAATCACATGTAGGGCTTAATCCTGTAAACATGCACAAGGAAAGTTACTTACATATCTAAATCTTTGGTGCAAGCAGCCATTTGAATAAACTCCTCAGCCTGAACATGCATCTGTACAGTATTTAACATGTAGGGTTTGAGCCAGCCTGGGGTCTTTGTGCTAAATATATAATAATTATTATAATGAGGGTATTAATGATTTGTTTGTGTGCTCTCTTACATCTAGTGCCAAATATTATACAGAATGCGAATCTGGGAAGAATTTAGCCCTTCACATTTTATATCTGTAATAATCCATGACTGAATTGCTGGATTCCATCTCATTTGTATATGCCATATTTTTTTCCAGAACATCTGTTTAAACCCACACTGGATAGCTGCCAGATTAGTGGAAAGGATATGGTATAAAGAAGACTTTTGTTTCCTCCGAGCAAGGAGAAAAAATAAGTTACAAGTTGGTGCAGATTGCCGAGAAGAAGCAACTTTTTCTCTCCAGAAGCAGATGTCCTGTAGTGTTTGAAAATGAAATGTTTTTGTGTCTTGCAGGCAAAGGTTCTGTGCTTCAACAATATTGATTGTCAGTTAGTGCAGGCTGTCAGCCTGCCGTGGTTAACCTACCAGTTGTTGGAGAGACAATCACGAGCAATTAAGAATCACATTTCGCAGTTTCAAATGCATCCATATTGCCACTTCATTCAAAATCCTTTTTTTTTCCATATTGGAAAGTACATTGGTGAGAGAGAGAGAGAGAGAAGGAGTTTTCTTTTTTCCTCCTGCCAACCATATTTTCATTGCTGGCCAAATTAAGAGAGATATATAATGCTCATAAAGTTGCTGCAGTTTCTTGATTAAAATCTTACATCCAGCGCTCCCTTCAACATCAATCTATATTAATAAGGAGGGAGCACATTGCATTGCATGTCTCTGTGTTGTGCCTTAGACACAAAGCACCAGGGAAGCACCAAGGAAAACTCAGCTGCAGAACAAGCAGAAGCACAAAGAGGAAAGGACTGTTCTTCATGAGGACGGATCTTTGTGATTTGAAACATGAAAATGGATAGGAAGATTAAAACCAAGAAGAGCCAAGGGCTTAGCAGCTGAAATTACACCAGTGCTGGCTATGCAGCAGCACTGGGAATGGCTGATAGAGGCAAGGTAGCAAAGAGCTGAAATCAACCTGGTACACTGAGAAAAACAGCCCAGGTGAATGAAAATGGAGCACTACAGATTCCCAAAATCAGCAGTGCCTGGCAAGCCTGTGGCTCTTGCCACCCCTCTGCCAACCATCCTTCAAGGCTTCAGTAGCTGGTGGCCCTTTAAAGAGGAATATCAGAGACACTGGGTCTGGGCACTCTCTTCCCATAACTCAATTTGTCACAAAGCCTGTGCCAGGCACAATGCACGTTAATTTGTGACAAACTGTGCAAACTGTCACCTTAGTTGGTGGTTTCAGTCCAAACACCTGGGAACCATCTCAACATCATAAACCAGCATGACTTAGAAGGACTTTAGGCAAAGACAAATCCTGCCTCCTTTTCCAAAACTATTCAATAAAAAATCATTTCCTAAAAGCAGCAAAAAAATCCATCAGTTCTTACAAGACAGCACACCACTCACAGCCTCAAAAGAGGTTTCTGATCATCAGATGACTCCCATCATGGTGTTTCTCCCCACCCCAAACCTCAAAAGGATTAATACAGTGAAATCTTCAGAAGCCCTTCCTGTGCCTCTGTAACCCACCTCTCATGAAATCCTTGTGTTGTCTGGGTCTATAATGCTCGGGGGAATGGGGCTGGGAGCAGCACTTGCAGGTTTTGTTGGTGAGAATATGGCCCTTGCAGACACATGGGGTTCTGCCTTATACACAGGGAGAGCAAGAAAATGTCAAATCCTAAGCAAACCCATATACATCATTCAGAGATTGTCAGGAGCAACCAGCAGAAAATGTCAGCACATGCTTCACAGCTCAGAGGATCAGAAAAAGAAGTTGGCTGTGACCCTGTCCTTGGGAAGGGTTTTTCCCCCACCCTGCACTCCCTTCCAACAGCATTGTAAGCACAGAGCAGCATCCAAACACACTAAGCCAGCAATGGACTTGAGCTGAGTCCCACTGAGCTGCTGTAGCATTGCAGCACTGATGGGTTAATACAGCGAAATCTTCATGATTTAGGATCTCAGCAGAGGTATTTCAGAAAGGATGGGCAATTTGGGTCAGCAGCATTGCAAATGAAAGATGCTCAAACTGGGGAATCCAAAGAAAAAAGGGAAATTATGCAGCTGAATAATATTGAAAAATCATTTCCTACATGCAAATGCACACAGGTTCTGATACCAAGGCTGATGTGAGTGTAGAAGTGAAGAGTTTCATGTTTAGTAAGACTTTGTCAATTCAAAACTTAGATTAAAGGGATTTCTGCGCAGTAGCACTCTGACCATCTTCACCTCCTCTCTGTACAAAACACAAGTTTGTGGTTTTACAATCACATTTTCCTATTTTTAAAACATGTTTTCTCTGCTGTCTTGCTCTGTGAGAAAGACATTGAAAGTGCAAGAGAAACTGTCTCAACAGAGGAAACTGAAATGGTTTCGTGCTTGACATGTGAACAAGGGAACAAAGTAAACACCGACAAAAATAGAAAGCAGTGCTTTATTTTCTCTCTGATCTTTCATTTTTAGGGGATATTTGTGATTACAGAGAACTTCCAACATTTCAGGCAAATGGGAAATTTTTAAACAACTGATGTAAAAGCGAGTTTAGGTGCTAGCATGCGATGAAACAATATCTTATTCTTACTGACAGCAGGATACAAAGATTGTTTGTGTTCAGGACTCTTCCTGAACTGAGCGAGAGCAATGGATAAATGGCTTTAAATGGACTGCAGACCTTTGCAGCACACTCCATAACTCTGATAGCTCTGTCTCTTTGATTCATCTAGGGTTAAGCATTCAAGAAAACTAAACATGATTTTTCCCCCCTTCTCCTATGTCTGTCTTTGAGCAGAGGAGGAATTTTCTATCAAGCAATTCAAGCTGTGGAAAAGTACCCTGAGCACCTCACTGCTATTTATGATCCCCAAAATCTTGCTCCTGGTACCAGAGATGAGAAACTTGAGAAAATCACTTGGTCTTATGCTAATCTCGATCAAACTGTTGACACTGACATTAAGCAAACATACTGGGGTGTAATTACATTTCACACTGATCCATGAAATATTCATGTAATAATAACGAATACATACATGCAATCCTACAATATCATCATCATAAACTGTGGTCAAATACGTATGATATTTGCAATTCTTATACCTTGTTCATATAAATAAATATTCATTAGAACTGAAACTAATTACTGCATGGTTGATGACAGCTGAGAATATTAAGCACCACTACTGAATAATGCCTTCAAAGACAATGAAATGACATTCATTTTTAAGTTGGGTCAGTTTATTTCTCCAGCTATGATAATATTTTTTCCCCAATGGAAAGAATAATGTTTATACTAATTGTCATGAGAATGTTTAAGCATTTTCTGTGACTAGTAATCAAATTAGGGAGCTGCAAGTGTCTGAAAGTACACCAATGTTAGTCTATTTTCATATTTAAAATTGGCCTTTCCCACAGCTCATTCAAGTTTATGTTCTAGCCACATGTCCCACAGATAAATAAACAGATGCTCTATATAAAGAGTTAGATCATATTCTGAATGAGTGAGGAACATATGTCATCATTAAGGGAAGCTTCAGTGCCAACGCTGGCATTAAGGTAGAGGAAAGAAAACAAGGAGGAACTTGAAATAGAGCAACATAATCCCAAGGAAGTTGTCAAAACCAGAAGAGAGGTTATTTGTGCTAGAGTTGGCAAGAAAATGTTGTTCGGCAGTTTTTACTGAAAAACAAAAGAATAGCTAGAGGAAATTTTGATTTTTAATTAAAAAACATCCTCTGTTGTTGGTAGTTCTGGCCTGAAACCAGAGAGTATGTTTTTTTACCTTAACATGCCAAATCCCTGTGTTTTGTTTGCACTGAACTTTTTGTGCAGTGTTTGAAGCGCCCAGTTTTCCAGTGAAAACAAGAAAACAAATAAAACTGAAATTTCCTAGGAATATTTCTCTTTGTTGGAAATCTAATTTTTTTTTTCAAGTGAGAAATTTTCATGTAAGTTTTTTTTCACATGCTGCTGATGAAAGGAGGATATCCAGATATAGCTGATGATAGATCTTTGCTGTCTGAATGCAACCAGATGACATTGCCTTTATTGTTACTGTAGTGTTGTGTGCTTCATAAATAGAGACTGGAAAGACAGTTCATGCCCAAGAGATCATTGTAATCTAAATATAAGTCTAGAGGCTTTATTTATAAAATGTACAGAATCAGGGGTTTTTAATTGCATGCAGAAATATTGTTCAGAGAAAAGTACTATGCACACATAAAAAGAATTTTAGTTCTGAAGTTTTGAGAAAATTGTAAGTGAAAGCTCATGCTATAAGTGACAATAAAAAAAATAAAAGAAGAAAAAAGATATTTGCAAATACTTTAAGGATTTAACTACAATTCAATCATAGCAAATGAGCAGAGGACTGACACAGAAAACCTGGAAAAGACCAAAATCCCCCTGAAGAACCAAAAGAGGGAGGTGAAGTCTGTCATGGGCAGAGATCACTGATGCAATCAGAGGGTTTATGCAGGATATTGATCCAGGTGATGGTTGATTTCCCTAAATAACAATCTTTCAAAGATGCATCCAAAGGTGTGGTGAATAATAATGCACAAGATATCGGAAGGAACAGCAGAGCTGCTGCTACTCCGATTTTTATTGCTAAATTCCCTAAAAAAGGGTCAATTTTTTGGTTTTGGGGTATCCAAGGGTGGGAAGGGAGAGACTGTCTAGAGGAAGAGGAAAGACCCAGTTGACTGCTATCAGCATGGGGGGATGAGGATCAGGAAATTGGGGGCCATTTGGCTGATGGTACATGGAGAGGAGGGACGCTCTGCATC
This sequence comes from Ammospiza nelsoni, assembly GCF_027579445.1. Taxonomy (NCBI): domain Eukaryota; kingdom Metazoa; phylum Chordata; class Aves; order Passeriformes; family Passerellidae; genus Ammospiza; species Ammospiza nelsoni. Next base: position 56,228,502 of record NC_080638.1, on the reverse strand, counting down.
TGCACAGCGCGCACCATCCCTGGGAGAGGCTGCTGCTTTTAGCAGCCACTTTTGGCTGCCAGTTGCATTGGTCAGTGGCAGTGTGTAAAGGTTTGGCAGTACACAGCCGGATCTCTGTGAGACTTGGCTGCCTGCACCATCTTTTTATGTACTTGATTTGAGAAATGAGTACACGACAGAAATTTCTCATGGCCTGACGCAACAGAAAACATCCAGTGCTTTGTAAGCTGAAAAACTCCCTTAAAGCCCCAGATCCAGGAAACACCCGCCTGGCACTCTGCATTTGGAAAAGAAACTTTACAGGAAAGTTGTTGAAAGGCTATTTGGGGCAGGATTGTTTATACCAAGAAGCTTTATGGTATTTCTTGTCCATGGTTGTGTAACTGCCCCTCTGTCCAGGTGCCCAGCGTTGCCACAAAATGAATCTACACCAACCAGTCTCGGATAACAGGTCCTGACCTCCTGAAAAGGGAGTGGGGGAAAGGGTGGCCTAGACCAGGGTGGCCACTGTATTCTGAATATTCATTCAGAATATGATCTAGCCATTGTTGTGGCCATGACCATCTGCTCTGGGACCCTTAGATAGGCCAGTCTTCTGAGGCTGACTGGAAGAAGAGCAGAGCCATAGGTTGCCAAGCCCAGTCAGCAGGCACTGGCAGGCAGTTCGCAATCAGGTATGTTCCTACCTTGATTCAGCTATTTCATTTATGGGACTGTTTGGGGGAAACATCTGGCACAACATCTGACTGACACATATACAGCTACAGAAAGCTGATAAAAACCAAAGCAGCTATTAGGGATAACAAAATGAATTTTTGTGCATCTTAAGCCTCATTCTTTTCTCTCAGCCACCAGGAGTAACTCAGCTGAGGTCAGTGAAGGACAGGCTAAAGACGGTGTGAGTTTTGGTTAAAATGTTCCTGTCTGATGAGACGTTCTCTTAACCAAGCCATCCATTTCCCCACTTGCACCATCACTGATTTTGTGTAGGACCTGGGATAGTAATTTTTCTTTCCCACACCTCAGTTTCTCTCTCTAAATGACAGAAACAAAAGGCTGCTTTGGTCATACAAGTTGATATCTGCCAGTGCATTCTAGAAGAGCTAAACATAATTACAGCCACTTTGGCTCCATTGATGATTGCATGTAACTTTTGGTGAACATTTAACAAGCAAAGGTAAAACAGGATCAGGAGCTGGAAAGTGAAATACTTGCAGTTTAGCCTGAATGTAAAAAGCACGTCTTCAGGACAAATGATGAACATTTGTCATCATGAACAGAAGCTGTTCACCACTGCAACAGCTTCCCAGCAACCATGGTGGATTCTCCATGCAGAGCATTTACAGGCTGCCTGGCTTTTTTTCTAACATTAAAGACAGAGGATCCAGAGGACTAGAAATGTGCTTTAACATTTAGCTTTCCTGTATCCAAGAGCTGCTGTCCCCAGTACTTTAAATTAAAGATAAGAGGATGATGTGAGGGAAGCCCAGGTCCCCGTGGGGCTCAGATCCAGCTACCGCGAGCGAACAAGCCGCCTCACGTCAGCTGAGATGTGGTAACTCTGTGGGTGCTTGCTCCTACAAGCAATAACAATAGCTCCCTACAGCAACTGCAGGCTGCTGCCTCAGCCCTGTTTCACCACAAGCCAGGGCCATTCTGCTGCTTTTACAGGAGGCAAAGCAGGGCCATGGCTGTCACCCCGCTCGGCTGGGCTGACAGGCAGCAGCTGGTCAGAGGGCAGGAGCTCCACTGAGACCTCTCCAGGGATGTGGTCATCCTTCAGACATCTTAGAAGTGGATTGTGGCTGTGCAGTGGCAAAGTTCAAACAGGAAGCCCACAATCTTCTCCCCAGGTCTACGTGAAGTTCTACGGCTTCACAAGCAGTCGCTGCTGCTGCTGCTGCTGCTGCTATCCAAAAGAAATGCTTAAAATACTTTCTGCTGTTGGAATATGCCAGAACAGCCCTCCTCCCACATCCAGCCCCCATATGAAACGATCTAAATGCAAAAGAAATGACTAAAAGGGTGTTTTTGGAAATAATTAGGTCAATTAGAATGTAACAAGGAGAGTGGTCTAGACATAGAGAGCATTTAAATTAGAAACAAACTACTCCATTTGGGTTCTTCAGTTCAATCAGCTATTTAATCATCAATTCATCTATGTGAATTCCTAGCAAATTAGGGAATTTGCTAATTTAATGTACCCTCAAGGTGGTGACTAAATTATGTATCAATGTCACTGATGCCTGCTCTGTCTAAAGCAGGAGAAACACAGTCAAGCTCTTCAGAGTGGGGCTTTGGTGTCACACACTCTCCAGGGATCACACAAACTGATGTGTTTTAGAAAGGTCTGTAAGGGTAAAATAGAGACTTTGGTTCTGCATTAGCCACTCTGAATTTTCTTTAATGTTTCCTTGCCCAAACCTGGAGCCCAAGCACAAAACTGCTAATAAATGGGAGGGAATTGAAAGGAATTTGTTTCTCAGCTTGTCCTGTACTCTGGAGTGGCAGGTGGCCATTTTTGAAGCCAAAGGTAATAAACAATAATCACTTTTATAACTGATACAGTATGAGCAGGTCTAAAAGTGGAAGGTGATATAGGAAACCATAGCATCCTCTTACATGATGTGTTAAGAAAGTAGTCCTGGGGCATGTACAGCATGTCTCCCAGGCAATAGGAAATGCTTTCAGTGTCTCAGAAAATGCCATCAGTGGAGCTAACCCTTACCTGGGTGAACCTGGCCCCTGTGCAAAGCCACACAAGAGTTATCCATCACTCAGGTCACTCCTCTAATTGTGACTGACACATTAAAAAAATCTGTTCTGACTCTATAATTGATGCCCTGCCAGAAGCCAAACTGTCCCTCCTCTGGGGCTCAGATGTGATCATCTCACATCCTTTAGGACTGACACAGACTGAAGTCAAGCTCTGAAGAAAACAAGTGTGTGGTGTGTCTCTGAAAGGGACCTTTGCAGAAAACATGGGTGGGGAGGAAATGGAAGGTGAGAAAGTTGGGTAGAAAGGAAAACAAAACTGGAATTTTTGAAAAATTTTATTTTGTGCTGCACAATCTGCATGTTTTACCCTCTTTGCCATCCCTTTCATTTAGACTCAGCAATCTGAGGAAGCCCCCACTGTGTAGTCAATAACAGGATTCAATCCTGGGTCCTGCCTAGAGCAAAATGGATGCTATTATTTGTCACACAGTAGCTCTGCTTAAACACCCCATAGAAAAGGGTGTGCTGCTGTGTGCTGAGAGCAGGCTGACAGCCCCAGAGATCCTTTCTGGATGGAGTGGCACCTCTACAGGCAAGAGGCAGCATCCTTCCAGCACGAGGTGCTCTCTGTCAGACACTGTCATCTGCAGGGGTTCCTGAGAGGTGGCACGGTGACGGAGCCAGGCTGAACGTCACAGGGTTCAGATGTTTCTTGAGTGGTGTTCAAATGCCTGGAGATAGAGGGATGGGTGCAGCCTTGGCAAGATCTTAAAAGCAAGATAAGGAGCAAGGAATAATTAGGCATCTGACTGGAGCTGAAAATTCACATCTCTCCTCAGGATTGGTGAACAGCTTTGGCTAAAATAAGATGCAATTTGAATCTCTGCCAGTTGCCTGTATTAAGCTGAACCCTGCTTTTCTTTTCTTTTTTATTTTTTTTCTCCTCAAGATCAGAGATTGCTTTGTTCAATGTTGGAGCACGTCAGAAATTCTTCTGTGATCCTTGGAAGCCTAAGTGGGGGAGAAGAAGGAGTTGCCATATTGCTGCATTTCACACCTGGTGCAACCAAGTGAACGCTGCCTCCAGGTCTGGGTCTGGGATTCAGCAGGGATTTTGTGAAATTGCAGAAGCTGCATAGATACAGTTACCCACTTTGCTACCTCTCTGTGCCTGTTTTTAGGACATTTGTCTTGGTTAAATATACACTCCAAAGAGAGGGACCCACTGCTCATGCTGGGGCTGGCTGTTTTCAGAGATGTTTGCCCTTCAGCCCAGGAGCTTGCACAGAGATCCATAGCTATTCCTTCCATAGCTATTCCTTCCATAGCTATTTGCTGGCTTTAAAATGACTTGCACTCTTCCCACATGGGCCTGAAATGGCACAGAGCTGGCCTCCCCAGGTCCTTGGGATTCTGAAAGCTTGCAGGCACCATCACTGAAGCCCAGAGCAGACCCAGGAGAGGGGTTTCAAGAAAAATACCCTTTGACTTCAGCAGAAAGTGAGATTATTTGGGCAATACATGAATACACCAAGTATAGACTAATGTGGTCAGATCTGAAATGAAAATAAAGACAATTTTAGCATTCCTTTACAGTGCCTGATTGAAGAATTTGGTCACATGGCAGGAAAGAAGGTCACTGATGAGATCTCTTTTAACAGAAGCTCATTCGTATTTTAAACTGGTCACATGCCTTCTCATTTGTGTCTTCTCTGATGTGAGTCCCCTCTTCCTTCATCTTTATTTACACGAATCTGTTTTCATAATTTGCTTTGAATTGCAAGCAGACTTTTCTCTGTCAGCCAGTTTGAAGGGGCAGCAGAGGCATCCCCCTCTGCTTGCCCTGTGCCCAAGAGGAATCGTTTCTCCTAAGGAAAGCATCATGGCAACTGCTCTGACACGATGCATTTCATGCTGACTGGTCAAGATCAATTTTAGAAACAAACTGTAGCAGGCAAGTGTTGCTACTCTTCCATTTGTCCCTGCAGTCAGGCTCACATCAAACACACTCCACGTCACGTCGCGGACCCAAAGAAAAGGTTTGCAGCCAAAGCAGTGGGACTCACAGCTAACACTATCAGAAGTGTTCCATAGTGATGGCAAAACACAGATTTCTATCACAGAAACATGGATCATGCTCAAGAGGACAGCAATGTTTGCAAAAGCGTGCAGTACATAATGAGGAGAATTTCACCATGCACAGCAAGGAGATGTGGCGGCGGCTACAAAGCAATAGATTTAATTCATACCTGCAAATAATTTGATCTTCAATTTTCCTCCACGTTACTTTCAACATCCAAACAGCTTGTACAAGCTATCAACGGGCAGAAATTGTCAAGGAGTTATGGCTTTTTAAGATCTGACTTTCTCAGCAGTTGCAAACGCAAGAGCAGAATGCTGATTAGCCCTAAGATGACATATGCATAAGTAAAAGGACCCCAGGAATACAATAATTCAAGGCTACTTCAAATGGATTGTGTTTTTGTAAACACTACACAAACAGTGATTGGGGGAATCTGAGCCCCGAGCTGAAAGCCAGGCTGAATGCATTTCCAGGGAATGTGCAGTTAGCACCTCGACTGTGCTAAGATTACAAGGAGCATTTTTGACTATTGCTAACTATACATTGGAGCTGTGTGGGTCAGCGTGGTGACTCAGCAATCAAAGTTACTTCATCCTGCTGCAGAGGACTGCAGTTTGGTTTCCAGCACCACATTTAGGATTTCCAGGGGGAGCAGGAGATGAGTCAGGGAATTAGAGCAACCTTGCATTACTTAACTAGTGCTTGTGGCTTGATCAATGGCACTGGGAAGGCTCTGCTGTAGGGAACCCCTGCAACAGTGTCGCAGTGTGCTCGCTGCTACAGAGCGCTGTGGAGGCTGCCAGCGCACTCAGAAACAGGGGGGGAAATAGAGAAGACAAAAAAGATACATACTGTGAGCAAATAATGTGAAAAATTGCTGTAGCATCACATGGCAGGTATTATATACCTTATTGTGCATGAAGTGATGCATACTGTATCCCATCTGCGATGCAGGCAGACACAAAACTTCTGAATAATAATAAAATTACTAAAATAAAAAATACTGCTAAAAAATACTGCTGTTTTATAGGTATAGCCAATTCCTGGAATGTACACAAACCCCACAACATTCCTCAGAGCAGGAGTGTGTCCTCGCTGGTCAGCTGCAACATCGGGCAGGTAATTAACAAATGCCTGGATAAAACGAGCAAGGTCTTGTTTATCAATCAACATCCTATTAATTAGCTCACATGCCAATTTAAATTGAAGTGATTTGTATTAATAATGGTCGTCTGTGCAAGTTGTGTGGCTTACCTGCAGGAATCTGTCCTTGCTCCTGGGCTTAAATTTTGGCACGTATTCCAGCCTAGGAAATACCTTCACAATTTCAGAACACTGATTTTTGAAAGCTAAACAGCTGTGTAACTGATAGCTACTTATTAATAGAACCTTTACATGGGAAACCATCACCTGATAACTACATCTGAAGTGAAAACAGAATAACAGTGTTATGTAAGAAACTCTCTAACTGAAACCATGTCATAAAAAAGCTCCAATGACACACATAAAGGGGTAACATTATTTGCAAATTATAATAATGGCTTTCCACATCTGTTCTCATGAAGAGGGAAAGCTGTGTGGCTGCTGGTATTTTATTTAAGGTTTGGATCCATCCCATATTGCTTTACATTTTGCAAAAAACCCACAAAACTATTACTCATTCATTTTACCTTTCCTTATTTTGTTAAAGGCAGTGCTGTAGCTCAGGTTACTCTGAGGTTGTCATCATCCTAAGATCAGGTCAAGCCTCTTCTGGAACTGAATTATCCCAGGTGTGCTTTCAATTTAAAAATGACTCTGTGAGGACAAATATTAGGACAATCACACCTGCTTCTGTGCTACTGCACGTGATTGTTATTTTATCATTTATAGACTTGTCAGGGCTCCCTGGTGCTGTCTGCTGTCCTCACACTTCACAAGAAGCAATGCCTGCCCCAAGGAACTTATAATCAAAAACCGCAGAGTGGGCTGAGAGAAGGGAATTAATCAATGATTGACTTTCTCTGCATTAAATACAGGAGTATCTGAGGCATGGAGATTCAATGACTTGGCTAGGTTATGCAGAGAGTCTATAAAAGAATTGGGAATTGAAAGTAGCCCTCTTCCATCTAAATCCAGACATGTTGAGTCATCAGTCAATAACAAGACTGATTTCCATGGCAGTGGTGTTTGGAGGCTTTAATCAGGTTTCATGTCCTATTATGCTGGGTACTGTGTAAATATAGAATAACAGATACTCTCTGCCAGCATGTCCTTAAACAGATCCCTGCTGATTTCAGTGGAACTCTACACATCCAGAAGGGTACCCTGGGGTAGATCTGATTTTCTAAATAGGGATGAGGCACAGTAGGTGGGAGTAAAACCTGCAGGATTTATGGGGAATATACCATTATAGGCAATGGGTAGCAACTTATTTGATCCCTTGTTTTATTTTGGAAAAGGTTAAATGAACGAGGGAAAATCATTAACTTTTTCAGTGATAGTCTGGTACCTATACGCTTTGAAGTATCTCAGTAGTGATGTTTTACTGAAATGTAAAATTTTTCTGCCCAAGAATAAATCAAAACCACTTAAAACAACTTTGGCAAAGCTCATCTCCAGTTTTGAACACAGTCTTTAGCAAAGAGCAACCTCATTTCTAGCTGGAAAGGTGGGACTGTGAAAGGTGGATGTAAAATAAAGATGCTATAATGGGAGAGCTGTGAGCACGTTCGGAGGACATCTGCTAAGATGTTATCGGTGGCAGAGAAGCCCTGCCCATTCGGTGACATCATTCCCCACAACTGCCAGCCTGTCCTGGCAGGCTCCGGGGCTGCAGCGGGAAGGGAATGCTGTGTGAGAGCCAGGCTGGATGCGGCAGAGGAACACAGTGGGCTCCATTCCCTCCGGGCTGCCAGGAATAAATGGCTGGGGAGCACTCGCTCCTCCAGCTGAATGCAGATGACAAGGCTGAGGGCGGGGAAGACTGCAAGGCCAGTGAGCAGATTGATTTCTTTCACGGTTGCCTTTGTTATTTTAAAAGCTGGTATGTTAGATGAGCACCAAGAAGCTGCTGCAGAGATAGTGCTCAGCACAGGACATGGACATGTGGAGAGGTGGTTTCTGTCCCACACTATCCCCTGTCCTGACTTACACAGGCTCCTCTTGGATCCAGCTAATGCATGAGCCCTTCTGCTCAAGGCTGGGAAGCTGAGCAGACAGGCAGTGTCCAAGAAAACTGATGCTACGTGCCAAGTATGCTGAAGGGTGGGGTGGGCAACCAAACAGGCACTTGTTACATCAGCACGTGTGCAGGGGCTTTGACCCTGAATTTTGCAGTTCATGTGTCTGATTCTTGCTCCTAATATCTTCTTAAACTTCTCCCTAATATCTACTTTTGGTTTCAATGTCTTACTCTACTAGCGTGCTTGATTCAGGACTGTGTTGTTGAGGCAGACCTCCAGATCACATTGATTTATTGCTGTTAGGTTTGTGTCACAGACCAGTCTGGCAGTGCATGAACTGAGCGCCCTTCCAGTGAACCTAAAGCAGTGTGATCCTGCAGAGCAGTTCACATGAACTCCGGCCATCAGAGTTATCCCTTATATATGGATCCCATATTCTATATACTACTGGGTATATAGTCCATGGGACCCCATTAAAGCTACCCTGAAACACTCCCTCTTTTCTGAAACACTGGTCTGGAGATGGAGTCCTCAGAAGACCACTCCTCAGAGCCACTACTGCTCACACACACCAAGTGCATTGCAGCTTGTTGCTCTCAGGGAACTTCAGGCTGAGGGTTTGGGCTTGGAGAGGAACCCAGACCCCTCAGAGCAGGATGGACATAACTCACTCTGGCCACAGAGCACAGCAGCCACAAGCCTATCTGTAGGCACAGCTAACAAAACCAGTATATAAGTAGCCAAAGGCTAGAAAAAGCACTCAAAAGTTTTGTGACAAAAAGACATCTTACAGAAAAGGAGAACTCAGTGATTTCACTGAAGGCAAGTGATAGCATAAGCTTAGGCATCAAAGAAACATAGGAGAGAGATGCTCAAACAAACAAACAAATATTTATAATATATAAATTATTACTGCACCTTTCCTTTCACAGGACTGCTTCTTGTATTACAAATAAAGCAGAATCTGAATATAGATTAATATAGATCAGTAAGCACAATTTTGTGGCTGCAGTAGCCAGAGTGTCAGACCAGACTGATGCTGAAACAATCACTTCTCCCCTTAATTTTCCAAACTATATAATTTTGAGCAGGTGATTCAAAGCATAGGAGATTGTTGTGCACATGCAGATGCCATTGAAAACACACTGAAGAAATTACAAGCAATCCCCTCTCTTCTGACATTATTATGAAAATGATAAAAACATGTGCCAGTCCCCCAGGTAAATGTCATAGGTATATACACTTTAAAGAATATGGGAAGCCCCTGTCACCATAATGGTCAAAACCTTAAAAAGTTGATTGCAACTCTTGCTCTTTAGGAAACCGCAAATATCATGAGGAAGACTGAGCTGCTCTGTGCTGGCTGTCACCTGGAGATCCATGTGGCACAGAACCCACTGCTGTGCCTGTGCCCTCATCCAGCAGAGTGGCTGCTGCTCCTTTCACAGAGATCTGTTTGTGGGGATCTGCAGGGGTAATCAAACACTGAAACAGCCCCCAGGTTAATATGCCCACACTGTGTTTGGCTCTGTAATTTTGGGTGAAGAACATAATCAGAACTGGGTGTGAGAGGATTGGGAATGCAACAGGAACCTGAAAGATTTTGCTTTTCTTTTAGTCTGTGTCTGTAATGTCAGTGTTTCAGTCTCAGAAGATTTGCCTATCTGACTATAGTTAAGATTGTGATGTTGTCTCCCACAGATCATTGAAGTTTAGCTTTTCTGGGTATCTTTCCTGATCTAAGAATTCATGACAAGTCACTTTACAAGGAAGGGGGAAAAACAGTGGTTTGAAGCAGACTTCAGTCCCTTCACATCAAAGCCCAAGTGTTCTGATGTGCCTGCAGTGCCTAACGGTGCCTAGTCCAGACTGAGACTTGTGGTTATTATTGTAACAACAAAAGCAACTGCAGTGGGGTATGGCACACAACTGAATATTTGCCATTTTTGTGTTTTATTCAGTGCCTTTCTATGCAAACCAATTGGGTTCCTGTTTATGCATCAAACTCCCCACAGCACGTTTGCCCCTTGTCATGGCTATCATATTCCTGGTGAAGAGGACTGTACTGCTCTCACTTTGGGGTTAACAGCATGACACCCTGCCATCCTAGGGCTGTCTAGCTTTAGCATCCCAGGAACAGAAGCAGCAAACCAAAGCTAGGTCTCCTGTCCAGCCTGTTCCAGGACTTCCAACAAGCCATGAGGAAGAGCAGCAAGGCCTCATTCAGCGCTGCTCTCCAGCAACCTTACCAGTTCAGCTGACAGCAGTTTTGTAGGAAATTTGTTGGAGAAGCACAGATGCACTCACACATCTATTCAGTCTCAAGATGAATTTCTAAAAAGCAAATGCACAATGTTTCAGCATGACTATATTTATTATTTTTTCCAGAGAACCTGGTATTGTTTTGCTATTGAGAAATATATCTTCAAACATTGGATAGCTCTGTTTTAGAAGCATAACTATGTTTATTATATTTGGCACTGTGAAAAGCACTTCTAATTTCTATTTTTATTGAGCTAGATTTTTCTCTGAGTTGTTTGTTTAAAAGTTAATAATGCCTAGACTGAGATACCAGCTCTGTAATTCTAATAAGATGTCATATAATTTTTTTCCTCTGAGTATGTCTGAGTACAGCCCACCTTTTAAAAAGGGAGGAACAAATTCATTGTTGGCCCACAGAGGTCCTGTCATTACTTGAATCATGGAACAGAGCTTGTTCTACTGGGGATTAACTCAGTAATTCCACTTCATCTTACCATGCTAATCTTTCTTCTTATGCCTGACTGGATAATTTTATCCAAATCTTCATAATTTAAAAATTTAGAAATAACTTTTAAAAGTGATGTTGAATTAATTGTTACCTATATATGTGTTAAAAATGGATGGGAACAGGAGTGCCTGCTCCTCTGGTGTGGTATCAGTACACTGTCTGGAAATCATCCATTCTTTGCCACTAACTCCTACATGCAGTATTTTCAGGTAATGTAATACCAAGGCTCAGCTGATGCACCTTATCCTGAAGCACTTAATAAACCAGAGTTAACAGATGTGAAATCTGAGGAAGCACTCAGGGAAATCTAGGGACTTCCCTGAAAATTAGGGTTTATAGACTATAATCCCACTGATGATAGCTGAGTGATAAAACCCACATTGTTTGTATTTATAACAATTCTTGAGTGATTTCATTGTTCTCAAAAAAAAAAAAAAAAGCTGCTTTTGTTCATTGTTGATACAAAGTCACTCTTGTTGTTGCAGACCAGGCACTTCCTACTTTACCTGGGTATTTTTATCCACAGTACTTTGCTGTGTTTGAGAGATAAGCCCTTTCTCCAGACTCTGAATCACACTTCCCCCTCAGATTTGGGGAATGTCAGATCCAGATGGGGATCCAAACTTTCTAGTTTGGGCCTGTCTTTCATCATGGTAAATCAACAGTCGGCAAATCTAAACAATATGTTCATGTTGAAATCTGGAGGGTTTTTTTTAATTGTACTTCCTTTCTAGCAAACAACGGACGTTTATTTTCTTCTCTTCAGGACAGAAAACTGTTTACTCTATGATCTTATTTTTTAAACTGCTGCTTCATTTGCAGGGGGAAGTCCTAATGACCTTGCTCACCACGAAGCCTGGGAGCTTATCAATCAGGAGAGGGTTTGTCAGGAAGGTGAGAAAGCTCTCCTGAAATCAGATCTATTACCAGAGATCCCCCTGCCCCCACTGTCTCACAGCCAGTGAACTCCTATACTTACACACATTCTTTATTTCTAGATGTAACCACAGCCTGAAGGCTCAAAATTAGTTGATAAATTAATTTTGTCCTTGTTTTTGTGAAGTAAAATACATGTCCTCTGAGCTGCCTGCAAGTTTTGCACACTGATGATGAATTTAATTTTAAATATATCTTTAAGGACTACCTACATTTTAATACACACTAAGTATTTTGTAAGTAATGCATGGTAGGTCAAAATGTGATCACAAACCCAGATTTTTCTTTTCCATTACCTTTACATCTTAGAGAGTTCCTACAGCCATCTCATTCTGCCCTGGGTAACTGGGCCAGTACCACGGGGCCTGCTTACTCTGCTAAAGTGCCTGAATGGTACATTTTTAAAACTGTGCTGAAATATGCCCCAGTAAACCTAAAGGTGAGGCACAGAAAATCCCACACTGATGTAGCTGCTCTGCCAGCAGGAACTGCTCTGTATGTTGGTGGGAAAGGAGGCATTACTCTTTCTTCACCCTCCATGAAGAAAAGTGAAACATTTCTCCTCTGCCTCATTGTTGGCTCCTCTAGCACACCAGTGTACCCAAAATCCAGGAATCCATTTGATGCTCAGGAACCCTGATGACAGATATGATCAGTCAGACCTAGCTGATCAAAACGGAAGAAGAAAGTGAATTTCAGTAAACATTTACAATCATCAAAATGAGGTAGTAAAAAAGCATCTTATTATATCCAATAGGTTGGTAAAGGCAGAGCTGTATTCCCCAGCTTTAGTGCTGTAAATGCGTTTTATGCACTTTTATGTTGCCAACAGTGCAAAGCTGTGGGAAGATGTGCTGTTTCCTAAATTCCAGGCAGCTTCCGATTGCAGAAATGTGATCATCAGTAATCGTACGTTTCTGAAGAAATCCAATCAGTTCTTACAGCCCAGTTAACGTTTATGGCACTGTCAGTTTGAGAATAAGCAAGATCTCTTAATGACCGAAGAAGACAAATTTTGATAGTGGGAGGGCGGAGAAATGTTAATCTGTCATTGGTGTTTCCACAACATTGTTTTTTAGAGCAGAATGGCTCTCAAAAACCTTACCAAAAATATTGCCATGCTGTAAGCAACAGTTGAAGCAATTTGTCATGTTTTGAGCCATTCCTACCGTGAAAGCAGGACGGCCTTGAGTGCAACACCCAGAATCACTACCCCAGCCCCTCCACGGGCAGTTCCCTAATTCAGCCTGTCCAATGTGGAAAGGGATATTGGAGCACGCTCCAATGTACTGTGGTACCTCATTAGTTAATCATCTGGTATTTTATGGGAGTGTAAGGAAAAACTCTGAGGGCAGAGAAGCAGAAATGGCACCCCATGCTTTTGGGGGGAGCTTGCTGGAAGCACCCCAAGAGGTTTAAAGGAGCCCGGCCCTTCCTAGAGTCTGAAATCCTGGGGCTGCCTGAGCCTCTCATCTATGTGGGGCAGGGTCCCTCTTTTTTGGGGTTGCCTTTTGTCCAGAGAAGGGCACTAATCTGGTGAAGGGGCTGGAGAACAAGTCTTACAAGGAAGAGCTGAATGAGCTGAGGGTGATTAGCCTGGAAAAAAAGAGGCTCAAGGGGATTTTATAATTCTCTAGAACACCGTGACAGGAGGGTGTAGCCAGGTGGAGCTCGGTCTCTCTACCCAGGCAATCAGTGACAGGACCAGAGAACATAGTCTAATGCTGCACCGAGAAAGGTTTAGGCTGGACATTAGCAAGAAATTCTTCACAGGAAGAGTGTTTTGACATTGGAAATGGGCTGCCCATTTCAGTGAGAGGTGGTGGAGTCACTGCCCCTGGAGGTGTTTAAGGAACGACTGGATGTGGCACTTAGTGCCATATCTAGTTGACATGGCGGTGTTCGGTTATAGGTTGGACTCGATGACCTGTCCTTTCCAACCTAATTGATTCTGTGATTCTGTGAAATTGTCCATGCTCCAGGCAGCCGTTCACAGGCCGAGTCAGGGCAGGCCACATCCCTCCGCTCCCGGGGCACAGCGTCCCCAGCGCTCTGCTCCGGGGCCGGGCCGCTGCCAGGAGAAGGGGGAACACCGGGCCGCCCGGGGCCAGGAAACGCCGCCCCCGGGGCCTGGGGCCGGGCCGGCGGGTGGGCGGAGGGGGCCGGGCTGGCGGGCGCTGCTCCGCCGCGCTGTGGGAGCTCGCAGGGTGGCGAGGCCACGAACCCCGTCCGGGGAGCGGCGCAGAGCGGGGCGGCCCCTCGGCACGGGCGGGAAGCGGCGGCGGGACCCGGCGGCCGCTCCGCGGAGGGTGCGAGCGAACGAGCGCCGCGGAGACGCGTGCGGGACGAGCCCGGCGCGGGCGGCGGGAGCGCGGCCCGGGCTGCGGGGGGAGGCGGCGGCGGAGCGAGGCGAGGCGAGGGGCGGCCTCGCAGGGCGGAGCGGCGGGGAAGGCGAGCCGGCAGCCGGAGCGGGTGTGCGAGCCCCACGGGCCGAGCGCCTACGAGAGGGGGAGGAGGAGCCGCCCCGCCGACCGGGGATGGTGAGGAGGAGGCGGCGGCTGCCGGGAGCCCAGTGAGGCCTTCGCTCGGCGCCCGCCGCAGAGCCCGCCCGCCTCGCCGGCCGCCCCCTTCCCCCGCTCGCTCGCTGGCTCGCTCCCCGCCTTCCCTCCCCTTCCCCTGACTCCCTCCCCGGCTCCCTTCCCCTGCCGCCGCCGCCGCCTCCTCCCCGGGCTCCAGCCATGTAAGTGACCCGCTCCCCGGCTGGGAAGGGCTGGGGGAAGGAAGCGCCGGGGCCGGGGCCTGCTCGGCGCGGCCGCATTGTGCGGGACCGGGAGGGAAGGGAAGGGCCGGGAAAGGGGGCGGCCGCTCTCCCTTCGCCTTCCCCGGGCGTGGGCTGCCCCGCCGGCCCCCGGGCACGGCCAGGCGGGGTGGGGGGCGAGGAGGCCCGGGCGGTAGGCGGCCCCGGCCGTCGGTCCGTGCTGCCGGCGGGCCCGGAGCGGACAGGAAGCTGTTGGCTCCCCGGGGATGCGGTGGGTGAGAGGGCGGCGGGGCGGGGGTCTCCCCTCGGGCCTGCCCCCGCCCCGGCCCCTGCGCGAGCATCCCCCGGGGAAACGGCGGTGGGGGCGGCTGGGGGGTGCCTTGTGATATTTCTTGTGATATTCCTGAAACAGCGTCGAGCAAAGTAGCCGAGGGCCCCCCATTTTCCCACCTCCCCCGCCCCCATTTTCTCCCCTTGTCTTCTGCGGCCGCGTTGTTCAGCCCAGCTCCGCTTTGCGGACCACTGAGTGTTTGCGGACGGGGGTGTGATTCCCTCCGTGGGCATTTCGTGTGTGTAGGTGGCTGTGCAGCGCTTGTGGACTTGATTTTTTTTTTGTCTGTCTTTTTTTTTTTTTCTTTGCAGTCGTGTTTTGCAGAGGTGTAGGGAGCTGTCTGCAGAATCCCCCCCGCCCCCCCAGGTGAAGCAGTTGCCGAAATGTTCTTAGAGACTTATAGGACTCGTGTCTGTTTCTTTGTAAAACACGTAATCAAGCATATAAACGTTCTGGTACTTTCAATTCATTTTACTGACAGGACGCTACTGATGCAGATACAGCTTGCACCTTATTGGTGGTGTGTGCCTACCCCCCGGCCACCCCGGTGGGAAATATTTAACTGTTTTGCTTTGTTTTCCTACCACCTCTATCATGTAAGAAGCAAATCCATGATTTTCACTTGTTTGTTTTATTTATACCACAGGAGGGATGTACATTTCAAAATACAGTTATAAAAGGGAGTTAGTAACACTTAATGCTCAAGAGTATTTGTTTGCAGGTAAATAAATTTGACATACTGCATGACTAGTAATTACTTTCATGTAGTAGTTAGTTTCATGGTGACAGCCACAACATTTGTCTGACTTAGCAGATTTAAAGACACTGTGGAACTACCTTTGATTTTTTTTTTAAATAGTAGGGTTTGTGTTGTGTGTGGTGTTTATAGAACTGTTTTTGGTGTGCAGCAGCCGTAAATCAAATTTAAGAATTGATCCAGTGTCCACAAGTCACTTTCAGCTCCAGTATTCACTTACGGTCTTATAAAAATGTTCTGCAAGTGATTACATTAACGATTAAATAGTTTCACAACTGTCTTGATTTCTTTGGGGACTGAACAAAACCTCAGTTACAAATACTTTAAAATGGAATTTGATTAAATATATCTCAGGTTGGTAGCAGAGTTCCGGGCAGCACAGTTCTTAAATTATATGAGCATAAACTGTAAAAAGACTTGTTCTTGTTTGGGAGCATAAAGAAGATATTGTCTGGGCTGCAGAGGGGCTTATGAAGAAGTCACTTTTCTGCCATCACTCAGTTTTGAAATAGGTAGCTTAGTTTGTCCTGTCAAACTGTTGTTGTGTTTGCAGCACAGACAGTGGATCAGGATGTCGTAACTGTGGCCCCTCACCTGAACAGCATTAACCTCCTGTCTATTGATCAGAGACAGGAGAGCACAAATATTTCAAATTACAGTTTTGTAAACCTAGATTAGGCTAATAGATTGGAGAAAAAAAAGGGGGGGGAGGGGGGATGTGGCTGTAGAGATTTTTGTTTTCCAGTTGCCATTTTCCCCATAACTTAGTATCTGAGAATCCTTTGTGAACCTTGTGATCTGCTGCACTTGCTGCCATGAAATTCCAGTATGGATGTGGTGTCTTGGACAGACAGAGCACACAGTAGCAAATACTGGTGGCCACACCTCAGTCGTGGCCCACAATGCCTTTTTGTAAGGGAAGCTAAGATGGTGGCACAACCTGGTCCTTCTAAGCTTCCTTGAAAGCTGTCTGCCCAGATTTGGTAACTGGGTCATGGTGCGAAGCTGCTGCCGGCTCAGAGGGCCTTGAGCGCGTTGGAATCGCTGCAGCTCCCCTGAAACAGCCGGGGCCGGGTTTGCGTAAGGCAGGAGATGTACTTCACTGGTCAAAGCCTGGTGGGAACATCTATCTGTACGCTCCACTTGGAACGCTGGCTGGAGCCCAACTTTGTTGTGTCTGTGCTGTTTTGGTGCAGTTGGCTGTCAGCTGGGAGCTTGCACTGGGGAGAGAGGGAAGGTTGCTCGTGGCATCCCATGTAACGGGCCTGAACGCACCGCCCTGGCCTGGTCCAGCTCCTCATCTGCTCTCATGACAGTGTCATGTGGCCACAGTAGGCAAACTTGGGCAGCTGGATCTTGTTTTGCCTGGTCCTGCTGCTGTGCGTTATGAGAACATGTAAGGATGTGCAGCACGTTGGGCTCAGAGTGTCCTGGGAGAATCAGGACAGTGCCACACCTGGGCAGTGGGCAATGCTGGTGGTGTGACAGGCAGTGTTAGCCCAGGGGAATGCTTTTTTGTAATCTGCTTTCTGATCTGGGCTAACGAGCGCAGCACAGACACAGTGTGATGTGCCAGGACTGAGGCTGGTGGGTCAGTCTCCCTTTAGTCCCTTGCTTGCTCTCCCTCATGAAGATGAGGTGATTACCGTAGGTGCTCCTGCATCCCATAAGCTTAAGCTTCAGCTTAATGGAAGACTTCCTTTTCTTCCTGATCTGATCTAGTGTGAGTGGAAACAAATACAAAACTTTGCACTGAAAAGAGGACAGGAAGTACGGATGAATATTTCTACTTTCTTAGAGAAAAAAGAAAGTGAGGATAATGTATAGAAGAGAACAAGAGAAGGAGCTCTAACATGACTCTCCCAAATACGGGAAAGGTGGTTCTGCTCCACCTTCTGTTGGATACTTGGTTTGACTGACTCCTTAAAGCAGGTTTCATTGCTGCAGTGCCTACAGAAGTGAGTTATCTCATTATTTATGAAGAACTTAATAACCTTTAAGGCATTAATATGTATGCAGAACTGGTGTCACCATGATACAATGCTGATGTCATGCCATTCATGATTTACAGCACTTCAGCTGCGTGAGGACTATTGCAGCGTTAAAAAAAGTATTACAGAAATGCATGTTGAAAAACAAGCAGAGAGAAGACTAAGAGAAAGACCAAGTTGTTTAGCTTTTGACAGTATTCAGTCCTGTGCAGACACAGACTGGAGCAGCCAGGTCATACTTACCTCAGATGCCCTCTCTTCACTGGGAACCATTCCTAGATGGCCATAAATGAGGACTGTAATCATTCCTTTTCTTTTTTTTTTTTTTCTTTTTCCCCTCTAAGGATTTTATGGAAAAGGAACTTTTTCTGGTTTACACATCTTCAGTAGCACATTGACCTATAGTTAACTTGCTCTTCTATTCCGAGAAATCACTCTTGCTTGCTGCCACTGTCTTCAATAACATCTCTTACTAAAACAGATGTATTAGGCACAGCTTGAATGTGTGATTTAAAATACAGCAGATAGAGCAGGTTTGCTGCTGCTGGAGCTGTGCCTATGGACATCTTGTTAGACAGTGAGAAGGGATCCCCAGCTCTTCACATTGCAAATTAAAAATAGCTTAAGTTTTTCCATGTGAATAAGTGCTCTGACATGGCTGACTGAAGGACTGAGGTGGGACCCATGATGCAGGTTGGTGTCAGGAAGTGTTTAATGTTTTTCCACTTTGTTGTGCCATGGCTTCTTTACAAAACTCTCCACCCCCTTCACCACCCCTCTCCCCTGAAAGGAGGTGGGCAGGTAAAGACACATCCCTGAGAGCACGGCTTCAGTAGCAAGTGGGAAATGTTTCTTGGGTAGAAATTGTAGGGAAAAGGCAGTCCAAGCTGCTTGGACACCACAGAGAGTAGAAAAAGTAGTCCCTCTGAACTTAGTATTTCTTTGTTGATCTGCTTTTTTTGGCTCTGTTGTCATTCAAATTTGGATTATTAAATGACAGCTGAGCTGATGACAAGCAGGAAGCCGCCAAGTTGTAATCCTGACAAGTGTTAAAGCAGGAAAACCTGGAGTAAGTTAGCTGCAGATTGGAGAGTTATGGTCTTTCATGCTTTTTTATGTTTTTAATAATAGTATTGCCCTTTCTACAGCCTAGTTTGTCTTGTAGCTTCCATTTTTATGTATGGTTGTTGGAAAGGATATTGATTGCTCAGTGCCTCTAAATGGTTGAATTCAGATGTAGGATGCAGAGGTAGGATTGCACAGTCCCTGCACCCTGTGTGACATAGAGTTAAAGTGCTAACTTTCACACCTGGGTGTTGCATTTCCATACTCAAGCTGTGATAATCTTGGGGGTTTTGTTCAACACTTTGCAAATTGCTCAAGCCTCTGACTGAGGTCTAGTCTCCTCTTGCCATCAGCAAGCAAGTCTAGCTTGCATGGCTGTTGTGCATTGTGCATGGCCATTTTGAAAGGAAAAAGCCTGCTGTGTTTGTCAGGTTCTATCCTAATTGCTCTGGAGCTCAAGGAGTTTGTTCCAAGGTATCTCTGGCAGCTGTGGATTACTGGTCTCTATTCTGCAGCATACAGTGTTCTCATATTTATTTATGAAATTAGGAATTATTACATGTCACTTGTTCCAGTGTAATTTTTTTTGTGTATCTTCACTCCCTCAGGCAAACATCTGTTTCATGGAGTTGATAATTCTAACTAGTGAGATCAGCAGATTTGTAATTTGGAAAAAAAAAATCCAAACTCACCTTGTTTCTGGGAGAACTTCAACATAAACTGTTAACTGGAAAAGCTGAGGAACAGTAACAAACAGTGTAGGTTTGTAGGCAGAGTGTCAGGGGAGTGACCTCCTTTCTCCATCCATTTCTGCTGGCAGTGATGGAACTTGTTCAAATTCCAGCTCTGTGCTTTGAACACGGCCTGTTTCAGATCACTGGGATGTAGTACAAAGCCCTCTGCCCCTGCTGGGGTTTCAGTTCTAGGTTGAATTCATTTTGACCAGCTGTTTTCTTCCGTCCAGTGTTGTGTCTTAGTGAGTTATGGGGAATTAGTTGCTTTTTAATCTAGTTTCTGATGGATGGCTATCACCTGCAATGCTCAGAGGTAATTGATGCACACGTGCCAAATGCATGCAGAGATGGTATATATTTGTCAGGTGGGAATGGGATGTCTCTGTGGTAGGTGAGAGACTCCAGTAAAAGCTGGGTCTTTGGTGGCAGTTTACAAATGCTGCTGGGTTTTGTTTTATTAAACTTGATGGTTACTGCTGGGAATTTGTCACCAGTTGGGTTTTTTGATCATTCAAATAATACCAAATTGGATGGCAGCATGGACACTTCAGCGTGCATAGAAGAAATAAAGAAAACAGGGAATATTTGTACCACAAGGAGAAAAATAATCAGATTCAATTTAGAAAAATAATAAAAGTTAATGCATTTGGGAAGAGATTACATTCAGTGAGGGAGAGAAATGCACAGAATGTTTCTGTGGTAGTCAGCCACCATCAAGGCACATTTTCAATAAGAAATGGCAATCTTGAGCTATTTAGAGAGGGATTTTGTCTCATAAAACAGAGGGGTAAAAGTCCCAAGTTGTGCTTGGGTATATTTCATTGTGAGAAAGGCAGCAGCAAACTGCAGTACAGTTAAGAAAGAGCAATAAAATTGATCAGGGTGCTGTAAGGGCTGGTTTGGTAAGGTACGTGAGCTTATCTGTGGTTGTTTGTATACATCTAGGAGAGGTAGAAATTAGAAATATCAAAGTTAGAGAAGATACTTTTTGGGGAGTCAAGGAGATCTGAGTGGGATTAAGGGGATGATGCTGAAGGTAGGAAAATATTGAGCAGGATAGGAATATTTACTGTCAGAGGTTTATCTCTAAGACACACTGTGTGCTGGTTAATAGACTATTATAAGGCTGTAAAGAAACCTTCCAGGAAATGTTCTGGAAGTTTTCCTTACCAGGAAACATTGCAAACTGGTTTTTGTGATATTTCAGAATTTTTATTGTTGCTAAGAACGAGGTGGTGTTGCAGAGATGGAGGACTACTAGGGAAGGTCTTGAATCCACCTGTAATTCAGACAGCACCTGGTAGTGTTGTGAGTCTGCCCATGATCAGCCTACTCAGTGAAGAAGCAGGACTTTAGCAAACTTGTATTTTGGCACCTCTACCCGCCAAGATAAATTCTTGTGGAGAGCTAAGCCCTTGCTTAAGATTTGTAGTAATAATAGAACAGAAAAGTCCCAAACCAGCAATGCAGCAATGAAAACTACTCCCTGTTGTACACGTTGTTGTACATCTGCGACGTGCTTTGAAATGATGGTGTACTCTTCTTTTGATCCTTTTAGAAATAGCTGGAAAGGAGGAAAACGGAGGAGAAACCCTCATCCCTCTTGTGGAGCCTTCTGCTGGAGTTCAGGAATTTCAGCTGAGTGATCTTTTGCCATAAACTGGTTTTCAAGAGACATTCCTGCCATTATGAATGAAGTAGCGATAGTGAAGGAAGGCTGGCTTCACAAACGAGGTGAGTGACTCTTCCCTTCTGGACAGTGAAATGACTCCAATCCCTCTAATTTGGTGTTTAGCAGCATGTCCTCAAATAATCCAGTATTTTCCTGTTCATCCTAGTGGGAAACAGCACATAGGGAGTGTGCCTGACTTTTTTTCAAGTGTTAGAAAATGCATGCATAAGGGGTTTTCTTGTGTGTGTGTGTGTTCATGTGTTCACCAAAAATAGGTGTCAACTGCTTTGAAAATGATGATAAAAGTAGCAAGTGAAGGAGATATTACTTAGAGTGCTAGAGGTTAGACTGTAGTAAATAATTTTGGTTTGTTTGTAGCTTTCCTTTTTATGCTAGAAGGGACAATTAAGATCAATATTTTTGATCAGTGAAAAGTATGCCTGTATTTTGTGAGCAGTTCTGCGCTTTTGCAGAGACTTGCTAGAAAATGTGCTATTCTGTGTGTGTCTGAACTGCTCTGGGTACCAGTGTCCTGGACAGGAAAAACGGCCTTGAGTTTCTGCACTCTGCATTTTGCTTGTACCATGAACAACATTTGATTTTTATAAGAAGTCTTTATTCTTGACAGAGTGGCAAAACTGAAAAGACAGTCACATGTATGGTTAGGCTTTTGCCTTCTTTTCTTCCCAAAACAGTGTGTTTGGGTTTATTGGGGAGGTTTTCATTTTCTAGTATCACAGCATAGATCCTTTAGGGTATTACCTGTTCCTTTGTACTCTACTATTGTTTCTTGCAAAGGAGAGAGCAGTGTTAGGTACTTTCCATGATAGTGTCTCTTTTTTGGACCAAAACCAGGATCTGTGTGCTCTAGCAGTAGGGAAACTTACATGGTTCTGCAGACTCAGGATATTTCTAGAGGGTTTGCAACAACTTGCCTGAAGGTGCAAAGGTGTATCATAATCATTTGTGGAAGAAATTTGAAATGCATTATCATAACCTTGGTAAAGGCTGGTGGTTCTTTGGCAACAATAAGAAATATCTAGGAATTTAGAAAACATGATCATGTGTATTTAACAGGGTGGAAGTGTACATTTCTAACAATAGGATATGCAGTGTAGTTTAGCAGATTGATGCTTGATGTACAAATGTTTTGTTTAGGTTTTTTTAGAGGAGTGTGTGGAATTTTTTTTGTTCCGGTTTATTTCAGTTGGAAACACCTTTGCACTCATTAGCTTAAGTAGCTCATTCAGTAATTCTGGTGTACCCAGGCTGCTTTGTTCTGACAAAGTATTTGAGAAATATTCTGTGTTTGGATTAAATAGAAGAAAGAAACACAGAATTATACTTCCCATTCCCATCTATGAATGTAGAAACTCTTCAAATCAGAGAATTTTTTTTTTTTTTAGTTTTAAACAATGCTTTCAGGCTGAGGGTTTTTGATCATCTGTTGTTGCAATTCTTCTTACACTTACCTGTAATTTAAAACAAAAGATCTGTTATTTTGAGGTGCACTGCACAAAAATCTGAGGGAGAGACATTTATTTTAAACAGTGTGGAAAAGGCATTGTCAGGATGATTCAGAGGCACATGTGTCTGAAACTTTTAAACAATCGTGTTGTATTTCAAGTTTGTCTGTGTTTAGTTTTGGGAATTGAATTTTTGTTGTTTCTAGGATTACAATAAAGCTACTTTCGAGTAAGGAGACCTCTGGAGGAGGTCTTAGTAAAAGATGCCCAGATCTCCTGATTTTTTTTTTTTTGTTATTTTAAAATTGCCTTAGAGAAACAGATTATTATCTCTGATGGATTGCTGATAATATTATGATGAGATTACGTGCTGAGCACATTCCAATTTTCAAAATGTTACTCTGCATGTTCCGCATATTTGATGCTGCAAATTTGTGCCTAAACTCCTAAACTGTTAAACATACCTTGGCATTTTTTGGATGCCAGGTTTCCTAATCTTTTTAACCTGTTTCCCAGTGTCCTTTTGCCCTCTTGGTATGTGCAGGACACCTATTTCATTCCAGTCCATTGGCTTTGCAAGTGTTAATTTGGTGTTGAGGAGGTTTTTAGAAAGCAATGCTCTATTTTCTCTTCAGCCTGCTGGTGTCAGCCCTGGGAATCTCTTGGTTTTTGTAGCTGTTCAGGGATGAGTTGACAAATTCAGTTCATTTGGCTCTGTCTTTGCTGGCGAGTAATTTACCCACTCTGTGTATGCATGTGTTTTGTTAAACATCTTTTTTTTTTTAATAATCTACATTTATTACCAGACACTATCAGTTTGCTGGCTCTACTAGATTAAGTGCTTCAACCACAGGATGTTTCCAAAACTGATGTCTGATACGGTGAGCTTCTGAAGTCAAGGCATAAACAATAATTAGTGCAGGGAGGGACTGCTAAAGGGGGGATTTCAGATACAAGAAACATATATGTGTGTGTGTATATGTATATGTGTGTGTGTATGTATATATATAATATTTTAGATAATTTATAAAATCAAAATTTGCGCTGCATGTGCACTTTAAAGATCCTAAGGTTTTCCACATGCAAATATATTAGGTAGTGACTGGCTAAAATCCAGACTGGGCAATGATGTTCTCTGAGCCTAACATTCCCCATGGCTTTGGTTGGATTTGGTGTCTCTCACAGTTCCTGTCCTGTCACAGTCAGACAGCATGGCTCGTGCAGTTAAACAGTTGCCACGTCTCACCCCAGCAGTGGCTTAATTTTGGTGGTTTTAATGATTTGTGTATGTATAAATCAGGCTGCAAAGTGCTCTGGAGCCCTTCTGGATGGCAGGTGTAAGTAAGCATAAAGCCATCATTAGCAGGAGCAGGTGTTTCGGCCTGGCAGGGAAGTAGCAGGGCTTTCTAGAACTGTGTAGTTGTTTTCTTCTGTCAGCATGCTTTACATTTATGTTTTTGTTTCCAAGATTAAAAATACAAATGGAGAAATGAAATTCAACATTGCTGCCTGACCGAGAGCTCTTGGCAGTTCTCTAAGTCAGTCACTGAAGGAAGCTCCACTTCCAGTTTGTGCAGGGGCCAGTTGTGTCCATGACATGTCTAACATCAACCAGGCAGAAATAAAAGAATTAATGAATGAACTCTGCCCTCCCCATCCCTTTCCCCATTGGTGCTGTTACTCAAATCCCAGCAAGGACAGACTCCTGTGTGTATACCTGCATGGCTGGACTGTTCCAGCACACCGGTGGGAGCTGTGAAGGAGCTCAGGCTTGGGTTGGTGCATCCAGCCTGTGTGTGTACATCCAGGGTATGCAGCCCCTGCTTGTGTGACACTGAGGGTTTTGTTTAGTGTGAAAGGATGGGGGAAATGGTTCGATGTAGAGGTGCTGTAATTGTGATTGAATATGAGGAGAGAAGGAGAAAATTATCTGCCCAAATTGCTGCTTGTTGAGCTCTGAGATTATAGGTTTTCTGAATACATGTCATGAGGATCCTTCATTTTGGTTGTGTGTGGGGAACTTTTTGGAGAACAGAGGTGTACCCAAGTGTATTTTACTTGCTTTACTGATCCATTTTAAAGATCTCATTGGATTTCTTGCATCTTTCTGCTCTTATCCCTGTTTATAAAGGTCCTTCTATTGTTTTCAGTCTTCATCCTGTTTTTTTTTTTTTTTTTTTAAAGTCTTTCTGCATGGCTAACAAAGAGGGGATTGTGTGTTTTGATACTCTGTCATCTCTGTCCTCCCTAGTATGTCCGGTTTTCTTATTAGGGCATAAACTTGTATGAAAAAAAGGAGTCTTTTGGAGGCAGGGAAAGAGGAGGAGGGAAAAATACACACTGACATTTGAAAAAGGAAATTGAAAAATCTCCATTTCTCAGTCTGAGAAATCAGAAGCAATTATAAGGAGCTGGAGAGACTTGTGTATTCATCCATTAATATTTAGCAGGAAATGCAGAGCTATTTTGTTTTTAAATAGCATATTAACACCACATAGTAATTTTAACCATGAAAACCATAACATGTCCTCCAAATGCCATTTTTTATGGACTTCAGGCAGGTAAAACTATTTGACTGATGGAGTCTGTAGCTTACAAACTGATCAAATCTAATAGAGGCCTTAAAAATGAGAAATAATACATAAGATACCTACTCCACTTCTGGATATAATACTTTTTTTTCTTTTGGTTAAAGAATTATTTCTGTAATGAATGGAGTGATACAGACAACCTAATAAATAACAAGTGGCCCATTGTGATTTTTCTTGCTATAGCTTCATTGCATAAAGGGGATGCAAGATCCGTACGTAAAATACAAACCAGGACTAAAATGCTGATTGTTGCTCTTTTAACTTTCCCTAGCAGAATAGCACAGATGGTGAACTTTACCTTTGTTATTTGGAGCACAGGTTTGTACTTCCAGTATTCTGTTAGTGTGAATCAAAAGAGGATTTTACAAGACGTGACCAGATGTATTTTTAAGCCAGGGAGTCTCTGGTGTTGCTGTTGTTCTTCACCTCTTCTTTCCTCTCTCTTTTGTTCTCACCATGTTCCCTACCTCTTTTTCTCTGTGTATGTGTGTGTGTGTTTTATTTTGGGATGTTTTTTTGTTCTTGCCTTGGCTTCTGTCTGTCCCTGGGATGTAGTGATGCACTGTCTTGGTGACCTGTGTAGTCAGAACCTTTGAGGTTCAGATTAGTTCAAGGATCGTCTGCCTTTCATGGCATTTCAAAGAATGGCTGTGGCACTTGATGCAAAGGATCCTCAGAGCCATCTGAAAAGATGCCAGCTACAGAGGGCACAGCTGCTTCAGGGGGGAATGGAAAGGTAAGAAACAAGATAGGGGCTGAATGAAGAATGGAGTGGGGAAGTTGTGACAGAGGGAAAGAAGCTGATGCTGTTTCTAGAACTGAAGGGCTGGGTTTATAGGGAAATCTGTTGCTCTTCTTGTTGGAAACAAAAGATAAGCTGTGTCAGTTTGTGGTTTTCCTTGTGTGTCTCTTTTTCAACACAAGGGGCAATAGTTTTGCAATTCTAGCTCTTGGTTGCTTTCATTTTGCTTGTCCTGTTCTGGGAAAAGGGGACTGGGGAGGAACCAGGAAATTGTCAACTAATAAATCTGACCTTGGTGGTAGGCAAGATGCTAGAGACATTAAGAAAGGATGAGATCACAAAACATCTGGAGAAATATGAGCTGATAATGGCTAGTCAGCTAGACGTTTGGAGGGTAATCTCATCTGATGGAATTATTTGTGGAGTGATCATAAGAAACAGGCTGGGTCCAGTGTACTGTAAAAAATTTGCTCTGGATGACAGGAGAAGTCAGAAACTGAGAATCAGCTGGTGCAGTGTAACTGTACTGTACTTCATCTTTGAAAGAGCTGGTGTAGCCTAGAAATGGCTCATCTTCCTTTCACAGAGCAGACTACTTGTCTTGGAGTGTTTCTGTACTTTCCAGCAACCTTTCAGAAAACTGTCTTCCAGAACATTTTTGCATGAAACCCTTTCTTTATTCTACAGCTTCACATTTTTGAAGGGTGACATCCAAATGTTTCTTTCTTCGGTAAAAATTACTTCCAAAAAGTCTTTATTCTAACATTTTCACAAAACATTTTCAGTTCTTTAGAGAAGTGATGCTGGGTTAGATGTGTTTTTCACTGATTGTAAACTGACTAGAGCTTACTTGGAAGTGAGACTGAGCACTCTGTCTTTGAATGGCAAAGAGGAAGAGCTGGGATGTTGATGCCCAGGTTATTTATGTCAGTCCTGGAAGTTTACTTTCATATTCTGTTTTATTGCACATCAGAAGCGAAACAAACTAGGTCTCAATTTTATCTCCAAAAGTGGGGTAGCGTCATAGATTAATGTTACTTGTTATTAAAAGGGATTTGAGAATGAGGGATCTAGGACGTTGCAAGCCCTGTAAAAACAAGTCTAGGAGTGCATGATACAGTGGATCATGCAGAAAGTGCCTGTATTGGCTTTGATTTTCTTTTTCATGGTTCCTTCCTTTTCAAAAAGGGAAAGGTAGGCCTCTGAAAAAGAAAAAAAAAGCTCTCCATGTTTTCTGTTCTTTTTTTCTCTCAGTAGGCATATTGAGAAGTCATCAGGTTTGGATGTAGGAAGAAAGAAGTTCTGAGTGAGAATGCTATTTTGAGGTAAAGAGAAAGGAAGAGAGCAAGCTTGCTCATTCCTGCAGAGGTGATTTTAGGCAAGGTGCTGTGCCATGCATTTAAGATTTGGCGCCTTGTCCTCACTTGGAAATATCTTCCCCTGCAGCCCCTGTGTGGATGCCAGAAGGTTCCTTCCCTTCCAGCTGGTGCTGCTGCCACTGTGTAAGCACTGTCAGCTGCACTCCTTGTCTTTGCCTGTGCCTTCCCCTGCCCAAACTTGCTCCTGGTTATCCCTTGTAGCCTCAGATTTTGCCATCTGAAAAAGCTGGTGAGGACTTCGATGTTCTAAGAGCAGTACATGGTGACATGAGGTCTCTCTCCTTTCATACACTTTCTGTGTCACTGATAATTCTCTTAAAAATTGGAGTCAGATTCATTTGGGAAACAGACCTTGATATCTGCTGGGGAAAAGGAAAAGGATTTGCTTAATAGCTCAACGTTTAATTTTAATATATTTTAAAAGAGAGAGCATTGTAAAAACCAAATACTTGTCAGCTGTTTGGGGTTTTCCCCATTTTACATATTGGAGTAACTGATTTACAAAGAAAAAAATTAGTTAAGCCTTATTTAAAAGTCATCTCTCATGGGGGAAGACAGAGGAGGGATTATTATTTTCAGATGCATTATGTTGTAGGTACAATATGCTTCTTAAAGGGGGAACAAAAACCAGGAAACTATGTGAGGAAAGAGGAAGAAAAAGAATGGAGAAAGAAAAGCACCATATTAGGTGTGAAGTAGTGTGTTTTTGTGAGAAATATTTACTGCAGCTGAAAGGGGGAAATAATGAAGGCTGACTTTGAGTGCAGTTGGTAAGCATGCTACAGACCTCTGGGGTTATTCTCCCACCTCTTCAAGCTGAGCCAAAAATGTGGAAAAGATAGCTAGTCAAATAACATTGTGAAATTTGTTAGTTTATTCAAAAGTGCATGGTCATATTTGAGGACAGCTGAGGTAAACAATCATCACAGACTGTGGGCAGTCAGTTACTGTTTCCCCTGAGCCTCTTGGGTAAGCTGGGAGAGCATGTTTTGAAGTGCTGTCTAAAACCCAGGCCTTTGGTGAACTGTGTGTAGAAATACACTTTGGAGTCAGTGGTTCTGTGCATGGTGCAGTGGTATTTCATGCTCTTAATGAGAGTGAGTGCAGCATCTGAGTAATTCATGGGGCTGTCAAATCAGTCTCCTCTGCCTTGGCTTTACTAATGGTCTCCTAATGAGAACCACAGGATAAGCATGCCAGAAAAGTGTGCTTTGTGTTGGTGGTGAACCAGAGCCTTCACAGGAGATACCTGTTTTGGGAGGGAGCTCCAGCCTTGGAATAGTTGGGGTTGGAAGAGGCCTTGGAAGATGATCTAGTCCAGCCCCTGTGTCAGAGGCAGGCACACCTTGCCCTAACTAGACCATGTTGCTCAAAGCCCTATCCAAGCTGGCCTTGGACAGTTTTGGGGATGGGACATTCACAGCTTCACTGGGCTGCCTGTGCCAGTGCCTCACCACCTTCAGAGTGAAGAATTTCTTTATTAAATATTACATAGTCTAAATCTACTCTCCTATATTTTAGAACCGTAACCTGTCACAATAGGCCCTGATAGAAAGCCTCTCAGTCTTTCTGCCCTCAGTATGTATAAAAAGTGAGCAGTAAGGTCTCTAGAGCATCCTCTTTTCAGGCTGAACAGCCCCAAACTCTCTGAGCCTGTCTCCATAGGAGAGGTCTTCAAGACAAGCATTATTTGCTGATGGAGACTCAAGAGGTTGACACTGGTGTGCCCTGAAGTGAACTGGTGCTGATGGAGATCAGGCTGCTTACAGCAATTGCTACTAATTCTCAAATTTTAAGTGTAGCCCTTATGTTTATGTTGGCTTTATAAATCAGTTCCCACCTGTAGAAGTCCCAAGGTTTTGAAAGTTTTGCCTATTTTTCTTCCTGAAACAGAGAAGTTTGCTAGTCCTCATGATGTTGAGAAAAATTGGAAAAGATAAGCAGAGCCTGCTTCATGGTTTAGAATAAGCAGAACAAAAAGGGCTGTTTAATTACTTGTCAGAAAAAAGCTCAAAAAATAGAGGATTTGAAATAACTTGTAGTGTGTGTTTTTGTTTTTCTGGCCTCCCAGCCTTACCCTGCTATTTCTGCAATTGTGTCAGAGGGTCTGGGGATCACAGAGCACATCCAGAAAGCAGGCAGTATGAAAAAAAAATTCTGATTACCTGCAAGATGCTTGACAGGTCTAATTGTTAATAGAAACATAGAAATGAAACCGTATTTGAACTGCTTATTTTTTTTTCAAATTCCTAAAATGAATCTTAAGATTCAAGAGAAAAAATACTGAGTCAAAATTTTGCTGTATCTTCTGTACAAGCCTTTGTATGTGCCATATTACAAATGACAACATATTGCTGCTTTGTGCAGAGTGCTGTAGTTAAACTGGTGTGGAAAATATTTGCACTGAGTAGGGTTTAAGCCCAGAATTACAAGATTGCACACAATTCTGTTTATTTTTGGTTTTATGCCTACATTGGAGTTTCTCAGTTGGAGTATTAGTAAATAGTTACACCCTTGAACAACCTGTTAAGCAGCTCAAAATCCATTGCCAGGCCTCTGCAGTGGGAATACAGCTTTTTATGTGCTGGTTGCTTTTCAGGGGCTTCCAGGCATGGATTGTCTGGTCTGGTGTTTATACATGTCATATACATACTGTGCCTGTCTGTGGTCAATACATCATCTATAAATAGCAATCATTTAACTAACTGAAAGTGTTTTCTTTGTAATGTAGATTTTTCTTTGTCTTGTTTTATTATTTTTAACTTTTGATCATGTAGTCTCTTTGCCTTCCTATGCTCATTAAGCAGAATGAAAATTTGGGAACACCGAGGAATAATTCAGGACTCAAATGTGTAGTTGCATAGATTTAGCTGTATTAAATGTTTATTATTCTACTGGAAGTTTATGCATAGAGCAGTCTGGAATCCAGTTGTGATTATCTGTGGTGACAGTGCTGGTTGTAGGATTTGGAAGTTGTTTTCTAGGTGGACTTTGATTTCTTGGCATAGGATATGAGTCCTATGCCAGTATAAATTCACTGATGAAGTAATTTTATGGGAAGTGGTCTTCATGCTGCTAGGGTAATGTATTGAGAAGACCACCTTTCAAATCATCATGGGTTTTTTTCCATAATTTTTTTTAAAGAAATCCTGCCTTTTTACATGGTTGTTACTAAAAAAATTGTTTATCTGCTTTAGTCATAGAATGGATTGAGTTGGAATGGACCTTCGAGATCATATAATTCAACCTCCCTGCCATGGACAGAGGCATCTTCCACTAGATCAGGTTGCTCAAAGCCCCATCCACACTGGTCTGGAACACTTCTAGGAATGGGATATTCAAAGCTGCTCTGGGCAGCTCATTCTAGTGCCTCACCACCTTCAGCCTAAGGAATTTCTAACCTAATCTTATCTAAATATTTTCTCTTATTTTGAAACCATTCTCTGTCGTGCTGTCACTGTCTGCCTGTGTAAGAAGTCATTCTCTCTTTAATCTCTCTTAAAAAATGAAATTGATTACTTTAATGCTGTCTTTGGTGTTATTTTTCAGACAGTGGAAGAGTAGTGTACTGTTTGACCTTTCTGTTTGGAGTTTTCTTTGCATCAGGGATAGCTGTAAATCTGGTCTTCCTTTCTGATGTAGGTATATTTTTACTCTAGCAGGAACATTTGAAAGGTATATAACTGATGTATCTCCTGATGTGGAAGTCAAAGTTGCCTTATCACTTGCATGATAAGAAAAGCATTTATTCTAAATAAGAATTAGGCGAAAATTACGTTTTCATTTGTGGAAAACCACTGCAAACTTCCTGGCAACAACCTCCAGCTGACTTGCAGTATCTCTATATTGCCTATTGAACACTTGTGACAGCTTGTTTCTGTTGTTTCTGCTGAAGTTTAGCCTGTAAAGTCAAGATATCTTGATCTGAGAGATGGGAAGATGGTTAAATTGCATCATCATGGAAGAATAGCAGCATACTTAGCTTTAAAGCCATTCACGACTACATTGGCACCCCTTTGTTATACAGTGTAGCTGAAAACGAACTGCAGCAATAATGAACCAATCCATCTAAATCACAGCAGCTGAACAACTGACTGTTCTATCTCAAAATGCAAATGCTTTGTGCAGAATGGATTTAATTGTAAATGTTTGCTTAGTAGGGAATATGAGCCTTTTAGTTTGTGACAATAATTGTGAATACAAAGACCCGCAGAATTTTAGGGTTTACATAGCTTGTCCCTGTTCTCATAACAATATTTCAAAGTCACTTTTTTAAAATGTACCATTTGGCTTTTTTCTAGCCAGTGAATAGAACTCTAAATGCCCAATCTCCAAGTGGTGTTTTGGAAACTGAAGGATAAATTTAGCTCTGTGTACTTTGATCAGGCAGAATTTTTTGTTATATTTCTTTCAAATCTATGCTAGAGCTTTTATGTAGCTTCAGATAATAAGAGGGAAAAAATGCTGACTTTCAGAACTTGAATTTGTTTTGCTGTGCAGAAATGCCAAGTGTAACTTAGAGTATTAAGCATTTTCTTTGAGATTCTAGTAAGGTGCCTCTCAAACAATTAAAAGGTTACTGTGAGGAATTTCTTTTGTAGTCAAACTAACAAGCAAAACCCCTCTGTATTAAAATCTTCATTCTTTGTTAAATTCCTGAAGCCTGACCGCTTGAGTGCAGCTCAAGAGGGTGAATCTCTCTCACTGATTTGAATTAATTAAAATAAAAGCAGCATTGTAATTTTGGGAAAGGAAAAAGCTTACTGAGCTTCATCAAAAAAAGCAAGAAAGCAGGAATACCTGCCTCCAGGCTGTTCTTAGGTATCTGTGCAAGGAAAAACAGATATAACTTGGAAAACAGACACACAAAATGTGCCTGTTTATGCTTCTGTTGGCATTTTGTGTGTTCTTTAATAGCCTTCACATGTGGATTAGTCCTTGTGAAAAAAAAAGGCAACCAAGCCCCCTGAAGAATAGGCCTTTGTGACACTGGAGAAGTTTACTGTGCCAAAGTTATGGTAAGAATTTGTAAATTTTGGCTGCTGAAGTACTTCCTTCCCCTGCTATGTTTTTATGTTGGAAGCTTGTAAGTGTGGAATAGAGGGTGTTTTTTGGTTTGAGTTGTTTTTTCTTTTTTTTTAATGACAATGCAAACATTCATTTCACAAACTAAACCGCCCGTTCACATGACACTGCTGCTGTATATAAACACCCTGTTGATCTTGTTCTGCAGAAGTGTTTGTTGGGCTTCCTGAGTCATACGGAAATGCTCCACTGCTCCTCTTGCTGCTGTGCTGTGCACTTGGGCTCTATCTGCTCAGATGTAGTTTCCAAATGTATGTCCCTGAAAGACATGGTTTTTCTTGGAACAGGGCCTTCCAAGTTGGGATGTTTTCCTGCGCCTCATTTTCTCTCTGTCTTTAAAATTTTTCATTCTGCTATCTCAGGAACAGGTTTTTACTTAATTAAAGTTGGACCTATTGAGAAGATGTTTGGTGCTTCGTAGTTGCAAACCTTTCTTCCTCTTATATGTGATATTGTTTCTTCACACAGATCTTAGTTTGAGGCAGGCAGTAACTCAGGCTGAAGGAGCTGTGCAGAGCACACAGGCCCAAGAGGATGCTGCTGGCTGCACTGCCAGGTGAGCCTTCCTGGCAGCCGGGGATGCAGTGTGCAACACAGTTGACTTCACAGGGGTTCTCTGGAGCAACCAAGGGCAGAATTAGAGTCCAGGGCTAGACTGTCATGGTGACAAAATATTTAGAAAACATTTTCTTGCTTGAAACAAAAGCTTGGATTGTGCAACACAAAGTGCTGTCCCAGTGTAATAAATGATGCTGTGTATTTTTAAAGGGTTCTGTGTGTTCCCTGACTGTCAGCTCTTGCCAGATTCAGCATGTTCAGGTAAAATGAGGCATTTTTTCTCCAGACTCTTGCTTTTACAAGCTGGGTTAATTGTCACCCTTTATGCAGTGGGGTTGCAAAGATGTGGCAGCCAAATGTGACCTCACATTTTGAACACAGTGGGACATCCCTGTTAAAGACAGATGCAGTGGAGCAGTGTCCTCCCTTCAGCCATAGTGGCACAGCTGCATTAAGATCTGTTGCTTAAAACTTACACTTTGTAATTGGCCTAGACTGATCTGATTTCTTGTGTGCTCTGTGACTAGACCTGGTGATTGCTTTTATTGGGTTAGAATGTGCTGTTCTTGCTGCAGTAGGAACTTTTTGTTCTGTAGGTGTTTCATCCTTCTGTAATAACTCATGTAACTTTCTTTTTGTTAATGCCTGAGGTTTTGTGATGCCCCAGTCTTACCAATATCTACACTCTGACTTCACTCTGACAACAGAAGCCACAGGTCTAAAGTGTCTGTAAAAGATTGTTCATTGGGAATAATATAAAATGATTTTAAGATGAGCAAACCTATGAGAACAGAATGAAGACTGCTAGCCAGCCATGCACAGTTCAGTTCAGCACACTGCACCATTTGGCATTAATGCATATTTTTCCCAGTCTAGTCTGTGTTTCCTGGGTAATATCAGTTGTAATTTCAGAGAGAGCATGATTTTACATGTATCCCGCCTTCTCTGCCTAGAGCAGCAGGTGGCCAGATTTCTTTCTGAAAAACAGTGACTTGTCTCAGCTCTAAGCAGATCAGCTGCAGCGACTTTTTTAATCTTCTAAGTTCCTGTAGTTGTTGGACTGTACTGTTATTCTTGAAAGTGGAAAACAGAAGCAAAACATGGAGGGGGGGAATATACTTTTCTAAGGTTTGCATCATCTTGCATCTTTGTATGCTTGTCATGTAACCGTGTCCCATTCAGAGTGCTGCTCTGAACAGAGCAGAGCTCGTTCTTTAGGCTGCTGCTTTGTCCCTACCACTAGTTCCTCTGTTGCATTGAGCTACAAAACCAGCTGCTTTTTCTTTTCATACCTATTTGTACCATCTCTAATTTGCTATTAAGATGTTAACTTCTGCCTCCCCTTAGCCTAGCATGTGTCTATACTGTGACTGCAACGTAGAGGCAAGCAAGCAGTTTTTCCTGCTTTCTCTTGTGCTACCCTTTCACACTTGGGAATTGGTCCCTGTAAACAGCTGCAGTGCTGCTTTATTATCCTCTTCAAAAGCTCTGGCTCCTTGTGTTGCTTATAAAAGGCCCCAATGAACTTGTAATGTGTATGTACTGAGACTGCTGTTCCCAGCAATGCCCAGTATTGGTCCCCTTTTTGTGTCTGTCTGTGTCTGGCTTTCCATTGTCCCTGTCCTGTGACAGTCAGCTCCCAGAACAGGGACTGTCTCGTTGTTCCATGTGTACAGCAGGTGGCTCAGATCCAGATGTGTATCTGAAGTTGCTGTGTACTGCAGTAACACAAATCATTATGTTACAGAAAAGCTGCATCTAAAATAGGGGGAAAAATTCAGGTACACTGTAGTAAGTTTTAAGTACTTTTAAGGGTTGGGGTTTGGGTTTTTTTTTTTATTAATCCTCTGGCTTGTTACTGGTAGGATTTTGCAAAAAATGGGTATATATGAAGTTCTCTTCACATTTTAAGAAACCTTTCCTATGGCCAGAGGAAAGCTTTGTTCTTGGGAGCTGCTCCAGGCTACAAGGAATGGGCTACTTCATAACAGCTCTTGTTGGTTTCTTGGAGAGGTTTGTTTATTCCTGTGAATAGAGTGGGTGTGCTTATGGCAAAACCTCATGTTTCTGGAGACTTTCCTCTTTTCAGGCATTATTTTAGAAATGGAATGACACACAACAGGATGTGTGGTTGTAGATACATGTTCATGCTTCAGGGCCCATGCATACCTTTGTGACCATGTACAATCCTGTGCTTTTTCTCTCATCATTCATGTGGTGAAATAAACCAATGGAGGAACAGTGGATTCATTTCTCCTTTTTATGCCCAGAACACACAGAGAATGTATTGATACTCGTCTTTCTGTTGACTCTTAGAATGCTCAGACCAGTTATTGGAGGTAAGGAGATAAAAATGAGGACACTTGCCCATGCAGGCTTGAGATTTATTCCTCAAATTTGATTTGAAAATTTCAATTTGACAAAATTGCATCTGATCTATTTCTTGTGTTTGTATGGTTTTTCATTCTGAATTACCTACATGTAGTATTAGTGCTAGGAATTCTCTTGCAGCATTCTGAGTGGCTCCACTTTGGGAAGGGTGATCAGACCAGATCACCTCAAATGGCTCTTTTTAACATAAAGTATTCTGTGGTTCTTGACCAGTTTAATACTGGGATATTGGGGATCTCATGCAAAGCTCACCCTGATTTTGAAGGAGAAGAGCAACTTTGTATGTAGAGGTGTTTGGCTTTATGTTTTCATATTCCTTGTGATGGCCATCAAAGAGAAAATAAATAGCAATTCCTCAGTTGTCAACAGGCCTTTTAATGTTTCAGTGCTGGCATGTCTGTTCTTATACAGAAGTTGGCATTTTTCAAGGGAAATGTTCAAAACTTGGAATAATAAACAAACTGTGCTTATTTACTACTTTTTGTAAGTGCTCTGGGTCTGAACCCAAAAGTTACTTTTTGCTTTAGTTGCTAGAATTTCTAGTTTACTAAGATTGCTATGTAGCTGTGAAGCTGCTGGAAGTTTTGCTTTCGTTTGTTTATTTGGCTCTTGTTGCTGTGAGGCTTGCTGTCAGAAAGTAGAAATGTTTCTAACCTCATCCCAGCCTTTCTCCTTCCCTTTTTTATAGTCTTGGTATATAAGAAAGGGGAGAAATTTGGGTGTAGCAGGATGTGTGGTGGAACTAACTCTGTTCTTTCTGGGCACCTTCAAGCAGTGCTTCTATTTTGTCACTGGCAGGAGTTAAATTAGGTGCCTGATGGTGCTGCCTTCAGAAGAAGCTGGTTGGCTCCAGCTCCTTCAGACTCTGTGGCAGGGGAGGTGTGATTTAGGTGCATGTTGTGTTGCTGGTGGCTGGAGTTTGCAGCAGCAGCCTGTTGTGAAAGTTGAGGCCTGGGCCATGAGGTCCAGCTTATCAGCAGCAATTGCCAGAATAGTCCATGGATAGCAGAGGTGGCCTGGAAGCTCATCATGGCTGATCTGGTGTCCTCAGCCACCACCAACTCACAGATTTCTTCCTTTGACCTAATCATTATAGTGGCTGTGTCATTCATCAAGGCCTGTTCCTGATGGTTTAGTAGCAGTCTTGTCATTTTTTGGCCACTGAGCTGAGCAGTCACCTTTTGGAGTCAGATTTGATAAACCTGATGATCCATGGTGTGATGGATCTCTGCTGTTTGTTCCAGGGTAATAGTCACCTCAAACAACTGACATTAAATGCTGCTTTATGAATGCCCTTAAATTGTAGATTATTTCATAACAGGTTCCCTGGATGGTTGCAGCTAGAGTCCCAGAGGACAGAGTAAATTTTGGACCTGATGTGCTGTTTCACTTAAAAAAGAGAGCCTTTGAGGGCAGGGTTGAAGCCTGGCTC
This sequence comes from Ammospiza nelsoni, assembly GCF_027579445.1. Lineage (NCBI taxonomy): Eukaryota > Metazoa > Chordata > Aves > Passeriformes > Passerellidae > Ammospiza > Ammospiza nelsoni. The sequence goes on along the minus strand of NC_080638.1, from coordinate 56,191,879 downwards.
AGCCAGGAATGGGAAACCTTAAGTAGTATGCAGCCTCTGGAATTTGTTTTATCTGACACAGTATTGTGTGAAGTCTGGAGCCAAGGTCTCCACATGAAACTACATTAGGCCTGTGTTTGGATCTGTGTATGAAAGGAGATAGCTGTACTACTGAAGGGACTTTTTTTTTTTATTTCTTATTGTTGTATAACCTAAACTATCTAGAGCAGGGAGATTCTTGAAGGATGCGTGTCTAATACCAGCTTCCTGTTAAACTTTCACTAATTATTTTAAAATTATACTTAGAATCTGCAGTGGATGTTTTTAATTTTCTGCTTTGAAAACTTGATACGTCTTCCTTCCTTTTCCCACAATACCAGGATAGTGGTGGTTATTTTGGAAATTGTTTTCCTTGTTCAGGTTTGGATTTTTGCATGCAAACAGCCCTTATGTCTGATACCCTCTTCCATTTTTCTTGGGCTGGAAATGCTGTTGCTAAAAGACATATCCATTATCCATTCCATGGGGCCCAGAGGAGCTTGGTAGGTCAGTCAGATTGAAGGCAGAGCATCCAGGAGCTGAAGAGGTGTCTGGAGCAGGAGGGTACCATCCTGGAACTGAGAATTGAACCCAGTCTTCCCCTGCTCTGCCACAAACTTCCTCCTTATACAATCACCTCGGACAGGGTTATTTTTCTCTCTGTGTGCCCCAGTTCCCTCTCTGTAAAGTGGTGATAACAGCACTTCCTTGCTTCATGGGGATGTTGTGAGGACAAATGCAGCTCAAGCTGTGGGGCTCTTGGATACTGTGGTAACTGGGAGCACAGATGGAAGAAGGGAAATGTTCCACATAAAAGCTTTCTGTTCTTTGAGCCCAGTGATAGATTATGGCACTGATGTGAGTGTGGCTTCCACTGAAGTCGTGGCTTGACTGGTGCTGTGTCTTCCCTTCAAAGGTTTCCTTCCTTGTGTTTGCCAACAGGGAAAGCCCTTGACGTGGATGTGATTGTTTGGGTCCTTGGCTGCAGGCTCTGTGAGCCCAAGAGCCTGGGTGACTCTTGCTGTCTGTTTTCCAGTCTGGCCTGCTCACAGTACTGAATGGAGTGTGTGCTTCTGGCACCAGTCACCCAGGGCATTTCACAGACTAACTCACAGCCTGGAAGGAGTTAAAAATATGTATGAATGTATTTTCAGTTGTGAAATCCAGACTGCTGTAGCAGTTACTCTGAGCAAGCTCTGGACTGCAGTGTGACCAGAAGAAAGCAATTGTCCCTGACACAACTGGTTAAATTTCATAGAAACCACATCCTTTGTGTTGCCACTGACAACATAACATTCCTTAATGTTTGATTTCAAGCACAGCTTTATTACCCAGCTGTACATGCAAACATACTTTCTTCTAAAGAATTTCTGTCCAGAGTCATCGAGTGAAGCTCTTTCCATTTTAATGTGGACTTCTGGTCTTGTTTATATATAGTACAACCAGGTAAGAGACAGGAAACCTATCTGCTTAATATGTACATTGTGATGTGTCTAAAGGGAAGGAGCCAGTGAGTTGAGTATTTGTTCAATTGAATCTTGTTCATGCAAATAAGTTTTGTTTTGGAAGCTTTTTGGGCCTTGAAGTAGAAATATATTTCATTTATTGCTTACTCCTTGAAACATGGGGCTCATGTCATCTTTCTTCTTCACCTGCCTTGATAAATTCTATATTTAGTCATCTCTGCCCATCCACTTGAACAGGACAAAAATAACTTCAGTGTAATCCATCCTCTCCTTTCCTCTCCACTCCTTCCCTCCCCTTTCCTGCTGCTAGGTTTAGGGCATTCAGTTGTTTGGGAAGTGGTGTTTGTTTTGCTTTGTTTCCTTACAAGTAGGGTTGGAGGGCAGGAGAAAACATTTATACTCTGGCATAAAGTTGTTGTGAAGAGTATGCAAACTGTCAGAAACACTTCCTCCTCTCTTAGAACATTTGCTGAGGGGTCAGAGTGTGTGCAGAGTGTGTGGAGGGAGGTGGAGCAGAGAGGTTGGGAAATGACTTGCATGTGGCATACATCTGTCTGACAAAAAGCCAACCGTGCCAGGGGATAAATGGACAAACAAATAGTGTTTCAGTTCTGAACTCAGAGGTTCAGAACTTAAAGTTTGCACAGGAGCAACTCTTCAGATAAGTTTCCAATTGGACCTTGACTTGTGTTGTGCAAACACATAGTAGCTAGCACAGAGGAGTCTGTCCTCTAAAACCGTGCCTGGGAGAGGATCTGGGCACAGGCTGTGCTTTGCATGGCTTCTCCTGTGTCCTTCAATGGGCATATATATCTATAAAAATATATATATTTGTGTGTGCATATATACATGGCCAAACACAGATCAACACTGGCCAAACCCCCAGAAATATTTAAGCTATAACCCCTTGCCTTTAGCATGAATTAAGGTGAAGTAGCATTTCTGTTAATCTGGCTGTGAACATTGGCTATTTTTGGGTTGGATAAAGAATGTCCACTGAATTTACCAAAATGCTTGCTGTCTGTGTTATCTGAAATATTATGGTCCTCCACTATTAAGCTGATAGGGATTTAAGGGAAAGGGTATTGTTTTGGTGGCTGCTTTGAAATACAGCCTGCCAAGTTCTTGTATCTTGAGCTGAGTGTTGGGTATGTTGTTGTTCCTGACAGACACGTTGTCTGGAGATGTAGAGGGACTGATTGTTCCAATAAAAAATGTTGCTTTTTGTAACTCAAGCATTTTTTTTATTAAAGGTGTTAAAGAGGGTGATGTGGAGCAGAAAGATTGAGGGTAAACCTTTTAATTGATGCCTAATAGAATTCAAGCTGTTTTTCATTAAATTTTTCATTTCAGTATCTATTTTTCAAAAGAAAAGAAAGTGAGAAATTTTCCTTTTTTTTTTTTTTTTGCTTATTTTTTCATTCACAGAATTGCTGCAGGACAGAAGGAAGAAAGAGTTGGTTTTGAAAATTGGTCACAATTTTAAAGATTAAAATTGTTTGTTCTTCCTCCTCTTTTGCCTGTGTGCCAGCAAAAGCCTGAGCCATGTGGCAGGGTCAGAGTGGCAGCGCAGCCCCATTTTGAGTTGCACCCTGAGTGATGTGGGTGTGAAGGACAACTGATTGGAAGGACACTGATCATGGAGGGTCCTCTTTAGTGTGAGCTGTGTTGGGCAGTGCAGTGGAGCCACTCACCAGACCTGGCTTGCACTCAGGAGCCAGAATCCTGGTTTGAGCCTCCACGCTGTGAATTTGTAACAGGGCTCGCTACCAGCGCCCACCTCGCCTCTGTGCGTGGTGTCCGATTCCCTCGGCCCCCTTGCTCAGCCCTGCTTTTAAAGCAAAGGGCACTTGAGTTTCTAGGAATGTTAATTCCTTACTTTGCAAGCACAAATACGTGCTCAGAGTGTTTGGAAAGGAGCAGGCCCTGAATTTAGAGCTTACACTCCCAGGCACGGGGTAATCCTGTTAGGAGTCTGGACTGCTGCGAGGGTCCCGGGCAGGCTGTGCTGCCTCGCAGGCATCTGCTTCTCTCCTGATTGAGTCAAGTCAATATCCTCAAAACTGTAATTTACACTGTAATGATGGATTACACTTGTCATGGTTTACAGAATTTTGTGTTGTGTGTTTAATAAAAGAAAACGCTTTCTAATGCTTATTATTTCTGAAGTCCAACACTTCTGGACTAAGGCTCAGTGTATGCAAGGCAAACTATGCCTTAATTTTACAATTGTCTGATGGGACTTTGCGATTTATTTGTTGTTACTTCCTTAATGATGTTGCAGTCAGAGGCACTGTTTTGCTAAATGTTGTGTAAAAAGTAAATTGTAGCACAGCAGATGTTGGTATTTGGATGGATGTCGGTGCAATGGGGGGACAGCAACAGTCATCTCTGTCAGCTGTCTTCAGGCTCGGCAGGCCTGCTGCGTGGTTACTTTGGTGTGTAAAAACAGCTCGTTTTGCAACTGGGAAGTTTGGCATTACATTTGGCACTGAGCCATGTAGCTGGGTTAACACAAGTGTTTATCCAGTGATTTTCTCAAAATTGGTAACTTGGAGAGAATGTTATTAAACTTCAGTACAAAGAAAGGGGGGATATGGATGGATCTCTTTCAAAAAAAGGCATTGATGTTTATAATCCTAAATTCCATTTAAAAAAAAAAATCCTTTTATTTCCCTCATCCCTGTATTCTTTGCTTTTTCATCATCATCCTTTTTCCAGCTTGCTGTTTACAGTTTCCTTTTTAAGGATTAAGACATGGAAGCATACCTAATGAAATGCCATAACCACCTTTTTCTCCATCCTGTGTGCTGTCATGAATCAGGTGCAAAGAATAGAGGACTGCAAATTAAGGTGTTTAATTGCCACCACCCAAAATTTGGTAGAAGTTCCAACTGCAGCATGAAATGAGAACCTGCTTGTATGCATATCTGCAGAGCAGTTGATTTCTATAATATAAATTATTGTAAATTTTACCTTTGGGTTAAGTGCAATATTCCTTGCAGGCCATCAATAATTTTTCATAGAACTCCTGTTAGTTTTGGATGTATTTTTTAATGGAAGTAGCAATTTAGGCTGCATTTTCAGTGAGGACAGGCAGGAGCATGTAGGTGGTAGTTTTGCAGAGCAGCAGTTTCAATCAGATTTTATACCTGAAATTTGGAACCTGTTGATTTAATGCTCATTCGGAAACTTTATCATAAAGGATTAATTTTTCAAAGCCATTTTAATCTTGTATTGCATCTGTGATTAAATATCTAGATTTCTTGGAAAGGCTTCCATTTCTTTTGAAATTGGGAAAATGATTATACTAGGAAATTTGGATTCTCTGATGAGGGGAAGAAAAGTGTATAGAAAAACATTTTCTCAAACCAGTGATAGTGACCCAGTAGTGGACTTGTGCTTAGTTAATCTTGTAGTTGAGCTGCAATTTTACCACCAAATAAAATACCAGTACAGTAATTTTCATTTGGGTCCTTTGTTCTCTCTCTTTTTTTTTCTTTTTGTCTCTTTTTTAAAGAAGAAGGTGTTACCTGTATTGTCCAATTTCTGTAGCCGAATGTGTCTTCATTTAGAAAACTGTAATTTGCAATCAGTCTGCCCACAACCAAGGTTCGTTTAGTATGCTGTGGATAAATGAAAATTTTAAGTGTTCAGTGACTGCTTTTTGGAAACATTTTTGTCCCTTAGTTTGATACCCAGGCTGTAATCCTGAAGTTAAAAAGGGGATGCGGAAATAAATGTGCAACAGCAGTAAACAGGAGAATAATCTAAACCCTACAGCTTCCCCAGCCCAGAGGGTGGTACAGTCTTTGTGGGCAGTGTCACACAGAAGGATTTTCCTGTGTGTTGGCTGTGCCTGTGAAGGAGCAGGGTCAGTGCAGGGACCCTGTGCTCCCAGCCAGGCTCCACGTTAGCTCTGTGGAGCATCCCTGCGTGTCTCTGTGTATCTGAAGGATTCAGCTTTGAGATTCCAGCTTGCTGCATTTGGCTGCATGTCAGCAAGGAGGTGCTGAGTGGGGAGCATACTCTCCCCACATACTGGGCACAGCCTGTGCTTCAGCTGCCTGTGTTGGTGCTGGGACAGGAGCAGGAGAGGACTGGTGATGGCCACAGGCACAAGTGGCATGGCCTGGGGTGGGAGTCAGGCTGCAGCCTCTCCCTGCCCTGCCTGTGCTCTCAGCCCAGTCAGTGCCTTCCCTTCTGCCCACCGGAGACCCAGCTTGTCCCTTTGTCAGCACTGCTCCCATGCAGCTGTTTCAGCCAGAATTGTAACCATGTCTTAACTCATGTCTAGCACAGTTCTCAATTCCCCTCCCACCTTACTGGCAGCTGCAGGGTTTGCAGGGTGGCCTTGCTTGGCTTGACCTTGCTTGGCTTGGCTGAAGTGGCAGAGGAGCCCCCAGCAGCTGCCACCTGAGCTGGAAGCATCAGCTCAGGGACCAGTGGCAGGCAGTGCTGTAAAACAGGGTGTGCTAAGCATCAAACAGTGCTTGCACGCAGGCTTTTCTGTACATGTGTCTGTACCTTCCTTGCCAGAAATCCCTGAGGCACCTGGCTTTCAGGAATGTTACCCCAGGTGACCTGTAGGGCTCTTTCTCTCTCCTTTTTTAAAAAATGAAATTAATAAACAAGAAAATGGAAAATAAACAAGAAAAGGCAAAAAGCTGTCATCTAAAAGTTAAAAGCTTTATTTATGGTTTTCTGGTGTTCTCAGAATGTGGCCATCTGACTTTCCTGGAGAGTTGTTGTAGTTGTTGCAAGTTCTACACCTGATGGGTTTCTGTAATGTGGTTAGGTGAGGGATGTGTTTTGGAGTTTCTTTGGCTTCTGTCCTTTGGGGACATCCTAGTGAGAGTGGGAAGGTGGAACTACAGAGTGGGCTGTGTTCAGTTATGGGATGGGGCTTTCAGGATTTGGGTGGATGGAGGAATGTGAGCTGTGTGGTGTGCTGTGCATGAAAAACCAGGTGTGGAGGAAAGGTGAGGCTGATGTGGCAGTCCCTGACCTCAGAAGATCCAGTGAGGCAAGTACCAGATTTGATGCCCACAGAAACTGGTGTGAGTTCAGGGCAGGCTGGGGGTGATGTTTATTTTAACACTGCTCATAGGAGCAGTTTGAATAGAAAATGGAATTTTTGCCATGTCCTTCCAAAACAAAAGTAAGAGGCACTGCAGACTAGAAACTGTAATTCAGGCTCCCATCTTCTGTGTCCATCTGCTTTCCACTTCTCTGTGGGATGTACTGTTCATTTTTTATGCTATTTTTAAAATGAAAAGTGACTTTAGCGTAGGAAAATGCTGTTGGCAACAAGAAAATTAATTTTTGGTTGCAGTGTGAAGGTAGGTAGGTCTTTATTGTGTCTTTTTTCAGGTTGATCTTCATTTCATTCATCCTTGTGTAAGAAACAGATCTTTGTGTGACTGAAATGCATTCTCTCCTAGAGCTTGGAGCTGTTACAGAGAAGTATAATGAGGTTAATATAATAACTTCGAGGCTAAAAAATAGTTGTGATTATATGCATGTGTTTTTAGTTGTATTTTAGACATGTTTCATTGTCACAGGGCTAAATTGTGGTACCACTGAAATCCAGCATGAACTTTGCTGTTCGATTATATTAAGACTCAACATTTTTACTGTCTTTTAAAAAAATAAATGAGATGTAATAGTGTGTCTGACTGAGCTTGTGACCCTGTTGAGGCAGCAGTGTGGATTGTGCTCTGCTTTACAGTGACAACACACCTTAGTTCAAGGCACAGAAGTCCTTGGCAGAGTTTCTTATGCCTGGGTTACTCAGCTAAGCTTAGCACCAGAGCTGCTGTGGCTTTTCTGCTCTTACGCTACTCAGTGGTGAAGTTGCTTTAATAAATTCTCAGCATGCAATTAAGTTACTTTGCAAAATTCCTCTGAAATGAGGCAGCACTCCTGTTATCTGGAGGAGATTTTCATTGCTGAGTTTGGGGTAGTGACTCAGTAAAACTTATCTGTGGAATACTAAATTTGGAGGCGTAACCAGGAGGTTGCCATGATAACAAATATTAGGACTTGCTTTCTGGGAAGTGCTCCTAATTTTTCCATTGATGGCCATTAAATGCCTCAAGATAGATGAAACTTTTTATTAGAACTAACATGGTCTTCTTGTCCTCCTCCAGGATTTTGTAGACTTGCTAGTGACTAAATGAAGAAGGGAAATCCAAATTAGCCCCAGCCCTATAAAGACACCACCTCTTATTTAATGCCGTTTCTTATTTTTTCCATTGAAATGTTTGTTTAACTTAGCTTTCATTCATCTTTCTACGAAATATTTATCAGTTTGTATAAACATTTTAAAATTCTACATTGATTTTATTTTCTTGGCACTTTTAAGAAATTTCCTGATGCACAGCATGATCACACAATTACTGGTAGAGCTTTTATTGTAAGTGACCGAAAACAACTCAGTGCATTTATGTTGAAAATTAGGACTCAAACCCAGAAGCTAAAGAGTTACAGTACAATGTGTTAATTTCTTACTCTCCATAAATTGCTTATTTATTAAAATCCGTGTCCTGCAGCTTAGTTTTTACTAAGAGAGCTTTTTTCCCCCTCTTCAGACTGCCTCTGTAGTTGGTTCATATCTATTTTAGAAATGCCACTGTTTCCATAAATCTCCCCTAAGGTCCTTTAACCTTTTTTTCCCCCTCCATTTCTTTACAATTCCCCGAGGTTTTGATTCACTTTGTGAATGACACAATGATGTGGTAATGGGAGCCTAGAAGAGCAAGCCAGGGACTCAAGGAGTGGTGGACGAAAACATCCTCAATGTGGATGTTTTCTGTTTTCTTCGAGGCTGTGTCCTGCTTTTTCCCTCCCCTGTTCTTGCTTTCCCATGGGCTCCCACCCCTCCAAGCTACCAGGGTATCTCTCAGCCTCACCAGCTTTGGGATTTTAATGAGGAACCTCTGCTGAGTACTTTCCAGGTTTAATGTTCATAAAACAAATAAATGCATCATAAAAATCACTCTTGCCCGAGTGTTTGACTCACCTAATTTTTTTTAATGGGGCAGAGTGAGAGAAGGGTCCTAAAATAATTTTTAATCAATTCATGGTGCTTTTCCTGAACATCCCCTATGTTTAGGTTGCTTGAGGAATAAAAGTTAAAAACCTGACCTGTGATTTCACCTTGATTTGTTCAGGAAAAGCTTTGGTTTGTGGATGTTTTTTTGCTTTGTCCCCTCAGACGCTCTGCCAGTCTCTAGATGGGATTTACTTAAGAGCAAAACTGGATATGTCATACTCAAATCAGGCATGTGTTCAGATAAGCACAAGTGTCATGCCTAAGGATTCTTAGGCAAAAAGGTAAAATCGTTGAATCAACTTCCAGAAGCTGTCTAGAAAAGCCCATCCTTGTTCAAATACACCAGGGTGTGGTGTGTTTGGTGTTTCTGCTTTAGCTTTTATTTTTCTTTGTATTTGTAGTAGACATAAAATCTTTGGAGCACCAAGTCATGCTGTTTGTATAAGTACATGGGGTGTATTTAAGAGCCTGATTAGCAGAAACACTGACCATATTCAGACTGAGCTTGAGGAATAGTTGTAGCTACCTCCTTCCTCTAAGGGAAGATATTTAAAAACTTGCAGAGGCTCATTAGCTTAAGTGCCTTGTTAGCTGCTTGTGCTATTTTCCATCATAGTGTCAAGGTAAAAATTACTTGGGGAGAAATAATTGTTCTAAGTATGCTTAATTCAGTTCAGTGAATCTGACACCTCCTCTGTCATTTTTATTTATTTATAAAAATGGGAGAGAGTTGGGCACCTGTCAAAAGCAGAGAAACACATGATGGCACTTTCTGTTACAGGAATGTTTTATTTTGTTAAAATCCTGTAGCTGCTTGCAAGTTTATTTCTAAAGATTTCTCTAATCATGTTGGACACCTCATGGTAGTTTTAAGTCCTTTTGTTCACACCATGAGGTAGTGAAGATGCAATTCACTCTGAGATTGTTTCCAGTATAGCTTAAGAAATCACTTTATATTTTCCTGTAATTTATGTAGCTATCCTTAAAACTGCTGTTTTTAATGAAATTTCATTTACATCTTCTCCCACTGGAGACAGCTGTAGGTTAGGACTAGCCTGACTAAGCTGTGCCAAAGGTAGGAGTAAGGAGTTTTTTACATGCTGATTAATTCTCTTTTGCTCCTTTGGGAATATCTGGTATTGCTTAAATTGATTGCTGTAAGCAATATGGCAACATTTTTGACCTTCTAAACTGAAATTCAGCAAAAAAAGAAAATAGAAAAATATAAACCTCCATGTTTCAGTTTTACATAACTATACAGTTGAAGTATAGTGGTAAAAACAGGGGTGTCATTTTCTGCAGTGGTGGTGTTGGCTGGTGATCTCAAACCCTTTGGGAGAGATAGAATCTGAGAACGTGGTAGTTGTCCGTCCCCTGCACAGAGAAAGTATCGGGTGAGAATCTGTTTTTCTTTCTCTGTAATCTGGCTTCTCATCTCTCCCATGGCCAGCTTTGTGAATCAGAGCACCCGATGCCTTCCTTAGGTGTCTCCCACCTGCACTGTTGTGTAACTACAGACAGGGGCAGCTTCCACTACGTTTACTTCTCTACCGAGCTTTGTGGGAAGCCCGAAGCCAAGGCTATGTGCTGCTTTCTGAAGTTAATTTACAGATGTGGGGTGCCAGGTGACCAGGAGTGTCCTCCCACAGCTCCCTTTGTCGCACAGAGACCAGACGGCTCATCCATCACCCTTCACCCCACCTCCGGTGCCCGCCTCCCTCCTCCCCATATTCCCCCAAGATATGGTAATGAAGCAGGTGCCCTGGACTGCAGCTCTCCCTGAGCTTCAGAAGCAGCAGGAGGTTTAGAAAAGCTGAAACCAAGGAGGAGGAGGCAGCACTTCTCCTGAACCTGTTGGCAGTCGGGTCAGTCACGGCCATGCACCCCACAGCCATCGCACTGCCTGCGGGGGGAGAAAGTGAGGAACCGATTTATCACACCCCAATCACCCCAGTGGGACCGCGGGACCCCACAATCGGGCCATGGCAGGCACGGAGGAGCTGAGCCGTGCAGGGCTGGCCTGGTTGGTGGTGGCCATGCTCAGAGCTGTTCCCACAGTGGCCGAGGGCTGCGGTGACCTCCCCGCCGGGAGAGCCCCGCCGGAGCCCCAGGCTCCTCATTGAGATTCCAGGCACAGGGAGCGCCTCTGCAGCTGTACGCTGGAGGCCGTGGCCGAGGAGGCATCCAGAGAGGGGCCCCAAAAAATCATCAAAGAAGCGGCCCCTTCGCTGCGCCTCTGAATAGGCAGACAAACCAGAGGTCCTCCTCTCTCCGCCAGCGTGTTGGGAAAGACATTAACATAACCTCTTTTTCTTTCCTTCATTTTAATTTCCCCAAGCTACCGAAATGCTACTGTGTTTAAATATCATGTTCTGACAGTTTGCATCGGGGAGCGAAGAGTGGTGCACCAGCCTGGTGGGTGTCTGTGCAGCTATTTTTATAAAAAACGAAACTTACTTGAGCTGAGAGTTTTCATTCAGGTCACCCTAGACTTAATTGTTTGGTGTCAGGTCGTTAAGATCCAGAATTAGCTCCCTGCACTTGGAAAGGGCTTGCTTCCGAGTGCTTTAGAAATGCAAAGGCAAGTTTTCAAGCCCTGCTTTCTTTTTCCAAATCTGTTTTGATTTCAGCTGGTTTTGAAGCGAGTGGACACTTACTCAGTTTACTCAAGCAGCAAGAACTAACTGTAAATCCGCATCCCACTCTTCAGCACGAACGAGATGGCAGCTCCTGAAAGGTTCGCATCTTTAAGGAAATTGGCGTCTGTTTTCGGAGCCCTTATTAGGCTGACAGGATGCAGACCACTTCTCATGGCCATTGAGGCTCAGAAATGAGTCACTGTGCTTTGATGGGTGGCACATTAGCGTTTCGATTGGAATAACTTTCATGTTCCCTCGGACAGGAACTGGGGCTGTACAAGCAGGGAGTGCCCTACATCATCAGAGCGTGTGGGAATGTACAAAAGGCTTGCATAACTCAAAAGCTCTAATTTTTTGAGTGTTACGCTTAAATGCAATGAAAGGTGCTACTTCTGATGCTCAGAGCAGAAAGTTTAATGCATTATTTATTGGTAGATTTGTGGTAGCCACCTGACTGCATTTCATATAACTGAGACTTTGTTTTCAGTCAGTGCCCCTGGGCTTGTTACCTGGTTACTTTGGGCCATAAGAAAGTTAATAGTCGCTCGGGTGCTTTTGTAAATATCAAGGGTAGCATTGGATGCTGACTTGGTTAACCTAATGATTTTTTTTTTCAAACCATTGGTATGTATGAGTTGATTAAAACAAAAGCAGAGGCTTCTTAAATATAGTATGTTCTGAATTAAAGGGTGTGGTGTTGGCTTTGAATGAGCTTGATGCAGCAACAAGCATGCAGCAGTTGGTAAATAAAGATGGATTTTCTTTTGTTCTGCTGGTGCTTGCTGCTCATTATTCTCCACTTACCCCGTGAGCTTCCCAGGGAGTGGCAGCTGTTTCTGATGTTAGACACTCTATCAGTGGTAGACAGCTCCAGATTCGGTGAGATACTGTTGTGGGGAGGAGAGGAAAATAATCTAACCCTGCATTATTGTAAATCCTCAGTAGAATTAACTTTTCATGAGCCAAAGGAGTTTTGTGTTTAACTTTTTCTGAAATATTCAGGCATAAGAGTGCTTTGCAGTATGTGTTACAGCAAAAAAGCTTTTCTGGCATGAGATGGATTTACATTCTGAGTGTGTGTTAAGTATTTTAATGTGCAGTGTGTGGGGGCAGGCACAAGGCAATAAAGGGAAATCAGTCTATAACAATCTTTGTGTATGTTTCCAGATATATACAGTTTGGGAATCTTTGCAATTTGGAAATTGCTCGGAGTAAACAGAATGATACATAAAGATTTTAAATAATAAAGCCAGCAAGCTACAGAGGAGTCTGTTTGGTTCCAGGATTTTATATGTAGGATTTATAACCCATGCTTTTGCTTTCCTGTCTCTGCAGTGTTAGCATTCTGTTACTGAAAACAAAGAAGGCTCTGCCAGGGCATTACACAAGCAATGAATCACAGAGGAAAAAATGTTTTGCTTTGTAAATTGTTCACTTTTCCATGGTGGATCACTATTTTTTTTTTTAGTGTTGTCTGATAGAATTTGCCACACATGCTTGCATTTACTGTACTCTGTATGATTCTTTCTAGTGTGACTACATAACTGCTAATATTAGTGACTTCAAGTAACTTCTTCTTGTGATTCTTAAAAACAAAACCGCAACAGGAACAAAGAACACAGGGCAAAAATTGAAACAGCTCAGTTCACTCTTGAGGCATGACAGCTTGCTGAGTATATTGGAGGAAGGAAAAGGTGTTGATGTTTTTCAGACAGCTTTGTCCCAGCAGTTCCACATAATTATTTTTTTGTCTGTATTGACAAACTCCTTTTCTGCCTCCAGTACTCAGATTTGCTGTCACCTTTTGATGTGGTCCTCGTGGGCTGTAGGCCATTTATAGTCTTTTAGCTAATCATAAAACTATAAACTTGTTTCTTAAGAATATGCACTTTGTACATCTTTTTGATGACTGTTGGTGAGTCTGTGTTTCCGAGGTTCTGCAGAGGAGTGATGGCTTGCTCAGGCTTGAATGTAAAATTATACTTGGAGATCATTTCCTTGGGAAGTCACACACCAGGCAGTGTCTTGCCACTTTTTTGCAGGATGCAGAAGTACAACCTCAGTGTGTTATATAACAAAAGCTTGTACCACAGATGCTGCACTGTGCCTCATACTCTCCTTGGCAAGAACAATAATCAGTAATATGTTGGATTGCCATATTACAGTATTCATTAAGCTTCAGACACGTGGAAAAAATTTTAAATAAAATCATGTTACTTATTTGCAAATTAAAAAGGTGGATCAGGAACCATAACCAGCTAAAGCAGTGCTTAAAGGAAGGTACAAGTAGAATGATCCCTGCAGAAAGGCTGGTGGTAATGAAATCCTGGATTTTTCACACAGAAGCAGTGAGTGTGGAGGAGGATGCTATATATGTATGGAACGCACAATTTTAAAGACTGTGTGATTAATCCTGTTAGAGGATGTGTTTCTAACAGAGAAGCAGATCGGTGGGATAAAGCTGTAAGGAAGTATGAGAGCCAAACATAAGCATCTAATCTTAGAGAAAGTCTCCTGTGACAGTACAGTGTCATTCTGTTTAAAATTATGTGTACTTTGCTGCAAATAATCAGATAATAATTTCAGAATCTACAAAAAATTATTGTCCCCTCTGTAAATGCCAGTGGGGAGGATGTGTAGCATAAATGAGGGAGTAAGGGAAGTAAAAATTCTCAGTCTTGTCCCTTTTCAGATATTATTTGTCCCATCCAATCTGGGTTTAGTCCTAAGTGCAGATTTGATAAGAGGTGTTGGTAGTCATTAGGTCTCCTGGGTGTGCTTTATGCAAGAGAAGAAAATACCAATGAGTCAGGTATGTAACAGCCCATTCCAAAATCCTGATAGTCTAGGCAGCCACCTTCCCAGCCTGCTTACCTGGCAAACCTCTAGTCAGGAGCTGGGCTGAGCATGCCAGTGTCTTCTCGCCCCTGTAGTCACATCTGTGGTGTAACAGTAATGAGATTGGAGTAATCTCGCTGATCTGGGCCGAGTTGGACTGATAATTTAAATGTGAAAGGCTTCATAATCTCCTGCTGATCCCAGAAAGTTTTTGGCATTTAATTAAGGTCAGAATTAAAAAGATGATGACAACAAAACCTTCTACATTTACCTCCTTGCCTATAAATGTTAAACCATGACAGGTGAGTTCTGAAATTCCTGGAGCGATGATGACACTTTCGTAAGCACCTTACAGGCTGGTGTAACACTTAGGGCAGTAACAGCCCTCGCTAAAAGGAACAATGAGAAGGTTTGTGCTCCTTTTCCTCTCCTCTTTCTTGCCCCATACCTGTTTCATTAGTTCACATGGTTGTTTTCTGCAGACATGGCCACTGCAAAGGTGACTCTGTGTGACTCTCCCTAACAGTTCTGTAGCTCTTAGTTTTTTGGTTTAGATGAGGAAATTGAAATCCCAGTGAGGGCTAAAGAGGTGAAAGCAGCTGGTGGGGCTGTGCACACCCATGTCTGTGTTGTGTGGGTGTCGGGGTTGCTTCTGCTTCTGTGTGCAGGAGGGAGAAGGATGAGTGTGAGCAGAGAAGTGACACAGCTGCTGCCCAGAGCAGGTTGAAACTGCACCACAGATGGAGAGGAGCTCTGTGGGGACAGGAAGGAGACAGAGCAGCTGCAAGGGAGTTCCTGGGGCAGGGTGCACTTTCCTGGGAGAGAAATCACCAGCAGAGGAAAACTGAGCAATGGGAAAGCATGAGAAGAGCCTTGGAGAACAGCAGAGCCGCAGAAGGTTGCCAGAGCTAATAAATCTGGTGAGCCTTCTCTCATCTATCTTGGTTGTTTGAAGAGCTTGCCAGGAGGTGAACCTGTGGTCACTGGGCACCAGCCACTGCAGGGCAGCATTACAGGGTGCACAGTGGTCCTGCTGTGGCAGGCTGGAAAGTTCAGCTCTGAGTGTGCTCTGTCATCTTCTCAGTGTTAAACAGACCAGTGAGAAACCATACAGAAGGGAGGAGGGCATGGTTGATGTGTGGCTGTGGGTGGTTTGTAGTTGACCTCTTGCTTTTAAAATGTTTAAATCAGTTTTTGGGGTGAGCAGAATTGGAAAAGTGTGGCCAGTACTGTGTTTAGAATAACACCTTGAATGAGATTTTTGTGACTCAGCTGAGTAGAAACAGGACCTTTTAGGACCTAGAGGGGCAGCTTGACACCATGAAAAGCTATTTGAGATTCTTGAGACTGCCTCAGAAAACAATGATCTGGTAAATGAGCAGAAAACTCAGGCATACTGACAGTCATCCAGAAGAGCCATCGATGGGATTTCTGCTTCCTTCCCTGAAGACCTTAATAAATCCAGTAAATAACTGAGGTTTTGATTAACTCTTTTCTTCTTATTCTGCTGCTGAACATTTTGAATGTGGCTGTAACGCAGTCACGGAAGTGTCACCTGTGCAGGTTACTCAGATGAGCAGTAGCATGGTGTGAGCAATGGGTGTTTCCTCAGACAAAGAAAGGTGGCATATCTTTCAGAGTAGATGTTTGTTTTTGACTTTGTGGTGGCTATACATCATCCAGTGTTTTCTCCTTCATATTGTGATATATCATCTTGTGTTTCATGCTTGAGATGTTGTGAGAGAAGTGAGTGATGTTATGTAACATAAGCAGAGAATTATCTTCTTATGGTCTGAAAGTGACTGTTGGTTTGATAAAGCAGTTGACTAATTAGTAAATTACCCATTCTTGTTTAAAATACTTGCGCTGCAAAATGTAAATGAAAAAAATTTCTCCACTTGTCAGTATGAAAAATGACAATAGCAAAAATAATACATAGGACATCTGCTCTGATTTTTTTTAAATTTACAATGCATTTAAGGCAGATGTTGCAGAATTTGAATGGAAATCAAAGTAGATGGAAGAACAAAACATAGCTGTTTACCTTTTGTGAAGTCCCATTTTTATGGCTAACATCACTATCAGTATGTGACTCAGTGCCTGTGTTTTTCCACTGTTTGTATCAGACTGAACTGAATGTTCTTACAACTGCTGCTGTCAGGATGACATACAGTTCCAATATTAACAGAAATTATTGGTGTGTCAGTATTTTGGGGTGTTTTCTGATGTTGTTTCCCTTTGTCCATCCTCTCTTTCCAGGAGAATACATCAAAACATGGAGGCCGCGGTATTTTCTCTTGAAGAATGATGGCACCTTCATTGGCTACAAGGAGCGGCCACAGGATGTGGACCAGCGGGAATCACCTTTAAATAACTTCTCAGTAGCTCGTAAGTGTTTCTAGCTGCTTCCTTGTCCACTTTGGGGCTGATGTCTTCTTGTAACATAGCTGGGAGGCTGCATCAGTAACATTCAGATCTGCCCAGAGCACTGACTAAACACAAAGTGTGTTTATTTGAGCTGATAAATCCCACTGTATTTCAGGAATGATTGTAAGGTGGAGGTTTGATGCTCTACTTATTTTTCTTGGTTTTTTTAAGTTTTCTGGTAATTTAGCATTTCTGGTTATTGAATAAAATGGGTTTATTTGTTAATATTTTGTATATATGTTAGTCAGCAAATTGCTTTAAAGTGAAAATTCACTCAGGTGCATGTACTTGGTGGGTAGGTACAGCAGAAGCATTTCTGCCACCAGATCTGGATTCCAGTGGCATTGACATTGGTCAAAGTTATTTAATTGTCAGCAGAAGAGAAAGCAGAGTGAGCACATGTTTTCATGAAGCACACTTGGATTTTCTTAATTTTGAACACAAACCCATAGTTCTTCTATCAAAGCCAACAAAAGGGTTTGGAAATAATAACATCTCCTAACCTCTGCACTCTGTAGTATGCAAACATTTCCGACTTTGCTCAGGTGCTGCAGCACAGGATGTGATAGAAGACTCTGAAGATAATTTCCTTTTCTTGCTCATGTTTTTAACTTTTCACTGTATACTTCCAGCTTTTATTTTCTCCTGTTCTTAATCTTTCCTGTCTCGTGATCTGCCTGTGTCTCGTTCCACCACTTAAAAGTAGATCATTGTGGCACGTTGTATTTAACAATGATCTGTTCCATGTTCCTGGTGACTACTGGAAGCAAAGCTCTGCAGAGAGAAGGGTAGGGGCTTTCCCTCTTCATTACAAGGTAGCTCAAAATACAGGGGATTCATCTTTGTAGCTGATCATTAAGCAGGTATTTATTTTAAAACACCTGCTCCTGGAAGAGGGCTGGGCAGCAGTAGGAATTAATGGAAATGTTCATTATTTTTCCTCCAGTAGCAGCACCTACCTGTTGTGAGTGATGAGGGAATACATAATGGACATGCTGCTTCCTGGTGCCTCTGTGCAGGATTCCAAGAGTGCTTTGGGGCTTTTTGTGTCGTTTGAGAGGGAGAATTCTCAGAGTGTTTTCACTTCAGTAATGACATGGTACTTTCCTCTTTAGATTGGTATCTTCTTACAGATCAAGAAGGTAAAGCAAAGCAGAAGAAAGCCATTAATTTATAAATTAATTCAGTACTTGGTCTATAGCCAGAGGCTTTTAACAAATGCACTTTCTGGAGGACACTTCCATCCTCTTGCTGCTGCTAACTGCATTACTTGGGCAGCTCAGTACTAAGGAGTAAAAATGTGTCCATCACCTTTTTTTTGTCTAAGATGCCTTTAAAATGGGTTAACTTAAATCAGTTTTCTCAACAGCAACATGGTGCTTTTTTGGCAGATTGAGCCCATTAGTCTCAGCATTTATAGATAAACAGGTTTGTTACCATGGCATTGGAGCATTGTCAGAGAAGACACAGCACGTGCCTATAGATAGATGAGTTGTGAGAGTTGCCTGTAAGAGGCACTGTGGGCTGGTGGTGGGTGGGAGGATGTTCCTAGCAGTGACTCTTGCCTGGTGGCATCTCAGGAAGGCCTTGAAGATTGGAGTGGGGCCTCCTTGCTAGAAGTCATTATTGTGGATTTGGGCCCACAGAAGCAGCTGTTTCCCCACCAGGATTTAATTTCATGTAGGCAGCAGCAGGCAGTGCTGCCAGCACTTCTGTCCCTTCTGGGTGCCCTCCACACTTCCACAGATTGACAGAATATTCTGAGTTGGATGGGACCCACAGGATCATCGAGTCCAACTCTTCATGTAAATGGCCCATATGGGGATTGAACCCACAAACTTGGTGTTATTAGCACCAGGCTCTGACCAGCTGAGCCCATCTCAGGGATCACTTTGGATGTACTTTGCACCACAGGCTTTCCCTTTGAACCTGCTTGCCTGATCCTTTCATTCAGGTTAACATCTTGTGTTAGTGTGAATGAATTTGAGCTGTCTCTGGAGGAAGGCTCAGGCCAGAGCACAGGCCTGCAGAAGCCTCCTGCCAGTGAAAGGTGGGGGAAATTATTTTGTAAAAAATGAATTAATTTAAATATCAAGATTAAATATTTCGTAAAAATTAATCTTTGTTTTGTTTTCGTCCAAGAGACCATGATAGCCCTGACTTTTTTTGTTAATTAGTGAACCAGATTTTTTTTTTTAATGAGATGGCAGGCTGTCTCTGTCAGTCTGTTCTTTGGAAGTGGTCCCATGTTTCTGATTAAAATCTTTACCCTCTTCTGCTGTACAAAAATGTAGGCTTTTTTATCTTTGCAAGTAAAAGGAGGTTTTTTTTAATGGGGGAATTTTATTACTTGTCGTGTAAAATTCATATTGAGTGATTTTGTCAGCACATGAGACGTGGGAAATAATTAATGAGAAAGCTATGACAGAAGATAACAACTAATGGTCACCTGTCTTTTCCTTTAATGGGTATGAAGAAAGTATAAGCAATAAATAGTGTGTGATTTCCATGTGCTTGACAGTCCTTTCTTTCTCCCACAGTGCTTTTTCCTTTTGGTCTGTGAGGGTTTTAATTGTACATTTTTGAAAACTTGTTTCAAAGCCCCTCTATCTAAAGAGAGGCATACTATTTATTTAAAATAACCTTTTCTCCACCTAATTTTCCTTTTAAAATAATTATATACTGATGTTTGCTGTGCTTAAGGAGTTTATTTTCTCTGGAATTAACCTATTGATGATTAAAAAAAAAAAATGACAACAGACAAAAAACAAATACAGAAGACCCCAAAGTAACACTTGTGAAGCATGGTGCCTAAATGTTTGAATTTTATTTGTGTTTTGTGTTCTGTACTTTACTACTAATAAGGTAGAAGGAATAAAAAAGTCTGTACCTAAAAGTTCTGCTCCAGAGCTCCTGCAGATGAATAACCAGTAGAGGCTGAGTTGTAAATCTGTGAGATAAGTAGCCTTCATACCAATTGTAATCTCGGATTATCATCTATGTCTCCCTATTAGGTTATAAGCCTTTAAAACCATATAGCTGAGAAAAGCAGTATATTGTGAAAAACCACATGGAGAGAGAGGCTGTTCCTGTTAGAAAGGGATTATTGCTGCCGGCTGTCAAAAAGGAAGATGGACTGTGGTGGTTTTGTTGTACTGCTGAAAACATAATTGCTCAACAATACGAGAGCTCCTTTTGGGACAGGACTGTGTGTCTGCAGTCAAGCAGTTTTCAGAGGGCACAGGATGGCCAGATTAGTGGTTGGATTTTTTGATTTTTTTTGTGTGCTGCTACTAAGAGCCACCTTTGTGCAGGTCTGTAACTTGGTGCTCCTGGCCCCTCACTTTTGCCGTGCTGAACAGTTCAGAGTTGAATCCATCCAGTGATGTTACAGAAAACAGACACTTCAACATAATATTTGTGTTTGTCTTCCAAGAGTTTTATTTCTTCATCATTCTATTTTCCTTATTTACCTTTTTCCTTTTTTTTTTTTCTGTTTTCTTTTTTCTGTTTCTCCATACCCTTCCTTAAAGAAACCAAAGTAGGAATAGGAAGGATTCTTCCTTGACATTATTGTTTTAAGTGTGATGTCATTATATAGGGAGCAGAGTTTGACACTTTCATCGAAAGTAATCTGCCTTTTAGCTTAAGTGCTGGGAAAGCAAATATTGTGACATTTTAGAAAGTCACTGGGATAATACTAAGTGTCTTTCAAATACAAAATGGTAATTTACATTTGAATGCCTTGGTGTCTATTCCTGTTAGGAACAATTTCTCTGTCCTACTTACTTTAAAAGACCAAACGCCAGGAAAGAATCAAGAGGTTCTTTAGAGAAATTTAAAGAATTTTCAACAGGCTGCTGTTTATAGTACCTACTCTAGTGCAAATGGGGAATACTTTCCTGTTTCACAGGAAAAACTTCCTTCAAAGTGGGTAAGCGACCCTCAGCCCCTATTTGAAATGGAATGTTTTTATAGCAGAATCCCCAAACATGCCATAAATCAGACCTAAAACTAACACAGCATCTCTCTCTGCTCCGCTGGAGTGGTGCACATTGCAGTAATACATTGATGATTAGAGAATGTCAATTTTGGATTTCTCTAACTTCAGCTACAGTGAAGAGCACGCAGTTGAGTTTAAAAGTAAGAAAAAAAATACTGTTTACTTGTTTACAAATCCATGTGATTATCATACATGGTGAGAAACAAGTGGTAGTTTCAAACTTCTAGAACCTATATGGTATGGCATTTTGGTAAAGGAAAGCCTTCTGTATTTCTTGATATGTGCTGTTATGATTGAGCAGGGTAATTAGACAGCATATTGTTCACTAAACAAAACAATTCTGGGTGACATTCCTGAATTATAGTGGTTATTAACTGACAAATCTCTATTATTCATCTTGCTGTATGCCTTAAAGATTGCTGGATCAGCAAGCTTAACAAATATCAATGGACAGTGCTGATTTAGGGGAAGAGTGACATGTAATTGGTCCCTGTCTACAACAGGAAAAACCTTGTGTGGTTTATCATGCTGTAATTAAATGGTTAAATCTAGAGTTCTTGGCTAGTTTAAATATCTATACAGCTACTTCAGAATATGAATCTAAAGTGTTTTTAAAATCTAAGCAAAACCTCTGTGGTTATTTCTTTATGATGCTGTACTTTGGGATAAGTATGGGAGAACAGCTCTGGGTTAGGAAATAGCCTGATGTTGTTCTTGAGTCTGCAGCCACATTCGGTGTCTTAGGGCTGCATTGTGCAGGCTCCTGGAGGACAACCTCAGCCTCCCTCTAATGACATTAAGCAGATAAAAACGGGAGGCAGAACAAACAAACAACAAAAAAAGAAGGGCAGCTAAGGAGGTGGGAGGTCTGGAAGCAGGAGTGAGATCTTTGGGGTGGAATTTATCAGCCCCAGGCTCACCCCGGGCAGTTGTGTTTGGCTCTCACAGAGGTGGCTGCCAGCCTGAACCCAGCACGGCCACATTGCTGCGTGGAAGTTGTTTAATCTGAATGAAGGAGTGCCATTTATTGCACTAAAGCCTTTGCATGACTCATTAATAAACTTTCTCTTATCTAATTGGAGTGCTTTAGGAGGACGCAGTATAACCTCAGCGTGCTATTAAAGAAAAATGATATTTTCTTGTAATGAAAAATGCAGAGTTACTAATTGAAAAGCTTATAATTCCAGCAGCAAATGAGGCATGAAATACACTGCCAAAAATACAGTGCTCAAAAACACTGGCGGTAAATATTTTATCTTGGTGCTAATTAAGAGCTTGAACTTAAAACTGAGCATTCTAAATTTACACAATAATGAAATTAACCTAATGGTACCAGTGCAACCTTAGTAATGTGTACTGTTATTCTGGTGGATTCTGTCCTCCACTTGCACATTGCTGATGGTGGAGGAAGTTCATAGCTCTAGCAGTAAACAGAAATTTCTTCTTGTCTTCATAGTGCCTTTTTATTTATTTAGGAGTCTATTTAGAAACTGAAGACCATATAACAGCAAGCTTGTGGTTTCATTAACTGCAAGGAAAAGAGTTTAATGCAAGGAAAAAACTTCTACAATTAATTTTTTTTTTCCCCTGCTGACTTGGTTTCTTAATTTGACTTTCCTCTGGCAGGATCTGTTTAATTAATTAGCTTTTCTATTAACGTTTATCAAAAAAATGTGGTGGTTTGGCTCCTGTTGTTATTTCATTGATTTTCTTCTGTTTTTCAGATCTCTGTTAGTAGAGCTAAAGTGTACCCTTTATCCAGGAGCATTTTCTGGCCCAAATTTGAAGGATAAACACTTGTAACGTCCTAAGAAGCTTAAAGTAAAATTTAAAAATTAAAAAAAAAAAAAAATTAAAATTTCAAGATTAAAAAAAATTTAAAATTAAAAAAAAAAAAAAATTAAAAATTACACTCAGGTCTCGACAGAACATTTTGATGAAGGAAGTGGTGGCTTAGCATGTAGCTGTAATTCTGTAACCTTTTTAGGCTATGCTTAGAGCCTGGCAGGGATGGAAGCTGCTCACACCCAACTGCTGCAGCTCTCCTGGAGGCTTTTGGAGTGGGGTCTTCTCAGGGGGTGCCTTTGCAGTTTGATGTTCCCTCTAGTGTTTGAGGACTGGAAATGCTGAGTCTGATCTTCATCAGGTTGCTGCAAAATGATCAGATGTTCTTCCTGCAGCTCCCTGGAACCCACGGACAGGGTTTTACGTGGGAAAGTCAATAGGAGGGGATGTGGGGGCTTGATTTTAGTTTCAGTGTATGTAATTGCTGCATTATCAAATGGCTTTGGCCGTGTGCTGTGCTCTGGATGACCTTTAGAGTATGGGACCTGAGTCTGAATGGTTTCTGTGTTATCACATCACATTTCTGCTTACCTCTATGGGCAGACCCAATGTGGAGCCTTTCAAAGCAGAATTTGATTTCAGAGCTGCTTAGATGGCTATCTCCCAAGCTATTTATTGGTTTCATCAACACAGTAAATTGTCTCAAGTCTCCTAAAGAAGTACTTACAGAGATTTCTATGGCTGATTAATTGCAACAGTTTGCTAGATAAGAATAAAGACAAATGATTATTTAAACCTGCTTATGTACCATGACTCTTTCTTCCTTGATTGTGGTAGAGTGCCAGCTGATGAAGACAGAGCGACCTAAACCAAACACATTTATCATTAGATGCCTCCAGTGGACCACAGTAATTGAAAGAACATTTCATGTGGAGACTCCAGAGGAGCGGTATGTTTCATTCATATTTAATGCATAAACTCCTTGCAAAAGCAGATGCAAGTGTTCAGCATTAATAGTGAGTCCTCTGCTGAAGCTCTTATTTATCAGATGATGTACGTCTGGACTGAAAAGTGACAAAGAATTTTTGAGTGCCTTCAGTTTTAGTGCATTTTCCAGTATAAAAGCAACCCTAAAGGAGGGTTTCAGAGAGTGGATTTTGAGCAGTGTTTGTAAGTGAATTGTTGCTAGGTTGGGTATCCAAAATGGACAGGTGCAGGTGTGTACCAGCACACAGGTAGTTATTTCTGGAATGTAAGGTTCATTTCTCACTGGAAATGTTGTGGTATGTAAAATGAAGGGTTTCTGACCTGGGAGTTTCTGGAAGGATGAGCACAAATGAAATAGAGATTCAGGCAGAGTTGAGTTGTACCAAAATAGTGACCTTTTAAAGTCTATTTAGACACCCTATTTCTAAAGGAAAAGTTAGTTGTATCATTGCTGATTGCTAATGTTTTATGCAAATTAGATAATAAAGGTGATAGTTATCTGCTGCAGGTGCAGATTTCTGTTTCATCTTTTAGGAAACAAAGCTAAGAGCTACATCCTGTGCTCTCATCACTGGAGAATTGATCTCTTACCTCCAGAGAGAACAGTTTTCCAGCACAGCTATAACACAGCAACTGAGTATTTAAATATTTACTTGCTCTCCAGAAACGGAACTGAAATTATTCCAGTATCATTGCCCTAAAGGAATGGATATCTTAAAAGCCTGGTCCTCCCTAGATATGATCCTAGCACATTTTTATTTTGAAGACCACTAAATTGTACCAAGAATTACTCACTTATTTCTTTCTTAACCTTTGCATGCACTTTGCATGCTCCTTATTATTGTTTTTGATTCTGTTACAATGATCACAAGAAGGTTTATTCAAATTAAAAGCAAAGAAAAAGAAACTTGTCCTTGTTTCTTTTAGGAACTTCGTGGTCACTGACCCTAAAGGGAGTGAATAGCAGTTTCCACTTGGGGGAAGATTGTATTTCAGTCTTGTTTTGTTCCCTCCTAGCCAATTAAGTCAGCTTTGTGACACTTCAGGGCTCAGAGTGTTAGTCACCTCTGTTGTGTATACTCTTGAGACATAAAAGCTGAGGGTGAAATTCTGTTCTCTCAGAAATCAAAGATACTCACTTCAGGAGGGCTGAGATCTCAACCAAGTCAGTAACAAAAGAGATATGAAGGTCAATATGCCTTTAGCTTCCTATATGCCTTTAGAACCAATGTTTGCTTTTTTGAAAGAAATGGAGAGAGAAAAATGTGGAAGAAGAAGTTCTTTTTGTAATAATTTTGAATGTAAAAATATGATTAGTAAATAAGGGAATTGTTTAGTGTTAGTGGTGGTGAATAGAGCAGTCTGTGCTGGGAATATAAGGAGAATGTTCTGAGTATTTGACATCACCTTGCTGCCCCATATAGGGCTGGGTGAATTGTGCACAATTCAGGCAAAATCCAAAATAAAAATGCACAAGGCAGGGAAGACCTTGTGTGGTGCAATTTTTATTAAAATCTTGTATTGGATACTTTTTCCCATGGACTTTGCTTCCTCTGGGGAATGATCTGCCTCTTGCATCCATTATAAATGGAAACTCACATGTTCAGATATGATTTAAAGAAAAAAAAAACCAGCTTCATAGGACCAGTGAAAAATTGGACATTGATAAGGATGGCACAGCTGCACTGCAGATTGTGCACAGAGTTGTTCAGCATTGGCTGCTGCTGATCCTGCTGTAGTAGCAAAATATTTTACCTGAGATGTCCTTAGGAGTAGAATTGAACCAGTCCCTAGAAACACCAACTAAATCACCACATCCTGTTCCCTGCATATTCAAAAGACAGTAAACATGCAAGTGCATATAGTCCACTGGAGGTGTCTTCAGCCCCTGTGTGTGTCTTTAAAGCCTGTCCTGAGACCCTGGAAGCCCTTATGAGTTGTACTCTTTATGTTCAATAAATTTGCAGTGAAATCGAGTGAAGGCCAAGAACTTTCACTTCAGTAGCTTCAAAGGTGTGAAATCTCCCCAAGGACACTGGAGTGGAAGTTGTCTCCATGGGAGTTGAAGGGGTCACTGTTAGAGCACTGGTTGCTGAAACAGCTGTGGAAACTTTATCATAACCAAGACCTGTGCCTAAGATGAAATGTCACTGCTTTTGCTGACATTCTGCTAAAGTTTACACAGCAATTGCTGTACTAATGCCATCATCTTTACAACAGAAGAATAACCTAAGTGTCCTGAGCTTTAAGACCTTTTCCAAGAACATCTCTTGCCACTGCAGCCACTAAAATTCGGGATCCTTGTTTGAAGAGGTGCCATAGTGTCCCCGGAGTTGGATGTGTGTTTCAGGGCACCACAGAAATGTAGAAACTGTCTTTAATTGCTTTGTGTAAGCCTTTTGCTTTTTGGTTTTGGCAAGTCTGTTTTGGTTATGTAAACCTCTGTATGACCAGGTCATATCCTGAGCTGTTGACTGACTGCCCATTAGAAATTCTGTTATCCAAAAAGTCTTGTATTATGTCCAGACTGGGAGGACTTCAGTTGTCTCTTGTTTCTAGTATGATTAATAAAGATTTTAAAAATGCATTTTTACAGTGCTTGAAAATGCACATAATTCATATCTTCCATTGATTCATGAGAGAGTATTAGTGGCTCTGTATTCCTTGGTGATCCTTGCCATGGCGATGGTAATCTAAAGCCACAAGTAATTAATGCTTTTGCCTATATTTTGCCAGGGAAGAATGGACAAAAGCCATCCAAACAGTAGCAGACAGCCTCAAGAAACAAGAGGAAGAGATGATGGATTTCAGATCTGGCTCTCCCAGTGATAATTCAGGTGCCGAAGAAATGGAAGTTTCTATGACAAAGCCAAAACACAAAGTGGTAAGTGGGTATAACAGGAATGACTCTTTTAGGTCTTCTCAAATATAAACAAGAAGTAGCCATCAAGCTGTGTCTGTACCCCTGACAATTACATGACTGGCTGTAGATGCAGCTTCTGGAGGAAACAATTGTCTCAGCTGAGCAGAGCCTGCCTGGTCTGCCAGAGTTCTGAGTTCACGTGTCCTTACTGGATGGCTTTCAAGGCCAGCTCAGGTCTGGCTTTGGTTTGCCCATTTTCCTGTGGTACAGAGCTTGAAACCAAAGCTCCTGTTGGACCTTGTGACTCTGTAAACTCCTTGCAGGCTGGTGCAGAAGTATTCTGATGGATTTGCAGGGTTTAGGGTGGGTTCATGGATTTAATTGCTCTGAACTAAGGGTTTAGGCTAACTCCAGTCAACCACTGCAGTGTCTGTCCATAGTGCTCCTACAGTTTGGGATTTTGCATTAGGCACTACCTAATCTGAATGCAGAGGGTCAGCTAAGGAATGGCCTTCCATGGCATGAGTATGTGCCAGAGGAGATCTTTGTCCTGTTGAGCCTTTTTAGGTGTCTGTCTTCAACTTCCCTTTATTTCTTTCTACCCCATTGTGTTCTCTTTACTATTTAGAAAATAGTATTTCTATTTTCAAAAGTTTTCCCACCTGTTCCTGCAAGAGGGAATTGATAGAACCTTTCCCCATGCAAATCCATTGTCTGTGGATTTTAGGTGGCCAGTTCCTTGTGTCTTCATCTCACCATTGTCATCCTCACCCACTTCCATAAATTTGTTTCCGTTTTGTGAAAACCAATGAAGTTTTTCTATAAAAAGATATCCACCAGGGTCTTCACTAAGCTTGTGTGTTACCCTTGTGTCATGTCAGTGCTTTCATAGTGATGTGGTTGGCTACTTTAATGCTACCTGTGTCAGAGCTTGCCAGCAGGCTTCTGGGTCTTTGGCTGAGCAGATCCTGCTCTTGCTGAGGAATCCTTCATAGAAATGCAGGAACCACCTCATTCATCATCAGATGGATACAGTCTTCTGAACACAGCGAAAATCTCTTCCTGGACATGTTAGTGAGGATAACCAAATTATTATCGGGGTCCTGGCATCCACTATATTGAGCAATTTGGCAGAAAATCTCCTCACCCAGCTCTAGGGAAGAATATGGAAGTTTGCTGTTAGGGGCATCTTAAATTTCTTCCCAAACTGAGGCTGCAGCAGCCTCTGGTTGTGTCAGTCCTATTGTTGCCATGTTGGCAATGGTCACGGATCCAATGGTAGAGTCTCTGCTCAGCCTCTGATTCCTCCAGTGTTTTTCCTCATGGTGAAACTAATCAGAGTAAATGGCTGATCTGGGAGGCAGTGTCAGAGACTGGAAAGATGTCTCAAGATATTTTGGGGTGCATGTGTGTGAGGTAAGGGGACAGTCAGCCCTTGCTCTGGTGAGACAGTGAAGTGCCCCACACCCCCCTAGAGCCTGTATCCCAGCCTGGCAGAGCTGCCAGTCACTGACACACCAGAGGCAGTGCTCCATTCTCCCTAACCCAGCTCCTGAGAGGCCAAATGAACACAAGTCCCACCTGGGGGAAGGGCCAGTGAAGGCCAAGGGATATTTAGGGTCCAACACGAGGCCATCACCTTGTCTAGATTCTGCCTGTACTTGGAGTTTCTGTCTGAACACATCTGGAACCCAGGAGTTGGTAGCTGTATTTGTGCTCTTCTAGATATTTTCTATCTTTTTCTCCTCATTCCCTCTTGTTGGCATATTTTGAGTAACTTACCATCGAATGGATTTAAAGTTTGCTAAGGTGAATGGTCCAAGTTAATATTGTGAGAGGTGTTTTATGTTGATTGGATATTGTAGTAAATCTTTATCCAAAGTTGCCTGATTTTCTAAAGTTTGCCAGGAAGTGTTTTGTGTTGTTTTTGACCTCATGAGAATATCTGGTTGGTATTTCTTCCACACGTCTAGCTCAGAATAAGGAGAAGGTAGTTTTCAGTCAAAACCTGTGTTTGCTGGCAAAAAGGTCATGGAATCCCAGGTATGGAAGCTTGATCAGACACAGACATGTGGTCTGAGAAAATCTGGCAGAAAACACTGGTGTATATTGAAGCTTCGTCAAAAGAAAGGAGGAGTTCCACTTCGGAGTGCTAAATGGCTGCCCAGAAAGATAAAGCAGCACATGTTGGAAGGGTCAGGGAAAGAGCTGATGAAGTTGCAAATTGCCTCGGAGGCTGAAACAATAGCTCGCCTCAGGGTGGAGTGAGAATTAACAGCCCAAAAGCAACTAGCCCGAAACCTGAGAAACCAGTTAAACAACTTCGTGCGGGAACCAAAGAGCTTTAGAGTTGCAAATTAACACCATTGAGGAAGCTGTGGAGGATGAACCAGGGAATCCAGCCTAGGGGAGGAGTTGTGCCTCCCTGAAGGTGTTTTCAGTTCTCTTTGCTCTTCGGAGGAGTTTGATGCAACAAAGCCAAACCCCTTCCCAAAACATAAACGCCGCCCATCGGTAAAAAATGACGTGGTGGGACTCTCTGAGCCTGATGTCACTGATGTCACCTCTCTCTGCACCTTGGAGAAGGGGTTTGGCTCAGCAAAGCCAGCCCCCACTGCCCCCCACCCCAAGTCCTGCTATCCAAAGGCAAAGGTGATGGTGATGATATGACACTCTGCAACAGAATTGGTTAATTTGCAAGGGAAAATTAGCAGTCCTCCTAAAGAAAATAAAATTGAGAATGTTTTGAAAATTTCACTGATGGGGAGTGAAACAAAGCTTTCTGAGGAGGGAGTGACGTATTGTGCGAAAAGTTTAAACCTGTTGAAGTGTATATTAATTTGTTGGAGGGGGAAGAAGTCATCCCTCTCCCCACTCCAACCTGTGGTAAACTGCTGGAAGAGTATGGCAGGCAGTGGGCTTCCAGCCAGTGCATGGGAAACAACCAGTGCCCTGTTGGCCTTCTCCAGTGTTATTGTTATTTATTGCAAAATTTAAGGATCAAGCCCAAGATAAAAAACTCTCTGTGCCAGCTCCAAAAAGTGGGAGAGGGTGTTGAATTCAAAGTTTCTCTGTATTTGCAATGAAGTTTTGCAAGCTCCTCCTACCCTGCCTCCTCCTGGCAGCAAGGGGGTATTGAGCCTTCCCACCACCAGAGGTGGGACTGCAGAATCCGTAACCTCTGGGGGAAAAATACTTTTGTCATTGTACAAATTTGTTGTTCTGGTCTTGGTAATAACTCTGCATGTTCAAGTACATCCTGACCAGACAGAAGCCTAGGTATGTATCTGGAAGTGGAATGAAGAGCTTCTTAAGCATTAGTGGAAAGGACTTTAACTATACACACAGCTGTGAGATCTGCAGCTAGAGACATCTAAATTATGTGATTAAAGTCAGCTCTGGACAAAGAGGAGCACAGAGGGACTGTATTGAACAATATAGTAAACAGCAAATCCATTGGAGAGAAAGCTGCTGTGAAATCTGAAATCTAAAATGAAATACATTAAATGGTTTATCATCTTTATTTTCAGAACAGTGTCCCGAGTATGCCAGCACTATTGTTTGCTTCTGGTTTAGTTGACCATCCTAGCAGGACATAGTTCCTAACAATTGTAGTAGCAGGTATGGTTTCAAGGTAGTGAGCAAGAAAGAAAAGAGAATGGTGTCCTTTTCCCTAAGGACCACTGTAACATCACACACATAGAACAAATGTATGTTATTGGTTGGCTTTTGGACTGGAGTCCAAATGTGCAAAATTGGATGTAACAGAATATGTAGATCCAATGAAAACTGTTTTGTCTAAAGTGAAAAGGCCTCAAAAGTATGGCTGGCTACTCTAATTCAAGTTGGCCTACGTGGGTGAGAATGCTCATCAGTGTTAAGGTACTAGATAACTTAAATTTCATTAGTGATGGTTGCATTTTTTATATGTTCTAAGGTTATTTTCACAGTCTGTTAATTATTCAATTAAACTTTCTATAGCAGAGAACACAAAAGATTGCCAAGTAGATGCTTCCTCTTTTTGAAGTAGGTTGGAGTGTGACCAAGTTTTCTCCTAGAAGTGTTCCATGAGAGGATGAAGTGATGATAGGACAGAGGAGTTGCTGTTCTTTGCTGCATCAAGCGTTTACATGTTTTTATCTTGAAGGGTTTTAAGATATTTATGTTCATATATGTTTGTATAAGTTTGTTGCTGCAATATTTTGAGATGTTCATATTTTCCCTCTGGTTGCCAGAGTGAGTGGAAAGATTCCTCCCCCCTGTTTAGTTCTGGGGGCTCACACATAGGATTTCATATGATGATGGAAACAAGTTTGTGTACCTCTTCCTGTCTTCTGAGTGCAGAGTATAAAATTACTGTATTGAGGGAAGTGTATGTAGTAATGATGAGCAATGTGTGAGGCATGATTGTACAGAAGCAGGGAATGTTGAACTGTTGGTGGCCCTGGAATGAAGGAGAAAAGGGGCTTCCCAGTGGAGCTGGGAAGTTCCAGCTGTAGATGAAGAAGGCATAAGTGATTAAGAGAAAAAAAAAAGGGGGTTTGAGAACTGCTGAAGAGTCTGGTAAAGTTGGAAAGTATCTGGTCCAAACTCAGGACCTTGACTAAAACAATGTGCTGAGGAAGTTGGAATGACTGACTGAATGTTGGTGTGTATTGGACCCCACCCCTGAGGCAATTCAGACAATTAGTAGAATTTTACTGAATGTTTCCCATGGTGCCCACTGACCTCTTCCTCTTTCCCTGGGTGCAGGTTCTGGTAATCCCCCTGAAACTTGCTTGGTGGGAGGGATAACAGTGGCAATTTGGGATGTGTGTATTTGTTCAGGTGGTGCTGATACCTGGATTATCTTGAAGATAATGGACTCCAAAAGACAAAACAACCTAACTATTGATCCTTACAGAGTTTGACAAGGAGTGCAATGTATTGCACTATCAATAAGTCATAGAGAATCCTAAATTGAACTCACCAAGCTATTTTGGAACCCAGCTTACAGGTCCACCAAGTGCCAAAAATAATTGCATAAAATTGTATAAAACCTCACAGAAAATGAGTGCTGTCTCAAGAAACACACAGGAAATCATGAACCAAACTTCTGGACTCTTCAGGCACTGCGGCTGAAAGAACGGTTCATGAACTCTTCCCCTGGATCGTGATTAGCATCTCACCTCACCTGCAGTGAAGAGGGAGGGGAGAGCACTGCATAGGAGGATATTAACTAGACTTATGTTTTGGTTATTGGAATAGCAATTGACCATTATATGAGTTTTAGCGTACTTTCCTCTTCTTTCCTTTCTGCCGTCTGCTAGATCAGACCACAGGAGGAAAGGTACCATTACTGTGGTCCTGTCTCGAGGCATGGAATGGTTGTCAGAGACTGGAAAGATGTCTCAAGAAATTTTGGGGTGCATGTGTGTGGGGGAAGATACAGGTGAGGCCTTGCTCTGGTGAGACAGTGAAGTGCCCCACGCCCCCCTAGAGCCTGTATCCCAGCCTGACAGAGCTGCCAGTCACTGACACACCAGAGGCAATGCTCCATTCTCCCTAACCCAGCTCCTGAGAGGCCAAATGAACACAAGTCCCACCTGGGGGAAGGGCCAGTGAAGGCCAAGGGATATTTAGGGTCCAACACGAGGCCATCACCTTGTCTAGACTCTGCCTGTTCTTGGAGTTTCTGTCTGATCACAGCTGGAACCCAGGAGTTGGTAGCTGTATTTGTGCTTTTCTAGATCTTTCCTATCATTTTCTCCTCATTTCCTCTTGTTGGCATATTTTGAGTAATTTACCATCGAATGGATTTAAAGTTTGCTAAGGTGAATGGTCCAAGTTAATATTGTGAGAAGTGTTTTATGTTGATTGGATATTGTAGTAAACCTTTATCCAAAGTTGCCTGATTTTCTAAAGTTTGCCAGGAAGTGTTTTGTGTTGTTTTTGACCTCATGAGAATATCTGGTTGGGATTTCCCCCATATGTTCAACTCAGAGTGCATGAACCACTGGAAAGCCCTTTCAAAAGTCCCATTGAGCAAGTAGATAGAGACCTTACAGGGTGTAATTTTGTCTCTGGTTTTTGGTACTGCTCAATGAAGCACAAGAAAACTGATCTCCTAGAGAGGTGGGGGACATCAGAAAAAAGGTGTGGGTTTAATCCCTGGAATCAGAGCAACATTTGCCTTTTAATGAATGTCTGCACTGGCTAGGAGGTCAGAATGGCCGTGGATTAATATGTTCAGTGTTACTTGTACAGTTCAGTGTTGAGTCATGCAACAGAGCGTTCAGTTAATTGAAAGCTTATGGTTTTCTGTAGATAGTTTGATTGATTATCTTTGGGAGTGCACTGGCATTCATTTTTGTGGAAGAATCATTTCTGCTCCTGAATTCTACTAAACAAAAGGATTAAAAAACCCACATGTGCAACATATGCGATGCATTCTCATGTGAATGAGAAATTCTAGTCTGAGAATAATACACTTCTTGTTAGATCATGTAATTAATTTCTTCTTTATCTGTATCGTTAACAGACCATGAATGAGTTTGAATACCTTAAGCTACTGGGAAAAGGCACTTTTGGAAAGGTCATTTTAGTTAAAGAAAAAGCAACTGGACGGTATTACGCTATGAAAATTCTGAAGAAGGAAGTTATTGTAGCAAAGGTGAGTAGATGGGAAACTCTGGGATGTGATTTACCCTTGATACAGCCTGTGTCAAAGTCATGGGAAGGATTCTCAGTAGTTGTTAGTAATTGCTCTGTTAGTGTTTGAAATGGACCCCTGATCTGGGGAATCACTTTGCTGATTTCCTTCTGCTTGCGTTTCAGGATGAAGTAGCGCACACGCTGACAGAAAACCGGGTTTTACAGAACTCTCGGCACCCCTTCCTAACAGTAAGCATTTCTGCCTCTGCACAGTGTAACTTGATATCACCACCACCCAGGCTTTCCTTATATTTTGTCTCTTAATGCATCTGAGGTCTGTGTTTACAGAGTGGCTGAGTACTTTTGTAGCCTTCCATTTTAGGGGTGTATAAATGAAAATACTTTTTCAAGTTTTCTGATTCTTGCAGGGCAGGTCCTCAGCACCTCTTGAAGAGAGTGTTTCAGGCTGTGGTTTGACATTAGGGCTCACCCATTTAATTGCTATCTCAAGAGGAATATCTGCTTTCCTTGCCCTTCAAATGTTTGGTCTCCCTGTTGTGGCAGAGGTCAGGGTGACTCTGCTTTTGTCACAGACAAATTCAGGAAGATATACTGGGCAGAAAAAACTTTGATTTTGTCTTTGTTGTTTTTTTTTAAGCTCCCAGATACAGCTCACCAGTGGCATCAGAGCACTGGTAATGCCAGCCAAAGGATAGTGGTAGGAGCATGTGGAATGGGAAGGAGAAGAGCAGGACTGTGCTTTATCTGCTGCTTTCTTTTTGAATTGTAAAGTCAATCCATACTTTCATTTTAGACCTCCATTGCCAGCAGTCTCTCTGGGCTGAGTTCAGATATCTAAGTTCCATCTCAAGATTTTGTTTGTAATATTTACTACAAGTTGTCCTGAATTTTTTACAACTGCTTAAAGCCTCTAAGAGACTGTGTAGGATCCTGGTTGTTTCATTTGGCCAGGTACAAGGGCTTAGCTCAGGAACTCAGACCTTTTAAGCATGACCTCTGGAAGTAAATATTGCTTGTATTGAGTAAAGTCAATAGTGTTGACATGTCTAAAACCTGGTTATTCATTTTTCCAGAAAAAATATGACTGGTTTAGAAGTGCCACCCTTTATAATGAAGACCACAATATCATATTCAGTATTTTCTTTTCAATGCTTTTATAAACCGAAGTATCCAGAACAAGGGCTTGAGAGAATCGCTACAAGACTGGGTCTAGCTTGGGTGCTAGGAAAAAGTTCTTACCCAGAGAGTAGTTGGACCCTGGAATAGGCTCCCCAGGGAAGTGGTCACAGCACCAGCTTGTTCACCAGAGTTCAGGAAAAATTTGAACAACACTCCGAGGTCCCTTGTGGGATTCTTCGTGTGGTCCTGTGCAGGGCCAAGAGTTTGGCTTGATGATCCTTTTGGGCTCCTTCCAGCTCAGCACATTCTGTGATGAAAAAACTTAATACTATGGCAAACAAGTTGATGTTACTCCAGGAATCCCTGTGGCAGGACTATACACGGGCACCTTGTGACTCTCCATCACAGCCTCCATGTGGTCTGTTTTTGTGAATTGCTCACAAATTGGTATTGCCAGTGTTGGCCAATCCCCTGGCAGGCTGTCAGCAGCAGCAGGGCAGAGGCCAGGGGGCTGGAGTGTGAAAATATGTGTGTTTCATATAAGAGGTCTTGTAGCCAGTGTGGTGAAACCTTGTGCTCCAGGGTTTGGTTGTGGCCTCTTTTCTGTCAGTTGAACCTGTGGCCAGAGGAGGAAACTTCAGTCACTGTTGATGCATTCTGAGTCCCTGTTAATGGGCCAGAACTTTGTTTTGCAGCATTTTAGGTGATGATGATAACTTTTGCAAGGAATTTGTTTAATGTTTTATTAAATTTTTTTAGTGAAATAAGTTGGCAGTTTCCTCAGCGGCAACAGGAAAATAAAAGTACTATATAAGATTTAAGGACAAAACATTCACTAAAATAGAAAATTTCATGTCTGCTTCTGAGAATCTATTAAAAATGCTTTTCTGATTGTCACTATGATCTGTCTTTTAAGTTTTGGTTTAAATCTGTTTCAGGCTTTGAAGTATTCCTTTCAGACACACGATCGCTTGTGTTTTGTTATGGAGTATGCTAATGGAGGGGAGGTAAGGGAAATACAATAATGTTTAATACTTTAGGATTTTCCTGTTCTACTGCTAATTTTGCTTGACATTATTTAGCTAAGGCCCATTTTTGCAATTCTAATTAATCCAAGTTGTCCCAATTAAACAGAGCTGTTCACAGGTTTAACTAATATAAAGAAGTGAGACTCATAATTTTTTCAACTCCATTTTTAGAACATAGAGGTTTTGGGCATAGGTTCATATTTTACATGACAGCAATATATTGTAATCTGACATTCAGAAGTTCAAGAAGGCAAGGTTGCTTTCTAGTTGCTCTAGCTGTCAGACAAGTTTTAACACTTAATATTGTGAGTATACTTGGAGGGAGAACTAGCAACTGCTGTCTGCTATTACAGTCAGGAAAGAAAAGTTGGAATATTAACATTTCTCTTAAATCATGCATTAGGCTTTAGTTTTAACATGTATTTGTAGTTCAGTCAAAAATAGTTTTATAATTTTCTGACCCTGTAAGACTGTAGTACATGTACTGGTTATTCACATGTACTGGTGAATATGAGACATAATTATCTAGTAATTTAATTTATGATGCTTTTTAACACATTTGGGAACTCAGCTGGGTGAGGGCGGGAAGGGGTTTTCTCTTAGTTAATAGCATCTTCCAAGCAGGATGGCTTGTGAACTGCAAGGCATAATTCAGACACATTTAAAGGTAACAAATTACTGTTCTTGTAGTTATTTTTCCATCTGTCAAGAGAGCGTGTCTTCTCTGAAGACCGTGCTCGGTTTTATGGGGCTGAGATTGTTTCAGCGCTGGATTACCTGCATTCAGAGAAGAATGTGGTTTATAGAGATTTGAAGGTACGTAGAAAAATCATTTTCAGGCTTTTGGGGTTTGGCTTTTTGTTTGTTGTTAAAAAAAGCAAATGATCCTGAACTATTAAGAAATCCTTTCCTGACTGAACTTTATCCAAACTGTTGCTGCAGCTGTTGGGCTGGACTTTACAGGATGTCTAAAGCCTTTGATAGTCCAAGAAGCTGCATAAGGCATTTATTGTGACTGGCAGCATTTCAGAGAACATGAAGGGTTACTGGGCTACAGGGGTTTCATTTTCACTTGCCTGCTTATGTTCTGAGAGAAACTTTGCTGGTGCTTCTGCACAGTGGAACATAATCCTGGTCTTAGCAGAGAGATGGAAGTTCACACTGCATGGATGTTGTGCTTCCTTGCAGTGTGCTCACATCATCTTCATAGTAGCTGCTTGCAGTTAGAAAACTGCCTGTGTTTCAAGTTTCTAATTTGTTTGGAGAGCACAGAAGGGGCTGTGATTCCCCTGTAATGCACTTTATTGATACATTGAGGAAACTGTTCTAATACCTGGGTGACTTTCACAAAAATTAGAGGCTCAGGGTGGGATGAATGCCATGTGCTGAGCTGTGAGTAAATGTATGTACTGATTCTCATTTAAAGGGTCTCTTTGGAAGTGGTTCCCTAACCTTCCATATGATTTCTGTTTTATTTATTTTATGCTATTACTTACTGGTATAGATTATTTAATAAAATCAGAGCAGGGATGAAGTTGTGTGAGGGAGAATACTTAATATACTTTCTAAAGAACTGGTGTTCTATTGATGATGATACTGTAGAAGCATAAATACAATGTTCATGTTCTGCATTCTTTCTGTATATATGGTTGGTTACCCCAAGACTACAAATTAGTTACTTTATGTTCCCTAAAGAATTGAGCAAAATGTTACCAATGTATATTTACATTTTACATGCTCTGGCTATGGTCCCAGTGAGGATGAGGTTCAAAACTGATCTGCAAAATTCATGTCTTCGATTATCCTGCTCAGAATTAGTGTATGTTACAGGTAATCATGTCTTTTAATTTGGCTTTTCTTCCCAGTTGGAAAATCTTATGCTGGATAAAGATGGACACATAAAAATAACAGACTTTGGACTATGTAAAGAAGGCATCAAGGATGGAGCAACAATGAAGACTTTCTGTGGCACTCCAGAGTATCTTGCACCAGAGGTATGTTTATGTTGGCTGTTGTGTTAAATTGCCTTCTTTCACGCCTTCCGTGGTAGCAGTAGGAGTACAGAATAATTCCTGTGCCATGATGTGCTCATGCACTAACTGCTGTTATATAATTACACATCCTGAGACTCCTTTATTCATCATGATCTGGAACACATCTTTAGCATAATGATACATGATAATTTTTTGGCAGGGTAGTTTCTTCCACTTCACAGAGTATGTACGTTTTACTGGAACAGTGCTTGTTTCTTGTATCAAATACATAATTTTTAAAAAAGCCCTTTTAATCACTTCAAATATTTCATGATAGATTATCTTTTTTGCAGCTTGCTATGTGTTTTCCTATTTGAAAGGTTATCAGTAGGACTTCACTTGAGAAGTAGAAGTATTGTCCAATTCTTTTACTGTTTGAGGGCAGTCAAAGGTGACATGCTTTCAGAAACAGGACAGACCAAGCTGTTTCTGCATTATTTAGCATGGCATGCATTAAAAGTGCTGACTGTTTTATGACTATAAAAGCGCAGGATATTTCTCAGTGTTGATTTGAGCACTCCTGTTTCAGAGGAAATAAATTCAGGCAGGGGATCTCAGTTCCCAAACAGTCTTGGGTAATTTTTTTTTGTGGAGATTTTACTTTTTCCTTTCCAAGTGCAAAGTTCAAATACATGTTTGCAGGTTTGTTCCTGGAAGCACTCTGAGTTGTGCACAGAGGTGGTGTTAGAGCTGGGGGTGAGTTGGGGTGGATGAGAAGTGGGGTCAGGTTGTAGGGGATGTGTGTACACTCGTTGCTCTGGGCATGTTCTGAGCAAACTCCTGGACTCCTAGGGCATGAAGCCCAAGCCAAGGTGGGGTGCCTTGTACAAGGGATGCTTCCCTTGCAGTTGGGCTTTGCTTCCCGTGGCATTTGCATTTCCATCCTGCTCAGAGCACACAGAGAAGTGAGCCTTGGGCTGCCGGCAGGTTATGGATTGTTGGCACAGCTTTCCTCTGAGTTGGGAGACTTGAGCATTGCAAACCTGCCTTGAATTGAACTGTGCAGAAGTAACAAAGATGGGAAACCAGCGTGGAGGAGGAATATTTCTGCTGCGAGCTGATGTCTTTGCTGATCAGCACCTTTGTGCTCCCTGCTTTCATAGTGGTGGCAGCATGCTCTTGGGTTTTGTTTGGTTTTTGTTGTTTTGGGTTTTTTTTAACTCCCAGCTGCTTTCAAGGGCCTCCAGTCCTTTGTAATAATGAAGAACGTGGGCACCTGTCGGAGTAGCTTGCAGCAAAGAGGTGGAGCCAGTCTCGTGGTGACTGCCAGCTTTTCCATGGATCACCAGAAGTCTTCAGTGAAT
Organism: Ammospiza nelsoni; assembly: GCF_027579445.1. Classification (NCBI taxonomy): domain Eukaryota; kingdom Metazoa; phylum Chordata; class Aves; order Passeriformes; family Passerellidae; genus Ammospiza; species Ammospiza nelsoni. Next base: position 56,153,658 of record NC_080638.1, on the reverse strand, counting down.
CTAAATTGGGGTCCATGCACCACAATTTGAGATTTACTGATGCAGAGAGTAATTAGCAGCATGACAGAGTGTTTATTATTCATAAACATGCCTTTTATTTAAGCTTCCCTCTTCAAATCAATTGCTGAACTTCAGTTTCTCATCAAGGATTTTATGAGGATGCTAAAAATATTTATTGTTTTGGTTTTTCCTAACTTGAAATGTGGGGATTCCATGTGCAGACAGTTGGGCTGTTCTTTCTGTTCTGTTACTTGCTGTTATTTTTTCTTTTTTAATATTTATGATGAGTTGGCTCATCCAAAAACCCTGAAGGACAAATCCTTTTGATTAACTCAGTTCTCTCACTTACTTGCAAGTCCCATCTGTGAGTTGGAGTGTTAAATTCTGGGGAGGCTTTTGTCATCTGGCTGATAGCATGCAAAAATCTGGAAATTGTGTGCAAACGATCTTCTGTGCATTTGAGGTCATACATCCTTCAAAGCAGGGGTGTCAGTGCTCCTGTCTGCATTTGTAACTCGAGTCCAGCACAGCACTGTGTCTGTACAGTTGTTGCATCGTTGTTTTTAGGTTCATACTGGAATCTCATGCATGAATGACAGTGACTGAGCCATGTCAACTTTGATGTGTCAGATGCATCAATGGCTGTGATGTGTACAGCTGTTCTGCCTTCTCTTTTGAATTCCATCTCACAACAATCTAGAGCTGCTCGTTAAGAAATTATGATCCCTTAATTTAGGTGAAATGACCTTGTTACTTTACTGCTCCCCAGCTATCCAGTGTCTTGCAGTAAATCATGGATGAGTGCAATATTTTTTTTGTTACGGTGCAGTGTTGATACTCACACCATTGCTCTCTTCTACCCAATCACCAATATGATGATATGTTCATTGTGCTAAAGAACTTTGAAGAAATAAGCATTTTATATTCTGTTCAAAATTAATGGAAGTGAAGGAAATCGTTGCAGTTAGTAATCTAGTTTATAATACAGAGCATTAATACACTTTTTAAAGTAACACGTGAAGTGTTTGCTGCATTTCAGAAGCACCTGTAACATTAACTACGTGCGCAGCAAAGACCTCTGTGGTTTTCTTTTTCTTTCAGTCTCTCCTATTGCATCTCTTGCAGCACTTTAAAAAACAAAAATACAAATCGGAGGCCGTGTGAGTGTTTTATTTTAGGCAAGCCGAGCGTAGGGGAGTGTGAACAGGAAGCGCTGGTTGAGCGGGGTGACTCAGAGCGGGAACTGCATTGTCACACAAACTCCGTGAGCCGAGGGGAGCCCAGGGCTGCCGTGCCTCGGGACGGACGGGGCCGGCTCCTGGAATCCAGAATTGCATTGTCACACAGTGTCCATGAGCCCAGGGCTGCCGTGCCGGGGCCGGCTCCTGGAATCCAGAATTGCATTGTCACACAGTGTCCATGAGCCCAGGGCTGCCGTGCCTCGGGATGGATGGGGCCGGCTCCTGGAATCCAGAATTGCATTGTCACACAGTGTCCATGAGCCGAGGGTGCCGTGCCTCGGGAAGGACGGGGCCCTTTCCTGGAGTCCCAGAACTGCGTTGTCACACAATCCATGAGCCCAGGGTGCCGTGCCGGGGCCGGCTCCTGGAATCCCAGCCGGCGGCAGCTGTGCCGGCCGCTCCATGGAGGGGGCAGCTGCAGAGCCAGCTGTCGTTTGGTGTGAATCATCCGGCCGGGGATGCTGGAAATAGACCGACGTGGGGTAATCCAATACCTGGCAGCCTTTTGATTTTTACTGCAGGCCCTCTCCCTCGTTCAGATAATTAAGGGGAATAATTAGTGAATAAAGAGAGGCAGAGTGCAAACAGTTGTTATGTGAAGTGCCTCGATGGTTCTTTTTTATGTGCAAAACCTTTAAATCAAGATTTATAAGATGTAAAGATCTTGCGTTTGTTAAACTTGCACTGACTTGGGCTCTTTTACCTTTTTAATTTTGAATGTTAAGTATTCTGAATCTCAGGAATGTAAAGCTCACACAGACACTGTCCAGTGAGAAAACAGGATGGTGGTGCAGTTGTGGTTCATGCTTTTGGCAAGAGTAAGCAGCTCAGTGCAGGTCCCTGCAAAGAGCAAAGATGATAACTAAAACCTGAGGACAGGGTTTGGAACATGAGATGTTGGTGTCAGCTACGGACAACTGCATAGGAGACACAAAGTCTGGAGAAGTCCTGGTAACATCCACTGCACAGGCCACAAAACACTCCCCACTCCCTTCAGCAACCCTCTGTGCAGCAGATCAGAAATGCACTGTGGCAGGGCTTCTCTGGAGCAAGCAGGAGAGGTGGAGAGCACTGCTGGTGTCCCAAGTCCCTGCACCAGCTCCTGCTTTGCTAGGTGGAAGTACCCAGGGGAAGGGAAGAATGAACTGTGCTGGGCTCCTTTTGCTGTGAGACCTGGCAGAAATCCACCCCACTGACTGTTCCTGTGTTTGCAGCCCTCTGAGCAGAGGCAGAAGAGCCTTTGGAGCGGGGCAGAGGGTTGGAGGGGAAACATGTCCAGACAATTTGGCTGCCATTTTACAGCCTGAGAGCTGGTCAAATGTTAGAAGTGTTGTTCTGGCTCTTAGTGTTTAATATAGATTAGTCATTGAGTATTTGTGGGTGGTCTTTTAGGATGTGCAGAGCCACCACTTTGGGGTGCAGGTTGATAAGATGATGGATATGTTTGGCTTTTTGCTTGTGAAGGAACAGGTTCATGGCCTTTTCTCCATGTACTGGCTCCTTGGTGGGTTGGGGTTTTTCTAAAAACTTGGGTCCTGTTTGGAACAGTTTGTGATGAATAAGTGAGAGTTTAACAGCTCTGTAATGTGAGAACAGTTCTTGGCCTTTGGACTTTCAAAGGTTGTGCTTATCATGACTGTAATATGAGGGAGGATGGGAGAAGGAAGACAAGGAAGCTGCTGTGACACTCCTGCTGCCTCCTTTTCCCCCTCTGCTCACTCAGGGTGGTGAGCATGGATGCCAGTTCTTTTCACATGGTTCTTCTGCAAATACTCTACTGTTAGATATGGCTGTGTGATCAAAGATAGACTTGCTGGGGTAAATTTTGCTTCTTGAGTTCTGTGTTCATGCCTGGTGTGGGAGTATCTTCTAAAGCCTTTTCCTTGCAATCTGCAGGTTCTGGAGGATAATGACTACGGCCGTGCAGTGGACTGGTGGGGATTAGGAGTTGTGATGTATGAAATGATGTGTGGACGGCTCCCTTTCTACAATCAGGACCATGAAAAGCTCTTTGAACTCATCCTGATGGAGGAGATCAGATTTCCACGCACATTGTCACCTGAAGCAAAATCCCTCTTGTCAGGCTTGCTGAAGAAAGACCCTAAGCAAAGGTGAGGCTGTGCTTAATAGTTGCACTTTTTTAAGGTATTTGAGACAAAATCATAATTTAATTTTTAATCCATTCAAATTGATTATCCAGCAAGATGCAGCAAGTGGATGTGCTCATTTATTTTTGACTTTTTAAATGAGCTGACAGTGTAAATAGTGACACGAAGCAGCTTTGGTGCTGAACTTCAGAGTATGGCTGCCATTAAAGTAAAACTATAGCCTGGGAAAAAGCAAGTTAACCCTACCTTTGGCTGTAATGAATCCAGTGGCTGCTGTGATGCTCTACCCCAAATGCTTTTGCCTTCAGTTGCAGTTGAGGCTGCTGTCCCTTTCCTGAATTTTTGTCTAGATCTGTGCCAGTGGTTTAGCATCCTGCTTTGGACAGTAGGTGGTGGTGTTTGTACCATGTTTGTAGTGGAGTTTATACCATGCTCAATTGACTTTTCCTATTTCCTCCTTTTATTTTTGTTTTTCTTTTATTGCTGTATTTTTTAAAAAATAACCCTTGATTTAAAAACAGAAAAAAAAAAAAAAAACATTAAAAAAGCTCCTAATGGCTAACAAACAAAAAATGGAACAAGATCCAAAAAGGATGTTGACCTTGACAGAGATAAACATCAGTTTAAAAACCTGCCATCTTGTCAACCCAGACATTTTTAAAACAAATAATATTGTGACTCTGCCCCTGATCTCCTGTCCTGAACCTTCCACTGTTAATAGGCCCCAGATAGGAAACCTTTCATGTGAGGTGCAAGCAGGGAATTCCGGTTTACTTTCTGGTGTTTGTTTAGTCTCTGTGCTTGTGTGTGCACATAGCAGGAAAATGGGATTGCCACTACCTGGATACTTGTAGAAGGATTTCTGTCATCCCTGTAGGCTATTTCCTTCACTATTTTTTGATGGAAAATCCTATTGGGAGGTCTCATAATGCAAATGCACAATTTTTAATGTTGGAGGATTCATCTTGGTGGTGCTGTGGGGAACGTGGCCAGCCCTGTGCAAGGTGGCAACAGCTGCAGCACCTCCTGAACCCAGTGCCTGTGAGGGGACCTCCAGGAGAAGGTTGTGTAATTGATGAGCCCCCAGGCTCTGCTCTGCAGCCCCTGCCAACAGCATTCCTGTCCAGTAAAGCACTGGGTTAAATGCAATTGTGACCCTTTCATAGCTTATTCAGGTGGGGCCTTTCAATCACTGGGAACACAGGCAGCATCTGCTGCAGTTTGTTCTTAAAGGAGCATCTCTGATGAAGCAAAATGCAATTTGTTTACAAACAAAGAATGCCCACTCGTTTCTAATTACAAGATTTTCCCAATGCCAATAATTACTCCACAATATGCTCACTTCATACAAATAGCCACTTCTTCACATGGATCTTCTGCAGGCTTGGAAGCAGTGCTGCTCTGATCTGGTGGACAGATGATTTTCATGCTGCTGATAGAAATAACTGTTGACTAGACAAGCCTGCACACGTGCCTTATTGTAATTATGCCTAATTACACTGGTGCTTCCCAAGCTTTTTTGGATCATGGACTGTTCTTAAATACTGGTTTCCCCCCAGTCACTGTTCCCATAACTTCTTACCTGAAGTTGTAGTTCAGCAAATCCACCGCACTTTGTGACATTTCAGGCAGCATGGAGAACTGATCTGGAAGCACTGGAGTGGAAGTCCTGCATCCTGCCCTTGTAGTGTTATGTTCTTTTTTCTGGGTGGTCTGGGTGCTGGGGAGGATGCCTGGCATAATTGGTAGTTGACTCACAGTGTGCTCATGGAGCCATATGGACAAAAAACAGCCAGAGAGCTACTGAAATACATTCACTGAAAAGTTATGTAATGTGTGATAGTCTGTGCTTTGGGGAGCCACTGTGTAATTCAGCAGAAATGCCCTCTGGTGCCAGTGGTAGACAGAAGTTAGTGTCATTGTAATGTTTGTGGCAGAAAGCGTCAGAATTGGCAGCGTAGCTTTGGATGAGCTTCAGAGTGAGATGGAGGAGGCAGCCAAAACCATGGGAAAAAGGAAACTGAGAGATGTTGTCACTTCCCCTGAAATCATCAAAAAAACCTGACCAACCCAACAATAAAGGTTGATACAATGAAGCTTAGTGCCAAGGATACTTTAGGTTAAATATCAAGGAGCTAAGTAATTGTGATCGGTATCAGTGAATTAAATCTTAAAAATTACCTGTTGCACCTGAACTGGATATACTGAAACTGTGTTAGCACACTCTATTCAGTAATACCAGTTCAGCCTCAAACTCCCAGGCATATGGAGAAAATGTGAAGAACAATAAATTGCATTCTGCTTTTAATCATAGCTGTTTTCTCAATTTGGTCATATGAAATCCATTTTGTAAGAGAAAAGGAATTTTGAATTTTCTTTTGGGATTGATAGAAGTTTATTAATCTTGTAATGTGAGTCCTAATTTTCCTAAGAAGGAAAAAATCTATTCTGTAAATATTTCCTGTTAATGTGACCTGAAAATCCCCTTTGCTGCTTTGTGACATGAATCAAATGAAAGAAGGTAATCAGAGCATATTTTCGTACATGAAACAACAAATTTTTTACCTTTTATTGTTCTTCCTGTGGCTGTGGAGACTGCAGCCTGTGAAAGTGGGCATGGATCAGAGCACCCTGTGTAAGCAGGCTAAGTTTAGATGGCTGGGTAGGTTTACAATCAGTGTCTTGCAGGCTCTGAATCTTGGCAGGTTTTTAACTTGAGAGAACTTGAGGATGGTTTAATCTGAAGTGCCTTAGTTCCTTATCATGGGCCAGGGTTGTTCAGCCTTTCTCAGATGGGGTTTGTCACAGGCTGCTTCACCTGCCTCTGGTGCTGTTGGACCTTGCCATTCAGCAGGAATGAGAGGAAGATGATGCAGCATTTCAAAAACACCTGTTCGAAACATGTGATGCCTTCAAAGAGTAGCAGTTGTGGCTTTGGAGAGCTGAAGCTGCTCCCTGGAACCTGGTGGTCAGTTCTTGCAGTCACAGGGAGATCTGGTACTTCATTCTTCCCTGGCCATGAGGGTTCTCTCCATATCCAATGAATGTTTGGTCACAGAAGTTCAGGAATGTCAGAGTCAATCGAGCCCTTACTTGCATAACTCCTTGGTTTTTTCCCTAGTGAAAGGAGGAGATTTGTAGTTAAGCTGTGTGTCCTCTCTGCTGCTCTGCCACAGGAAGCTTAGGTGGCTCTTGAGCACCCTTGCTCTCAGGCACAGGGAGATCTGCAGCCCTCACAGCCACTGCTGGCATTGGAAGAGTTAGAGGTGACACTTGTGGGGACTTCAGGGGCCTGAAGGTGCTCCCAGCTAGCTGTGGCCAGCAGGAGGAGGTAACCTTGAGGAGCTGGTCCTCTTGGAGAGCACACTTGGGTGCCTTGTGGACATGCAGAGTTTTGGAGCCACACATGACAGGTGACTTGTGTTTGCTCTGAAATGTGTGTGCCTTGAGTAGGAAAGTGCTTCTGTCTCCAGGCAGCTTCAGGGTCCTGTGTATCAGCTGAAGTGCAAAATGCTCATGTCTTCATGTTTCATCAGGTGCTTTGAGACAGGCTGAGATTTAGCTGTTGTGTATGATAATTTTAGTCAAAATCAGTTCTGTCCACAGTGATTTAGACAAACTCAAACAGTTCTCCCACAGAGATCTAAATTGAAGCTGAGAAAAACATAAAAGGCAAGTTTACAGGATTTTTTCTCCCAGCTTTCCAGAAATTACTATTTTAGAGACTTCCCAAGCTTCACCAACCTCAAAAATGACTTCTCTCGATTACTGATGTGAAGTGGGAGCTTTTCAGGGCTTTTTGGATCTGCCATGTTTGTGTCACATGCATGTGGTTAATGAAGAAGTGGGGAAGTAAAGCTCAGCAGACAGCTGGGAGTTAGCATTAGGCTTTCCAAAAGTTTTAATCTCTGAGCAGGAAAGCACCCAAAGACTCTGTGTACAGGGCTTTGGGAAGATTGTGGCCTTTTCCTTCCAAATATGGAGTCTTCCAATCATGCTATTCTCAAAGCCAAAGACAGCTTCTCTATGCTGATAGTGCCAGTCACGGGAAACTGATGTGGATAGAGCTCCCAAATCCTTCCTGTGGCTATTGGAAGCCTCTGAAGGTAAGGGCCATAGTAAAGTAAACTACTGGTGTCCATCCTGACTGTATCAGAGGAGGAGAAGTAGGAGTCTGTGTGCTTGGAGCTGGTGAACACCAACAGCCTTGGCTGGGCTATCGTTCTTGAGCCTGGAGGAGATGTTTGTGCCATGGTAGAATCAGGTTTGGGGGCAGGGCTGACTCAGAGAAATCATGTGAAGACAGGGCTGGAAAACCAGAAGTGTGCAGGTTTCTTTTTAAAGAGCTGGGAATGGACCTGGGAACTGAGCACTGTTTACTTCTACAAGTAAGTGGGCAAGGAGAGATACATTATTTTTCATGTGATTCACTAATTGCAATCTTCCTATGTGTTTACAGACTATATTTATACATATATGTTAAAAATACAGTACAGCAATTTTTAAAAATTATTTCTGTATGATATATCTGTGGAATGATGGCTGACTGCCCTCAGTTTATAGAGCACAGACGTTTGTCATTAAATGGTTAAAGGGACTTAAAAGCAATATGCAATTTCATAAAAATTTAAAATGTGAAAATAATTTCATTTTAATATTGATGTTGCACTTTATTAATAATTTTCACTTTTGGATTTAACTAAAATAAGAAAGTCTCTCAAGTGTAGATAGAAGTTGAATGAATTACCAGAATTGTTTGGTGGTCAGGTTTTGAGGGGTGTTTTTTCTTGTTTTTCTCTAAATTGATTTTGGCTTCCATACTTTCTGTTCTGTTTCTTTATATACTGTAAATTTCTGTAGCTTTTGCTTTTCAAGTCCTGTATATACTATTTTTGATTCTGTCTGAGGACTTAAATGTGCAGAATTTAATTTATTATCCAGGAACCTCTTCAGAGCTCTTATTTTTGCTGCATTTTACTTTATTTATTGCATGTCCCTATGAAAGATAAACCTGCTGCTCTTTACATTCTCACTGGTGCCTAATCATGATTTTTGTGTTAGTTGCCAATTTAATTGTGTTGTCCTTGAGATGGACCTTTTGTAATAATTCTGGAAAACAAAACTGTATTTTGGAATAAATCCATATCCAAAATACGAGGTTTCTATTGTTTCACCATTCACTTTGACTGGATTTGTGTCATTTTTAAAAGGTAAGTAAAACATCTGGAGTCTTTCTTGGCATTTCCCTGAATATGTGTTTGCCCTTCATGGAACACAGGCTCGCATTAGATAACATATTCTGCAAAGCACTTGTACATGGCTGCAGCCAGCCAGCCTTCCTGCCTGCTTCTGCAGAGCACATTCAGGTGCTTCTTAGCTCAGAGTCACTGCTGAGCTCCTGTGCAGTCTGTTGACATCTGTGGATGAAGAGGATTGACTCCACCCTCTCCATCAGCCATCATCATTGTGCTGTGGAAGCAACAAGGAGTCTGGCAGAGCCTTGGCAAAGCCACTGCACCTGGAGGGAACCGGCCGAGAGATGATTACTCACAGAGTTTGTTTCTGTTCCCAGGCTGCCCTGGAGTTTGTCTCTGTTCCAGGCTGCTCTGCAGCTGTACAAAGTGCTGCCAGGCAGATGGGAGAGCTCTCATCCAGCTTGCTTTGGCCCCTGGGGCTCTGGGGTGGACTTGGGTTGGTCTTAGAGCTCACCTGGGGGGGAGAGAGTCCCCCAGGTACTGGGAGGCAGGGGAGCTGTTCCACTGCACATTTCCAGAAGGATGATGGGGAGCAAGCCCCTTAGGTCACTGTGGCACTGTGATGGAAGAGGGCAAGAAGCAGGAACAGCCCCTGGACTGTCAGGCACCTGTGCTGCTGGGTGTCCCTGGTACAGCTGTGGCCTCTGCCAGTTTCCCTTCTCTGAGATGGTGCTGGGGCATGGCTGAGGGCTTGAGTGCCTCAGGATCCATTCCCAGTGAGCACTGAGAACAAAGTGTCACAGTATTTGACTTTTCCATGCTGAGCTGTCATCCAGTGCTGTCCCAACAGCATTGTGCTTTCATGCTGCATTCCAGAGCATGCAGTGTAAAAATACCACTTCAATGGGTTTTAGCACAGCCTTCATATTTTCTCTGATATTTTGAACCAAACCCCTCCCCTCTGTTCCCAGATAATCATGAGCTGGGGCATGGGGTTACCACAGGTGGCCCAGAGGACATTCAGGGCCAGATGTTGTGCACAATGGATGAGGCCTGGCCAGGTGTTGGCTCCAGGCCCAGAGAACAGCCCTTGTCCCTGATGTCTGTAACAGTATAACTCCAGCCTGGCTCTTGTAGAGTCATTGCTTCAAGCTCTGGAAATGGGGTCAGTATCTCAGCTTGCCAGTGGCACCAGGCATGGGAGAACAGGCAGATCCTAGAGATCAGCCTGGGTGAGCATGGTAACACCTGAGCATTGTTTTAACCTTGTTACCTGAGTCTCCTGCTGATGACCCAGTATCTGTTTTGTTCTCTCAATGCCTCCTTTGCTTGCAGATGTGGTTCAGTCTTTTAGAGAACATTTTAACCTCCACAGCAAAATTTAAGCATCAGTTAGCTCAACACTGCAGCAAAACTGATTGCATCTATAAGCTGTGTGGACAGTTTTATTTTGGAATAAAAGTGCTTTATCTTGATATACCTCAAGTCAATAAAACACCCTTTGTGCTTTCCTGAAGCCAAGGAAGAGGAAAGATTTGCATATGCTGTGATATTATCACTGCAGTTGTCAACTGTTTTCTTTAATGGAAATTTAAATCAGGTTGCATAAATCAGTTTGCCTTAAAAAGCCTGGTCTCTCTTTCACTTCAAATTCAGTTTTACTGCTGCCATCACTGTGGTCTAGAAGACTGTAAGGGGTAGTTGCATGTTAATACAGAGAGAAGGATTTGTGGCTCAGACCTTTTACTTTACAGGATCTGCTGTGGTCCCCAGGACAGCATCATTCCTGAAGGGCAGCTTTTTTGAACTGTGGTTATTGTTTTTTCTTTGTCTAAGAGAGACATTTTTTTCTAATTCTGTTTGTTATCCTGTTTTTAAATCTTTTAGTGGAACTGTGTTGAAACCTAAAATAGGCCTTGCACAAAAAAACCAAACACACAGCAAATGCTAGAACTGCTCCCAAATGCATTATATAAACTCCAAATTTCTTCAGTACACTGCAATAAAAATTGTATTAGAAAAAATAACTACTCAAACATTTAATTACTTATTTTGCCTCCTACAGGTTAGGTGGTGGTCCTGATGATGCCAAGGAGATTATGCAGCACAAATTCTTTGCTGGCATTGTTTGGCAAGATGTATACGAGAAAAAGGTATTTATACAACTGTTCTCCCAAGGTGAATTGTAGCTGTGGATGTATCAAATGTTTCAAATTTTGTTGCTCTCTAAAGGTACACAGAAACCCTCCACAGAAAAGGTTTGTAGTTGTTTTTAGCAACAACTTAAAATACTGTGATCAGATTACTTCTGGATTTTTATTTTGCAGTGATAGGAGTATCTTTTAATGAGATACATGGTTTTATGGCTCAATAAATAGGATGTAATCAAAATAGCTTCCAAATTTAGGGAGTATATAAGCTTTTAAAATGCCTTTTTCTATGAACTCTTGCTGCCATTTCTTGCTGTTGACTGAAGCCTCCCTTGCAAGCCCAGAGTTGCTGTTGGTTCCTGAGCATCTGAAGCCAAACTTCCTTGAGGGAGTAGTAGAAAATGAGCTCTTCTTGCCCATTGCACTTTTCCTGCCCTTTCAATCTAATGTCAGCATTCAAGACAAGTCCAAAACTGGACTTACATCAATCCAAGCCTAATACTATTTTTTGTGTGTGACAAAGGACTGATATGATGTGTCTTCACTTGGTGGTATTTCTCATGGGTTTTCTTTGAGACCCACTGGGTTTGTTGGCTTTTCAGTGGGAGCTGAAGTCAAAGAGCCCAACCCTTCCTGTAAGAATGTGTTTCATCAGTTGTCTGTGCCTCAGTGCCCCTTCTTCTCAGATAACTCTTTCACACCTCCAAGATGCCCTGCTTTGTGCTCTAAGGGTGGTGTGCTGTTGTCCTCTCACTTCAGTTCTCAGCAGACACATTCTCATAGCACTCATGAAATGCAGCCAAATGTGAGTCTGCTGATTCAAGGCTCCCATCTACTGGTGCCACATGATCTCACTGAATCCCAGCCTTTCCTGATTTCCCTCCTTCCCCCAGCAGTCCCTCGTGGTATCAGATCTCATTTGATCTCTAAATGCAGTTTGGTTGTCCCTCCAGTTGGTGGGAGCAGGTAAGAAACTTGGCAGAAACTGAGTTCCCATATTGTAGTGCCTGTATACTGCTACAGAGAGGGCTCTGTTTCCTTCTTTTCTTTCATTTCCTCACAGGTCTGTGTGGCTAAAAGAACTGAGAAATCATAAAACAAGTTTTTGTGCCTTGAAAGTGTGGATAAGACATTAAAACCTCAGTCCTTTCAGAGCATCCCTTGAGGGAGAGCTGCATGCAGTCATGAGGGCAGGAGAGAGTTCCATGGAGTTTATTCAGTATAACATGAAAAGAAGATCTGAATTCTTATTTTAAACAGGAAGTTGTCCCCATTTTCACCCAGCTGACAAACTGAATGCTTGAGGGTTTGCTGGTTTTTTGCAGTTTAAGGTAAAAAGCTGACAGTGGGGCTCAAATATTTTGAGTAATTTGTCATTTGGTAGTAGTGTCAGTTCCCTGAACAGAAGAGAAATCACACAAGCTGGAGACAATATTTTATTTATCTACAGGACTGAGAAAGCCTTCATAAATTGTTCCATAGTGGTAAGGATTCTGAAAACTTATCAGGAAATTCCAAATACTTGCATCTTTAGAGAAAACTGTGTGCTGATTGAGACTATTCCTGACCTTGGCATATCCAAGGAGTCCAGATCCTGGCTTTGCTTGTGTCCCATTAGTGTTTGCATCTGAGGCAGGCACACTGTGCAAATGGAGAGCCTGTGAGTAGTTTCTGCCTACATTCTGGTGGTCCAAAGGGGGCCTTGCAGCATTTACCTAAAGTGCAGTCCCATGGATTAAAGGTGCATTTTGTCAGCTGCTGAGAGCTGTTTGTGTGCTAAGCCTGGTTCCCCACCATCTCCAGTAATGCTGGGTATTTGTATGAGTATGGGCTTGGGTAATCCAGAACATTTGCTTTGTAATTAAGCTTTTTGCAAACATAGCCTTGCTTTAAATTACAAGGAGCTTTGAATAACTGGAGTTGTCCCCCAGATTTAAAATGTTTATTAGCCTCACTTGGCAGAGTGCTGTCTGTCTCTGGTGCAGAGAAAGGTGCAGCTTAATTTGCAGTATTTTGCCCACCCACAAGCAAAACATACTCAGAGATTTTAATCACATGGAGATTTTTTTCAGGTCCCTTTTCTCTCTTAAACCAGCATGAGCCTGTGGGTACCAATGCAGGTCTGCAGCCGTGGGAGGCTACAGGTGGCACCTCCCTGCCAGTTGAACTGCAGAGCTCTTGCAGTGACAGCTTTCCAGTAAAGTGACATATTTGCTTGTTAAAGGCAGCGTTGGAGCTTTCTGCGGCTTCCCCTCTGTTTCCAGCTTAGTGCTCAGAATTTGACAGCGAGGGGGAAAAGATGTCTTGTGGGTGCATCATAATCTGTCTCAAGTTGCTTTTAACAGATAGTAAAATAAAAAGGAAAATGATCCAGGCAGTGCTAGCCCATTCTACATGTGTGCTGGCTTGGGATTGCTGCTCTGAGTGGCTCTAATGTGCTCAGTTCAGGTGGCTGCTGCAGTGCCCAAGCCCTAAATCACCCCGAGCTGTGCACAGCAAGCAGAGCAACTGGGGGCACTGTGAGTGCCAAAACCACCATTAGCTTAAAAGGACAGATAGAGCTGCACACACACACATGCACAGCCTGTCAAACCCAGGCTGCTTTGGGAAGTAGGCAGAAGCTGCTGCAAGGAGAGAGAGGCAATAGAGTTACATGAGGAAGAATCTTCCTGCTCCACAGGGCTTTTATATGTAATATGTTGGTATGATTTGATTGAGAAGTGTTATTAACATTATAATGTAAAGCATTCCCTCTTCAATAGCTTCAGGCGATGCAAGGCTCAGAGTAACTCCTGACTTTAGGATATCCTATTTCCTGTTCTTTTTTAAATTCAGGACATAAAGACCACTTCTGAGGATCTAATATTTTTTTTGTAAGGGTAATGTACCCAGCTCCTTTAAGCCATTCTTGGGCACAGAGAATTGTGAGTAACTGGGAAAAAAAGATGATGAATATATACTATAATTGGGCTCTCTTATAATGAACAGAGCTTTTATGCTTGTAAATTTTTAAGGATTGATTTTAAACAGTAAATGTTTCTTTGTATGTGGGAGCACTGGCATATGTATACATTACATTTCTTAATGTCTTTACATTGAAAATGAATGCATTTGATTGGATTGCTGTTTGTAAGACAGGACACTGTTAGGTGCTCTCAAAACAGATCAGAAAGACCATCCTGGTGATACGGAGATTGAAAGTTGACAAACAAATGATTCTTCACATCCAAGCAGGAGGTAGAGTTGGAGGTGGGGAAGAGGTATTTTGTGTATTCCAAGATTTGCTGATGTTTTCCAGGTAGTGATTTCTGTTGGCGTCGTTCTTGTTTGTACAAATGCAGGAGTGCATGTCTGGGGTCACTGCATAATTCCAGTTGGAGCAATTTACCATCCACCTTGCTAAACCTCTCCCTGCAGTTTTGGATTGGAAGCTTGAGGCTTCCTCAGTCATGCTCCTGAATTGCTGCCCGGTGTGGCTGTGCGCTATTAAAAGGCGGCCCCGCGTAACCCCGGTGGTGGGCGAGCAGGATCCCTGTCCCTGTGCACATCCTGGTTCTGCCCCCATGCAGGGGAAGGTGGGCAGGGTCTGAATCCTTCTCCAGTGCCCTCCAGAGTTGTCCACGTTCCAAGTGTGTGCATCTGTATGCAGCCAGCTCCCCGTCCCGCTTCCCCGGCGCGCTCCTCCTCCAGCCCCAGCCAGGCAGCTCCGCTCCATCTGGAGCTGCTCTCGCCAGAGCTTGCCTAGGTACACATGGAGGATTTCCAGCCTGTCTGCCCGAGTTTCAGGAATAAACCCCAACAAGTGCAGCTCCTGGTGTAGCAAGAGGAGGATGTTCACTGCTGACTGGGCTCAGGTTTTTGTAAGCACTCCAGGTTTTCGAAGTTCAGAGTTGACATCAAACTGCTTTTGGGGACTGTGGTATTTTCAGGGTCCTCCGTGGCAGGAAGGAATGATGAATCTGATTCCATGTTCTTAGAAGGCAAATTTATTATTTTATTATATTATATTCTATTAAAGAATACGATACTAAAACTATACTAAAGAATAGAGAAAGGATACTTACAGAAGGCTTAACAAGATACTAATGAAAACTTGCAACTTTCTCTAGAGTCCTGACACAGCCTGACTGTGATTGGTCATTAAGTCAAAGCAATTCACAAGTTGGATAAACAATCTCCAACCACATTCCAAAGCAGCACAACACAGGAGAAGCAAATGAGATAATATTGTTTTTCTTTTTCTCTGAGGCTTCTCAGCTTCCCAGGAGAAGAAATCCTGGTGAAGGGATTTTTCCAGAAAATAGGATAGTGACAGGGGACCAGGAATATTAAAGCTTAGTGTTGCCAGAACCTTGGCCTAGGTTCTGCTGGGTTGGTCAGACCTCCAGTGTGAGCTGCATGGGCACAGTAGCACTGTACCTGAAACTTCTTGGTGAATGTTACAGCCCTTGTGGTGACACACAGGATTAGCTGATAAGTTTCATATCACTAAGCATCTTTCTTAAAAATTTTCATCCTCCTTAAGCATAAATCTGACTAGATGAGGTTGACAATTTCCATATAATTATGTGGTGAACTAGTATGTGTTGTTATTTTTAGACACTGGTCAGCATGTTATTACTTGAAGAAATTTTAGGATTCTAAGTTTTCTTGGTGCCGTTAAATCCTAGAGAAAAAAAAAATGCCTTAAATGCCCCATAAAAAGTAAGTGCATACCTAAGTATTTTTTACTATTTATGCTTCCTTCTTTGTGAACTGGTGTTTTTTAGACATTTTAGGAAGATAGAAAAAGGCACTGTAGCTTATAACTGTATCAAGTTCTACTTGTTTCAAACAGCACTGCAAGAACCTGTAAAAATGGACACATTTTTTTTCTTTCCTTAGCTTGTACCTCCATTCAAGCCACAGGTTACATCTGAAACAGATACAAGATACTTTGATGAAGAATTTACAGCACAGATGATAACAATCACTCCTCCTGACCAAGGTAAAGGTTTTCCAAATGTTTCCCACTGTGTTCTCCATACCACCAGAAATAATTTGCTATGATGACTCTCTTCTACCCATATGAAAAATTATCAGTTTAAACTTGAGGGTTTTCCATATGCATTTGACCAAGAAGTTGGTAAAATTAAAAACCTGCTTAATAAGAGTGAAATTATTTGTACTGTGGTCTTTTCCAAATTTGCACACCCCCACTGGAAATCAGTGATAAAAATGTTTGGCTCATATACATATCCACACATACTGTGTATATGCAAGCACTCAGTTGAGCATGGGCTAATGTCCCATCAAAATATTGTATTTTTGTGATAACTGAGCATGTTTGATGCTCTAAAATAGCAATTGCCAAAAATTCAGAACAGTGAGTGTGGATTTAAGCAATGCAGCTCCTAGCAATTTTAAATGGACATCTGAACATCTATTTTCTGAAATAACTTTACCATGCATTATCTTATTGTTGATTTGCTGAAAATAAAAAGGTAGCAAATGTTGCCTAATGTTTTTTATTCCTCTTTCAGATGACAGCATGGATTGTGTAGATAATGAGAGAAGACCTCATTTTCCTCAGTTCTCCTACTCAGCCAGTGGAACCGCTTAATGTTTTGCCATTCAGAAACAAAACAGACTGCATTTTGGGGACCTTACTTCAATGGACACTAGAGAACTTTCTATATTATCAAGTTACAAACTGTGTTTGTATTACGACTTAGATGAATTTGTAGGAAGCCTCACAGATTCTGTATTTAAAACAATTCTTAATGCGTTTTTGAGAAGGAGAACAAATCCATTCTTTAAGTATTATGTCAAGGCTTTTATGCTGAATCACCATAGGTTTTTAAGAATATACACCAAAACTGTTTACTTTAGAAATAATTAAGGTATTCAACATATCAGCAACTCTGACCAGAAAATCCCCTTATTTTATTTATTTCATACAGTTCATTATCTAAATACAGAATCTGCACTCTGATCAATTAGATTTATATAGGAAGATATAAGACTTTAGTAGCTAGTGCAATAATATAAGCAACAAAGTGAACAAACTCTGGAGGGTTAAGGTTCAAACTCATTTTGGACAGCAGTGAAATGTCATCCAACTCCAGAAAACCAACTATAGGAACAGCATTAATGGCCTCAGTGAGGTAAATCAAAAAGCAAAAGTTATTTTTGTTATAACATCTGCTACAAGACATTACATATCAAACTGAATCCGGTGGGATTGCCACACCGTACAGATGAGTATTTCATTCTAAGCAGTGCATTTAATGATTCCGTTTGCATAGAATCTAGGAATACTTCATAGGATTGGCTTCTCAGAACCTAGAAAACGCTTGATTTACCAATCTAATATGAAAGGCAACAACACAAAATCACCCACTTCCACCACTGTACAGAAATACCACACAGGTCTAAGTGAGAATCATCCTCATGAGCGAGTCAGCCAGACACGAGTTCATTTGGCACTGAAGTAATGACTTGTTGCCGCTTTTTTTTTTTTTTTTTTTTACGAAAAGATATATGAATATATATAAACACTTAATGAATTTTTGCATCATGCCAGATCATTTCTTCTTTCTTGAGTGTGCATTAAAGGTATCAACCAACAGTTCATGGTGCCTTCTCACTCTTGAAGATTCAGTTTAACAGTGTTTCCCATGTATAAAAAAAACTAGGTTGAAACTTCATATGTGTTTGAATAATAATGGTGTTCAAAAAGTGAACTCTTTTTTTGTTTTTCATTTTTAATCTTAGTGGGAAATTCCCCACACCCTATTTTTGTTGTATCATGTTTCTTTGTAATTTTCATAAAAGCAGTCTTATTCTGTCTCTGCTGCAAATAAAGTTATTCCATTGTAGGTTGCGTTCTTTAAATTGCGCTTTTTTTTTTGCTTTTTCATTCTCTTGACTGTATAAAAAATGATGACATGTATTCCAGTTAAGTAGCATTTAATATTTTTATTTGAAAGGAATTATATTATGAAAACCCTCCCTTCCCCTCTCCATCAGACACTGCTGTGTGCTTGCACAGAGAGCCCATCATCCTGACTTTTTTTAACAACATTCAACTCTAGTATTTTTACTCATGATATGAAAATTTCCCTCCAAATACTTAAATAAAATTGCTTTAACGAGTTAGGTTCTTATGTCTTGTGGTAGGAGCCTTCTGAATTTATAGAGATGCAACAACTGCTCCAGTTTCTCAAGTGTGATGTGCATATCACTGAGGGATTCAGGTTGTTCTGTTCCTCCTCAGTTGTTTCATCTCTGTGCTGATCATTATGCAAAGATAATTTTGGAAAACGCTTGTTCAGAGAAAAGCAACCTGTGCCAGGAATAAATTGTCTTGAGGTGAATGAGGACTGGCCTTGTTTTGCTGCCCTCCTGGTGCCAGCAAAAGGCCCTGATCTGCAAAGGTATTTCTGTTCCACCACCCAGGCCAGCCTGTGCTGCACAATCTCCAACACTCTCCAGGCACTAATGTTAATCACAGTTGGGAGGTGCTTACAGGAGGCTGGAATGTCCCTTTTCAAACAAGAATACAAAGAACAAGATATGAACATCCAAGAACAACTGCAGTGTGCTTCAGAATAAGCAGCAGGAACTGCAGCTGTGGTAAGCCGTTAAACATCCAGCACGTTTTTTGGTTCAAAGAATAAGCTGTAATTCCCAGTGCAATTTACTGTGTGTTTGTGCAAGGGGGAAGGGGAAGAAGAGATCTGCGTCTCTGTAGGACTGGTGCTGGACAGCCTGTCCCATTCAGCAAGTCTGATCTATCTGCTCTCCCTCCTTTGCTTCCAAGCCTTCATCTACATCTCCAGCCAGCCCAGGGACCAAGTCCAAGGAAACTCTTCTGCAAGTCTACAAGTCTTGACAAGTTCTGAACCAACACAGCTTTGTGCATCCAAATATAGGCAACACTACTGAGCAAAGGTTACCATTATCTGCCCCAGGAAAATCTGCTGTGTCAAGTTCAGGAGCAGGCATGGATCAGGTTGTTTTGTTGAGGCTGATTATGTCTCAATGTTTTTCTGCCAGTTGTTGCTGATGGATTGTGTTAATTCCCTTATATATTAAAAAAAAAAAAAACCAGCTGCCAGAAATCTCTGAATCTTAATATTGTTAGCAACTGAGAGCTGTGAGGGCCACACCTGAATGCTGGACACATTCCCTCATTTTGCCAGTGATTGTTCTAAATGCCTTACTTGTCCATAATTGAATGGTTATGGCTGTTACCAGCTGTATATCTGCAAACATCAAATGTGTTCTTTACATTTTTAACACAGCAAATCCTACTGCAAAAACCTGTGACCTGTGTCATTCATCTCAGATTCTTTTTGTACTGTATATGCAGACTGCTTAACTCTTACATGTTTCTTTAGCTCTTTGATTTGAAACCTCAGAACTTTTCTAACAGTTGTCTACAGCCAGAACCTCCCCATTTTTTCTTCTGGCATTGAAAAATGTCATCTTGCTGAGGTGTTGCACATTGCAGCAAAGCTGGTGCATCCCAGGTTTTGAGCACCAATAGTGGATCTATGTTACAGCCCAGGAATGTTGTTGTAAATTTGAACTTGGAGAAAAACAGGGAGAAAGCCCCTTGGCAAGAGCACATGGGTAAGTTCTCTGTGTGCCTGTGACTGCAGTGTGGAACTGAGGACAGCTGGGCAGTGGCTGAAACAGATCCACTCTGAGTGCTGCTTGGGGTTGAGACATGGGCTGGAGCCAGGTAATTCTGCAAATTCCATTTTATACTCCCTGGTGTAACTAAAGCATCCAGTACAATCCCATTAGGATATGACAGGCTGTTCTCCCTTTGAAGTGGATGAAGATAACTCTGGTTCATAGCATTCCAAACTTTGCTCAAACTGTGACCTCTGCCCCCCACCCCCCCCCAGTACAATAAGCAGCTTTTTCTTCATTTTTCTTTCTGCACCTTCACTCCTCCAGCAGGTGACCTCCACCTGCTCTCCATCTCTCATACTTGCCTTGAGTTCTAGCTGTTTTTTTTGAATTTGTTCACAGCTTTCCACCTGAGAAACAAATTATTATAGTTTTGGAGGTCTGGGGGCAAAACCTTGCCTGGATTGTTTGAATTGGACGGTCTTTGTTTTAACTAGTGGGAAATTTTTGTCTGCTGCTTTGGATTGTGCCCATGTGTTGAAGTGCTCAGTACACCAGCACTGTTTTCATACCCCTGAATGTTTGTGGGGCCTTCTCAATCTTTGTCAGAGAAAATACCCTTTGCTTCTTAGAGAGCACATGCCAGAACAGATTTTTATCTCCAGTAGCTGGCGGTAGGATGGTGGTCTCAGATCAGAAGTCACAGCCCACAGTGGGCGTGCAAACTCCAAGGAGAGAGAGGTGCAGAGGGGGAGCCCACACACAGAAAGTGCCCATGCAAGTTGTACAGATGTGCCTGAGAAGTTTGGGAAATGATGATTTAGCAGGTCCAGTTTATTTCACTTTTTTTAGAAGAGCTTCAGAGGTAAAAACAAAATTGAAGAAACAGGCGAATGTAAAGGATCCTGTTTCTTCAGCGTCGCAAATGAGTGTTTGTTTTCCACTTTGAGCTCAATTTTTGTAATAACAGGGAGGTTAATTGCCACGAGGAGTAGCAGGCAAGGAACACACAGTGCCTGTAGTGAGCAGGGTTATTGTCCCCCTGCAGCTGAGAGTGCAGCCGTGTGCCCGCTCCCTGCTGCAGCATATGCTGCATTCTAATCAGCTGGTGGCCTCTTGCTCTCTGCCCAAAATCATTTTCAACAAATGCAATTTGTTACAGTAGTTCCTGCTTGACACTTTTTAAATTTTCTGTAACTGATGGTCGCCACCCTGGTTTTGTGAGCGTGGTGGGTTCCTAAGGACCAAATCAAGGTATTCATGTGTAAAAACTCCACTTCCCTCTGTGGTTTTTCAGCCTGCACATAGCTCAGTTCTGTTTCCCGTTTGCTGAAGTGCTGCTTCACATGGGTTTTTTTTTGCCTGTAACTGGGTTTTTTTGCCTCCTCCCAAAGACGGGCTTTGTGTTAAATGTTACCCTGTTTTCCACACTTTGTTAATGTGTTTAGTCAGGTTACTGTAACTGCTTCTAATGCTGCATTTCACTGGGGCTTTGAATTTGTTTCCCGAAGATAAATGGCAACGCAGCATTTGCTTTATTTTCTGGATTATGAAGGTCTTTCAACTTCTCTACAAATTATTACATTCATCCTGCAGAAGATATAATTATTTTTATGCTGGAGTCAAAAGTCTTCACAGAGGACACACAAACTCTTCCCAAACACTGTGATCTTTAGTTATTGGTAAACTCCCTGTATCTATTCCTTTGTGCTGCTGTGTCCTTACAGTACTGATGCTGTTGCCCAGGAAGTTGTGTAGTACTGAAAAAAAATCAATATCAGAACAAAAAATAGTGATTGTGATCTTCAGCAGAGTGCCAGAGAGTTCATAGAAATTGGATTAAAATGAACATGAAATCCATTCTTAAACATGCTGGACTCGATGGTCCTTGTGGGTCCCTTCCAGCTTGGTTTATTCTGGGATTCTGTGCCCCTACTCTGCATTAGGACTTACTGCACTTTAGAGGCTCCTTACTCTTTTTATTTTAATTTATTGGGACACAGATCTGACTGCAGAGAACAATTCCAGCACCATCTCCCACACACAGGACTGGAGTTCATACGGCATTTGAGTGATTTTTTTTTTTCCTAAATAGCTAATGAACTTTTTTCACATACTTGATAAATCGCTCCAGTGACTTTTAAAGGCTTTATAGATGTGCAGAAAGATCAGAACATTAGCCCTTCAATGAACTTCCAGAACAAAAATGGAGTGATATTGTTAGGATGGTTGCAGCACATGGTAAATTTTCCATATGATATCTTTGGCTGTTGTGATTGTTCCTTATTCTGATAAGATTGGGAGAAATGAAACTAAACAGGTAGACAGGAATACCTGGTGCCCATTCAGTAATGAGTGTAGAATGAAACTGAGTAAAAAGCAGAGAGAACAAAGTCTCTTGGAGCAGCTGCAGATTGGAAAGTTGCAGAGGAAAGAAAGTGGAAGAAAGCGGAACAAAATGTACTTATTTACGCAGGTGAGGTCATAAATTTAATGTGTAACTAAGATAAGGGATTAAACTTAGTATCTCCCTTTACCTGATTGTAAAACTTAGAATCAGGTTACCTCTCCAAAGTTTTACTTTCTGTGGTGACTTGCTCAACGTGAAGGAAGTGGGGATCAAAGGTGGCTGCTTGGTATTTAAAATGATATTTTTTAAAATTCCCGTAAGTGGCAAAGGGAGTTGCAATGAGGGCGATGCTTCCTGCACTGCCCAGTGATTTTTCAGGTAACTTTGAGAAACCTCTCACAGCTGTGCCTTGCTTGAGGTGGGAGAGGCATCCCAGCAGTGCAGGAAAGCACCGAGTTTGGCTGGAGGTCGGTGTGTGAGTGGCACGGAGCTGTCTGGGGTTCCCCTCTGCAGAACAGTTGTGTCAGCTTTCTTTTCAGATCACTGACAGTAACTTGGCCTTTATTAGCAATCTCTCTATAATCTCACCTCACAAGAAAGGAGAAGTCAACAAGGACACCTCAGACAGGGAGAAAACCCTGGATATAAATCCATGTATTTTCCCAGCGGGTTCAGCTGCAGTTTCTCTGAGCAGCACTGGATCCAGGCACGCAGGCTGGTGGAGCCCCAAGCACCCGAGGCTGCTGCACAGGAAGGCTGGAGCAGCACAAAGAAGCTTCCAACTCCCCATCTGGAAAAGCCCCCACAGGAGCACAGGCAATGGCAATGCCATCTGTCTTCTGCTGAGCAGAGCTCCTCTCCTGGGAGCAGGAAAAGCTGGCACATGGAGGTGGGCTTTCGGTTCCCTGCTGCACAGAGGTTGGACGCAGATTGCTGGGTGGTACCTGTAGACACCAGCCTGCACTACTGAGTTCCTTTTCCCTGTTTTTCAGGGTTTTTCTTTTTCAGAATTCCAGTTCTCTTTATTTGCCTTTTGCCTTATGACATCATTCTCCTATCTATGCCCAGCAGACAAGGAACAATGGATTCCTTCGTCCTCTTCTCCCTTGCTTTCATTCTTTTTTGTGCCTTACCCTGTCTCTCATCTTCTGCCTTCTAGAAGGGTGTGTTATCAACTGACAGAATATCTCTTTAAATAATTATTTTCCTCATGCTGGATGTTCCTTGGATCACTGTGGAGACCTCCTCTGACCCCAATCCATAGGAACACTTACACTGTCTGTACAGAGCAGGTCCTCAAGGTTCATCTTGACTGGTGTATTTTGGCATAAAATACTGGCCTAAACAAAGAAAAGAGCAAGTCTCCCATTGAGTTTTAAAGTGATTTCCTATTCCTATTGGTATTTTTAATATCAATTCTGCTGCAGATAAGAGGAGGAGATAAGTGCCCAGTGCCTTGTGTCACACACTGTTTCTGCTTTAGTAGAGTTAGAAAGGAATTTGGTTACCTACCCCTTACTGTCTGGCATCCATTTCTGTTACTGGACATACCTAAATTTGTGTGAACCTGATAAATATAAAAAACCTGGGGAAAACAAAACAGAAAATTTGTCTGCCCTTTATCTCACTTTGCTTTGCTTTGTGGTATGAACTATCAAGTTTAACCTATCTAGAGTTCTCTAAAAATGTAGAGTTAAGTACCTGATAAGACACTAACTGAAAATTGCTGATGGAAAATATTTACATCTTCTCTTTAAAACTCTTACAAACACTTAAGAACTCATTAAAATGTGGGAAACTAAACCCAAGCTACTTCAGCATCCTCAAGTTCACAGCTTCAGTCTGCAGCCTGTATATCCTGAGACCAATTTACCCACTTTTCTAGGTGTGAAAGGCTTGCAGTCCAACTCAACAATATTGATAAATCTCTTGGAACTCGAGACTTAATGCTGTCTTTTCCCATCCTACTGCAGAACCAGGGAAAGCTTCCCCTCTCTGGCAGCCAGCCCACATTATCCCCTGGGTACCCACTGATCTCATCTTCTAAGAGGAACTGAGAGGGAATTCCTGCCAGGCAGCTCTGTGGAAGTTGCCCAAGAAGTTTTAACACCCTATTCCTGGATGATATTGTCCCATCCTATAGTTACCCTGCTTGGCTCCAGCTAGTCTGCAGATGCAGGTTCAAAATAAAATCAACCTCCATCCTGCTCCCTCCCCCCTTATTTGGGCAGCTAAGTGAAATCCAAACATATGGACTCCATAAATCCTTTGTAAATGGTCTCGTGTGAAACACTCAGCCAAAGCCATGGTTATCATTAAACAAATAATGACAGCACTGGAACAGAACACGAATTACACACGGGGCAGATCCTCAGCTGTGCAGCCCAGTTTGCCCAGTGACACCAGGCTCACTGACACTGGTCCCTTGGTGTTGGTGCTGCCTGCTATGAAACCAGCCTGGAACCCACACAATCCTCCTGCAAGGATTCCAGGGGTGCCCTGCAGTGCCAGCCTCTGAATGGAAGGAGGTTCTGCAGAGTTTGTGGAGCAGCAGGATGTGAACACCGGGACAGACTGCCCAGGGAGTGGTGGAGTCACCCATCAGCCTGGGGGTGTTTAAAAGCTCTGTGGATGTGGCACTTGGGGACAGGGTTTAGTGCTGGGCTCGGCAGTGCTGGGTGAATTGGATGGATTTGATGTTTTTTACAACCTAAATGATTCTATGGTTTTGTGAGAGCGAATTTTCAATAAACACAGATTGTAATCAAGAATGCATCCACAGCTAGGCAAACCAGAGTAAAACAACTGAAATAAAATACTGCTAGAGAGGTTTAAATATAGACTGACTCGAAAACACGTGAAGAGCTGTTCTACTGCTGGGGCAAACTGTCTCTCAGTAATATGAAATGCCACAGGGAATGTGTCAGAATAGTTTGCCACAACAAATAAACACACACACACCCCAACCCACTGAATTTTTTCAGTAATTATAAACTCTTACATGCAATCTAGGTAATCCCAGAACTTTCTGAACAGTTATGAAACTGTGGAGCACATTGCATTAAAATATGTATCTAAATAATCGTCTTAAATTTATTTTACACCTTCCAAGGAGCTCAGTTCATCACACTTTTGCTTGTGTGGCATCTGACCAGATTGTCAAAACCCATTCTTACAGGGTACTGCAGGGTACTATAACTTAAGTGATTCATGCATGCAGCTGTTGGAACTGCTTGT
Organism: Ammospiza nelsoni; assembly: GCF_027579445.1. NCBI lineage: Eukaryota > Metazoa > Chordata > Aves > Passeriformes > Passerellidae > Ammospiza > Ammospiza nelsoni. The sequence continues at coordinate 56,128,752 of NC_080638.1, read as the reverse complement.
TGGGTTGTGAAAAAGCTTGTGGTGCCAAGTGCTGATCTAGGAGAACTCAGATCTCCATCAGCCGCCTTGGCTCCGAGCTGTTACTGAACAACAGATGGTAGCAGGAGTGAAGCAAACTAAGAAAATATTCTAAGTTAAAGGCCTCACAAGAACTGAAATTCTTGAGAAAACACAGAGAACAAGTGTTAAGGTTGGAACTAGTTTCCATGTCCAAGTGATGTATGCTACTAAACTTTAAAGGGTGCTCTCATTTCTGGCAGCACTTGTTTTGGTGGAAGTTTTCATTTAACTTGGGCAGAGCAGCCATGTATGGAATTAATATCCCAGCCATTTCAGGGACAGCTCAGAGCCACGATTTCTGCTCATGTAGCTGCACTTGCCACAATGTCTGGCACTAAGGGAAAGAGGAAAGAACCTCAGGTTGTGTTGTTCTACAGTAGATCACAGCAGCAGCAGCAGCAATGAAGGGACAGCATCACGAGCACTGATGATTTGTCCAGCAGAACAAGGACAGCACTGCAGTTCACAAATGGGAACTTGTTAGTGCTAAGGGGAACAGAAGTGCACAGGCTCTCACTGTGTCCTTATCAGCAGCAACAGCACAGAAGGGACAAAGCCAGTGCAAGATGTAAGAAAAACTGATCTAGCAATGATCTCTAACACAATAGTGCACAGTGTAAACAGAGTGAAGTCAAGTCTTGTACCAGGGAAGAAAGGAAGTCCCTCCAACTCCATGTTCAATAACTTCTAGTTTTTGGTGTCACCAAGACAGCACACTCCAGTATCAGCTAGGTGAGGAACAAGAGGTATTTTCAGGACTTATAGAAGTTTGTGTTCAGCAGTGCTGATCCAAAGTCACAGGAATAAAGCAGTTTTCTATAATATTTCTTTACTCCCTGTCCTGGCTGAGCAAGAAAGACCCTGCATTCCTGTGACACATCTCAGAACACAAATTCTTCAAACCAGCTCTGTAAGCAGCAGTACAGGCGACTACACCCAACTGAAACCAAGTTCTCTCATTTTTAGAGAAGTGAGGACTTCCAGAACAACCTGGAGTGAAACCATTCAAGAGAAGAGAAAACAATTTACAAAGGAAATATTCAAACTGGCTTTCTTAACATTTTTGGGAGGAGACCATGAAAATATGCACATTGACTACATATTTTCAACCTTACATTTTACTGTACTTTTAACTCCTTATACTGGTTATCCCAACTGATCCCAGGTTTCATTTTTACTGCATTTAAAAATACTTCAAAATCTATTTTGGGGCAGTAAATAATCTTGCTATCATGGAAAGCAAAATGAGAACAATCAGATTACTCATTTGGGGAGGTATTACTCAGTGCAAGAAAGCGTGGGAGAACCAAGCTCCAATGAATGCAATGAAACTCACTGGGATGAAATACATAAAAGTGCATTAAATTCTGTATGTAAACTACTTGGTTGAAAATTGAATCATTTCTTTAGGTTCAGAAATCAATATTCAGCAACGTGCTGCACTCTACAGCGCATCCCACCAAAACACCTAAGGATATGAGTAAGTTTGATCATATCAGTAGTTCTAGCAGAGTAAACAGGATGTAGGAGTGGACATACTCATTGCCTTTTACCAGTTCCTCATTTCTGGCAGCAGCAATCAATGCTCAGGAGAGCAGAAGATCTCAGAGTGCTGAAGAGTTTCAATGGCACTATAAACTCCTAAGTGTGTCCACACCTCAACACAGAGCCTTGAAGTCTTCAGAAACTCATGAAATCCTCATGCTTTGGCAGACTCTGAAGAGCACAGATGTGCCCCACGTGTGCCCTGGAAGTCACCAGGCTTCTTATTCCCCTCTGTGGTTTCTCTGCACTGCAGGGTCTGCAGGGCCACCAAAGCCTGTGTGCAGCAGCAGCAGCAGCAGCTCTGGAGCTCTGGCACAGTGGGGTCTGTGCTGTCCCTGCTCCTGCAGCCCAACAAGGTTTGCCTTTCCCCTGGCAAGGACACCTCCATTTCTCTCCTCTCATCCAATGCTGCTCACCTCATCTCACCAGAAACACCAGTGGCCACATGCAATAGGTCCACGATAAATCTGTGTGACTGTTCCCAATTATGTTCCCACCCTTCCTGTGCCGGGATGTGGAGCTGGACACAGCTTTTGTGAGGATTCACACCATAACATTCCTGAGGGCTGAGGTCACACTGACCAGCCCATCTTCCCCAAAATGTTCTCCTCAAAGACTGGCACAACTCTCACCTTTTTTCCACCACCAGGACCATCCCTGAGGTGCCAGTGCCAGTCAGCACCCCACTGTACATTTCCTGCTCCAGATTCACAGTCCTACCCTTGGCATGGACATCACTGTACTCTTTCACATCTTTGTGAGAAGCAACTTGAGTAGGATATTGATTAAATGCAAATAAGTGTGTAATGTGTAATTTGGTTTGTTTTTTTTTTTTTTTTTTTTTTTTTTGGTGGGGTGGTTTTTTTGTTGTTGTTGGGCGTTTTTTTTTAAAGAAAAGTGTGACATAACTTACATGTTGGCATATAATCACCCTTATTTGTCATACTGATACATTGGAATTCAAAGAAAAAATGGGATCAATTTATACTTTTGCATCTGATTTACATTTTGCTCTCGTCTTTGCAGGCAGCAAAATGGTCTGGTCTGAATTTCAGGTCAAATTTTATGAATGGTACAAAATATCTGGGATTAAAAAAAAATCTATTGTGTGAACATTTGACCTACAGATTAATGAGGGGAATATTTTAAAACACACTTCCTCTCCAAACTAGCAGTCCAATTACTACAGTATCAATAGAGCAGTGAGGACTTGAGAAGAAACCCAAGAATTTGGGTAACAAAAGGCATAAACCCAACGTCGTGCTGCCACCCCGTGGCTTGAGGATAAAACTTCTGCTGCGAAGCTTGGAGGAGGGATTGTTTTATCTTAAACCTCTAATCAGATTAAAGAGCACTTCTGCACAAGGAGCCGCTGGCAGCTGGTGGAATTCAGTGCAAGTCTGAGAGAATTCGTACAGAACAGATCAGGACAGCACTGGTGCAGGTTACCTGCCCTCAAAACCTTCAACTGGGTCTTTGTCAGGCAAAGAAGAAACAGAAAAACATCTGAATCTTACAGAATAAATGAGAAGAGGATCATTATTTAAACTATGACACTTGAGCAAAACAATGTAAGAAAATACAATTAAATAAATCCTAACATTTAAAGTAAATCCTATAACCACAAAATGTTCAAACAAAAATAAGCTCTGCAAGAGATAAGTAACTTAATATCTATCACAGGGTTTTAATGCAAATCACAGCCATGAGAGTAAAAACTTTTAATAAAAGTGTAACACATAATAATTTGATTCCAGCTGAGTTTTTCCCCAGAGGAAGAAAACAAAATAACAAAAGCCCAGAATACACACCACCAGCAAATATTAAAGCTTGTATTACAATTGTAGCAGTTCAAAATTCAATCAACTGTAAAAGCTATGGTATTTTAATATCTATCAATATAAAATATCTATACAAAAAAGTTATATATGTGTGTGCGTGTGTCTTAGCCATTAAAATATACAACATTATGTGATCACTTTCACCCTATTCCAATTTTAAGAAAGTAAAATAAAAAGTAATTTGGAAGAATTTTATTCCAATTTTCTACCCACAAGTATTTGCCTTCAAATTAAACAGCTCCTACTTATTTCTTAAAGAATCATTTACATTTCCTGAGCTTCTTGGCTGCTTTTAGTAGGTTAACCAATTCACCTTACTAAAAACAGTGTTCAAAGCTTTGCTACCTTCCCTTCCCAGTAGTGAAAAGCTCTAAAGAGAGTGGAGGAAAGCAGGTACAGGTGATCTTCCTCAGCCTTACCTGTCCTCACTCAGAAGCCTGCTGGGGGCAGGATGCTCTCTGGGAAGAGCCCTCACATCCCTCTCCTTGTCCAAGCTGCCACAGCCCAGGTTGTGCTGCCAGGCTGGGCTGCTGCAGCAGTTTTGTCCTGAGTGCTGCTCTTGGGTGGGTTGAGGTTTTCCTCTCCCTCCCTGGACAGCCCCACATGCTCCTGCAGCGGTCTGGATCTAAGCTTAGCCTGACAATCCATGGTAAAGCACTGCAAAGAACAGAGGATGGAGCTGGACAGACACAGAACAGGAGGGGCTCTGCCACACTCTGTCAGCACAGAGGGCTTGGTGTTCAGGCAGTCAGGGCTCCTGGAATCCAGCTGCGGGGTAAGGGCAGCACAAAGAGCTTGTAGTTGCAGAATTTGCCATGATGAAACAGTATCACACCTAAGCAAAAGCTACAGAGCAGCAGGAGATGCAAGTTTGTACACATATTCCACAAGTGGGAGCTTAATGACAGGTAAGTTTTGCTGGGATTCAATTTTTTAATCCAGTTGGATCCTGTCAAAACCCAAAGCCATCACACAATGACTGGTAGGGAGCATAGTGAGACAGAAGTATTTATTCCTTGCATGGTGCTGGCATTTGCTGCTGTCTCACCAACCCAGCCAGAGGCCAGTTGACAGTTTACAAAAGAAAAGAGGCCCAGCAAACCTGGGGACAAAGAAAACTGTTTTCATTTCTACTTCTTGGCCGCACCTCTTCAAAGTAAGATTCAGATTTAAGCCCTTTGCACATTGCTGCCACTTCTGATGGCAGCAAACCCAGCACAGAACAAAGCATAAATGCCTTGCCCATACTTGTAAGGAAAAAAGGACATTGTCTCTCACTCTCACCTGCATTATTTGGGTTATGCCCTGCCCTGAGATAAAACACAGCTTCATTTAGTTATCACCTGTTCAGAAAGGAATACCAAAAAAAGCCTATGAACTGAGTACAAGTCAGAGCCCAAATGTGTAGGACACTAAAACAAAAAGAAGGGGAAGAAGCTGAGGTGCTGCTGTATTAAACAAAAGACACATCAATCACAGAATGGAGAGCTAACATTTATTTATTTTTAATTTTCATGTTGTCTGGATCACTGTAGGATGGCTCACCTTTCTCTTGGAGGAAAGCAGATTTCTGGACTGAACTGCAAAATACTGAGAATTCCTTTGTGTACAGGACAAATGCTATTGAAGAGACAGCTCAAGTGTATTTGTTCTTCTCAGTGAGCTTTTTTACAATGTTGTGGGTTTGTTCTAATACAGTCTGGAGATACTGGAGATTACTGCAGTCATTAACCACCTCAGACTGTCCTTAAATATCTGATGTCTACGAAACCACACATTTCTAGAACTGACTCAGTTAGTAGTCTTAAGAGAAATTGTTTTATCCTGATCAGATCAACTGACTTCCTTTTGGACATAAAGGTCTGCTCTTTGAGACACATGTCACCAGTAATGACACACAGGCCTCAGAAGTTTCTCATCCATCTGTAAAATCATTACTGCAGGATATTTTTACCCATCAATATGCTGGCTCCTCAGGGGATCTCCTTCCCTTGGAACAGCAGGCAAACTTTGATTTTTGACACTTTGCACTGAGTGGGAGGGGAAGAACATACAATTACAACAAAAAAGCACAGGATTGAACCCAATTTCCTGCTCAGCTAATAAACCAGACAATTTCTCTGGCTCTCATTTACAGTCCTAGGGGTACCCTATGTGTTGTATTGTAACAGCTCAATGATCAGTGGCAACAGACAAGTCCTTGTGAGGAGGAGCTAATTAGGCAAAGAGAAAAATCTTTGTACTTCTCACCCAAAGATTCTTCCCTTCACACAGGTTGGGGTCTTTTTCTGTAGGCATTATAAAGATTTACAAACAGTCTCCAGTCTTACCTCCCATTGTTTATCTGAGAACTGCAGGACTAGAAAAAGAACTTTCCTGAATAATATTTGAGTCTTTTGGTAAACACAGGCAGTTTTGTCACCTTCTGAAGCCAGAGAAGCAGATGTGGCAACCACTAAACCCCATTTCTCACATGTAAGAAGGACCTCCCCTCTGCAAGAGTTGGCCATGCTGCTCTGTGCTCCTCCTGCCCTTCCCCTCCCAGCCCTCCTGCTTTTCTTCTCCCAGCTCCTCACCCTGCACTGGGTATCCATCCTAATGCACAGCCATCTTTCAAGCAGCTAGAGGATAACAAATAACAACATTAAGCCATGAAATTTATGTCATTGTTTACAGAGGACAGCTTTCTATGAAATACAGCAGTGACTAAATGAGCCAAAAAACCATTTCTATCACTAGTTTGAAACACAAATCATTTGTAAACAACACATCTCATCTCTCCCAGAGCCTAGAAGCAAAACATTATTTTCAGTCTCTCACCCTCAGGAGAGACTAAGAAAAAGCAGACACACACTTAAAGGTTCCGTTTAGAAAAATATACTTTACTGAAAAATGCTTTAGTTCATTGCCTAAAGCTTCAAATAAAACACAGCCAAGTTTTTAAACTCTTTCCTAAAAGTAACATCTAAATGCAGTAAACCACAGGTTCTTCCCATCCATAAAACTGATGGATTTTAAGCCAACATTTTGTGGCTTAAAATGATTGTCACAGGAGCAACACTTTTATCTGCCCTGTGACACCAGCTGGGAACTGCACCAGAGATCTGCCACCACCCTGACTTCATCTATTAGAGCTTTGAAAAGACAGGTAATGCTATGGAATTCCTGCACATCCCAGCTAATTCTTCCACTACCAAGTCACCTGAGACTTTTTTGTTTGTTTGTTATGGGAATGAAGATAAGACACATTTCAGAGTTGCTCAAAACAAAGACTGGAGTAAGAACCAGTAAAGTCTCCCATTTTAACTGGCTTCAAAACATGCAGAACAAGAAAACCAACCAGATCCATCAGCATGTCCAGGCTGGCACAGATGGTCAGTCTAAGCTGGCACAGATGGTTGGGAGTGAAGTGACACCCCTCAGGAAACCATGGAGTGCACAAATGCTTTCAAAGTGTGCCTGCACAGTTACACAAAGTGCTACACAGGCCAGAGAGGATGTCATCCTGCACCTCACTGTGGCTGATACACCCAAAGCCATGACACTGCAGCTATGAAGAGCTGCTCTCCTGCAACAGCCACCCCCACCCTTTGCTAAAACATTTACCATTCTCTTTGGGGAGCTGCAGGATTCTGACAGGCAAACACCCAGAGTGCCTCCAACAGAATGTCAAATAAAGGTGTCCCCACGAGGGAGAAGTCAGGCTCTAAAACTGCACTGCAATGGCCTTTCTATCTCTTCAAACAGAAATGGCTAAAGTGGAGGGAAACAGGTAAAAGCAGGTTACTACACCCAAAACATACTAATTACAGCTGAGAAGACTGGGAAGCATGAGTGGCAGGCTTTGCTTCAGGAGTTCAGGGCAAAGAATTTCAGAAACGGACCATTAGCTGTGCCACAAGGATTTCTTTTCTTGTGTGTGTCAAAACTACTCCTTTTATCCTACAGTCTGAAATCAGCCACTCAAATCAGCATTTTCCTGAGGTAAAGAGCACTTTAGTTTTCTCTAAGGCATGTTGATTTGCCAGATGAAAAGTGGCTTTTTTTATAAAACAGAGCAAAATCAGTTAAAGAAAACTACTTTGAGGGGCTGTCCAGTAGTACTTTACTTCACTCTTACAGCACAAACAATACCAAGCCTCTGCAGTGATTTGAAAAGAAAATGAGGAATGAGCTGGTTTATGGAGAGGTACCCTTGAGTGCTGACCATTTTTCAGCCCACTTCATGAGCTATTTCTGAGTGTGTATTCAGAACAATATGAAGTTTACAGTGTAGGTGATAAACTCATACAGATAAGTTGCTGGAAGGTACTGGAAAATTCTCATTTACTAATGAGAAAAACTTTCCTGCTCCAAGTCTGGTGTGTTACTGTTCCTTCTATCAAAGTTACCACAGAAAGATTAAAACCATTCAAGCTGTCAGTAAACACAAGATGTTCATGATAGCTTAAAAAAAAATTAACCAGAATCAGCAAATTCTCTTATTTGGAAAAACCTTCAGGCCTGGCTGATTTTCCTAGTAAGCTCACAAAGGAAATGTTGTGTGTCCAGAATGGATTCACACTCACCTGGAAGTACAGAAGGAGAAACTGATTTCTATTCTGATCCCACAAAAGTGTGTCCTAACATGACCAACAAGCGAGGAGAATATTCTGAATCCTGTATCACATCAGGAACACCAGGTAAGAGCACAGAGTGGTCCCTTCCAGACAGGCATAGCACAACTAGGGAAAAGGAGAAAGCCGACTCAAAATAATCTGAAAAGCTTTAAAATATAAATGTTTATTTAGCTACAATATTTAAAAGTACAATATAAAGATATAAAACATAGAAATTCCATAACTAATTCACATGCTAAAAGGAGTATTTGATCAGCTGCAAGGAGAAGACTTCATGAAATTCATGGATGTTTTAGCCACAAGGGTTATTTCATCAAGTTTCAGACTTGAAATACTGAACAACCACTGCAGAGAACTTGCTCTCCCACATCACCATAACTAGGGAAAAAAACAAAAAAAACCAGAAGAAACAAAAGTCAGAGTGCCTACTGTTTCTGGAAAATAACAACGGCACACTATTCCATTATCAACTGCAACCATGGGACTCCCACACAGCACACTCAGTATTTCTTTATACCACAGGATTGTTAACAATGAGGGAAAAAAGATTATTCCTTGGAAGTGCATGCATTCAGCACTGGCCAGCATGCTATACTGCTGGTGGGAAAGCAAGAGAAATTTTTGCCTCCTAAAGCATTTAAGCAAGAAGCTGAACTAGACTTGTCCTATGGTTGATTAGAGTGCTTCACACATGCATCTTGGTTTGCACGTTTCAGACAGTTTTACTGCTGCTAAAGCATGGGAAGACTTTAACTCCTTTTTGTGTATGAGCTAGATATCTGCTGCACCCGACTATCAGGCAAATTAAAATTATCAGGTAATATCTGATATTAATACCGACTACCAGGTAATTAAAATAAGCCTCCAAACTCGAGAGGCACTTACTCAGCAGTGGAGCACAAGGAGCAGGTGACCGTGTTACAGCAGCTGCAGAGCCTGCTGCAGCTCTGGCAGACGAGCCGGTCACACTGCGCACACGCCTCCTTCACATCGGCCGCTCTCACACACGACGAGCAGGCTCTGGACGCTCCCAGCGGCGGAACTGCTCGGCAAAGACACGGTAAAGAAGGTAAAGAATGGATGAGCTTTACAGCAAGGCAGAGAAAGCAGCTGGAAGTCTTCGGGGCTGCAGAGCGCGGCGCCGTGCACAGCTACAGGTGGCAGCACTTGGGTAATGCCAAGGGACAGGGAGCGCTGCTTGGAACTTCCTTGGTTCTTTGCTCAGTAGCAAGACTAAGGGATGATAAAACAGAATATACGCACAGCAATTCCGAAATCCGAATAGACTTCCTTTAAGGAAAGTCAGTAAAGAAGAACTACACTGCACAAAACTATTCATCATAGTACAGACCTCCTTGGGAGGGGAAGCCAAGGAACAGCACCGGTCTCTGTAGTGACCAGGGAAGAAATAAAGGGAATGGTCTCAAGTTGCGCCAGGGGAGGTTTAGGTTGGATATTAGGAAAATGTTCTTCACCCAGAGGGTGGTCTGGCACTACAACAGGCTCCTCAGGGAAGTGGCCAGGGCCGCAACCCCGCCACAGTTTAAGAATCATTCCGACAACGCTCTCAGCCTCACAGCGGGAACGTCGGGGATGTCCTGGGCGGGACAGGAGCTGCACCTCGCTGTGTCCCTTCCAGCTGAGGGCATCGCGCGGTTCCGTGACACGGCCCGGGCACTCACCCCTGTCCGCGGGCCGCCGCCGCAGTTTCCCGTCGTGGCCGATGAGGAGCTGCCCGCTCCAGCGGGACCCCTCGCCCGGCGCCTCCCCGGCCGGCCCCGGCTCCGCCGCACGGGCCGCGGCCGCCGCGCCCTCCATGTACGCCTGGGCACCCCTGAAGAGCAGCCGCCGGGTCCTCTCTGCCGGCCGAGAGGAGAGCAGAGTCAGGGGCGGGCTCCTCATGCCCGCGGGCCGCGGCGGGCCGGCACATCCCCCCGGCGGGGCGGCCGGCCCGGCGCTCCCCCGTCCGCGCCCCGCTCACCGAACACCTCCCGCCGGTACTCCTCGCCCCGCACGCCGCGGCTCAGCTCCCGCAGCCCCACGCGGGTCTTCAGCTGCAGCGGGGCCGCGTCCCCGAAGGGGCAGGAGCGCTTCGGCATGGCCGGACCGACCCGCGCCCGCCCCGCCCCGCGCCGCGTCACGGCCGCGCCACCGCCTCCCTCACATCCCGGCCGGGGCACTCGGGAACCGCGGCCGCTCCCTTCTTTCTGCAGGAAAGCGAAAGTTTCGTCCGCAGCGCAAAATTTCCCTTCCCGCTGCGTCCCGAGCGCCCGGCGGGGTTGGCAGAGGCGCCGGCCCGGCCCCGCCGCCCCGCCCGCTGCCACCGCCCCTCAGGCGTCACCTCCGTGCGCCCGGAGCGGCGGCGCGGAGCCGGCGGGTCAAAGCGAAACCGATTTTGGGACTCGCGTTTGTCAATAAACTCAGAATCATGGATATGCTGGGTTGGGAAGGAACCACGAGAACTGAGTCCAACTCTTGTCCCTGCACAGCACACCCCAGGACGCGCACCATGTGCCTGAGAGCATTGTCCAAACACTGCTGGAACTCTGTCAGCCGTGGGGCTGTGACCGCTGCCCTGCGGAGCCTGTTCTAGTGCCCGACCACCCTCTGGGTGGAGAACCTTTTCCTAAACCTCCCCTGACACAGCTTGGCCCATTCCCTCACGTCCTGTCGCTGGTGGCCAGAGAGAAGAGATCAATGTCTGCCCCTCCTCTGCCCCTCATGAGGAAGTTGTAATTGCAGGGAGGTTTCCCCTCAGTCTCCTCCAGGTTGAACAGACCAAGTGCCCTCAGCTACTCCTCATACAGCTTCCCCACCAGACCCTTCACCTTCCTCGTGGCCCACCTTTGGAAGTGCTCTTATAGCTTTAATCCTTCTTTATTTTGTGGCACCCAAAACTGCCCCCAGCACTCGAGGTGAGGGCAGCCCCAGAGCAGAGCAGGACAATCCCCTCCCTTACTGGCGATGCTGCTTCTGATGCCCCAGGACAGGATTGTCCCTCCTGGCTGCCATTCACGGCTGACTCACACCCAAATTCCCATCAAGCAGGACCCCCAGGTCCCTTTCTTAGCTCCCCAGTCTGTCTCTACATTCAGAGCTGCCCTGTTCCAGGTGCAGAAATCAGCACTTTTCAGTTTCAAACTTCATACAGTTGGTGATTGCCCAGCCCTCTAATTTGTTGAGATCTGTCTGCAAGACCTCCGCCTTCCAGGGAATCAACAGCTCTTCCCAATTTTATCTGTAAACCTACTTCATATCCTTTCCAGTCCTGCATCCAACTCATGAACCCTCTTTTCCTTTCTTAGCAGGCCCCCACACCACACTGGGCTCACAGAGTTCTTTGTGCAGCCTAAAACCCCTGCCCAGGCCTGGGCTGTCTGAATGCTGTGGAACCAACAAAAATGTGCACAAGCTTGAGAATTTCCTTTTTGAAAGACCACCAAGGAGGGGGGAGAATCCCTGTCTGGCCAAGGGGCTCTGCTGGGCTCCTTGGCACCAGCCAACATCAGGAGTGGGTTCACCACTTATGGGCACAATGAGTTTTTGGGCACTGACACCCAGTTTCAGATAAATCTGGAGTTCCCCAAGACCTTCTGCTGTGAAAGGGAATTACTGCAATTAATTTGCTATTTACAGGTGGGCTCTATAGCACCCCAGGTGTGGTTACATGGGTTAAAAGTATCAGATGCTGTTTCAAGTGGCAACCAGTCTGGGTACTATGTATATTTTGAAAATACATTGTTTTCCTCAGGGCAAACAAGTTTAAAACTGATGGAGTTTAGGCGCTGTGTTTGTGTCGCTTGAAGGTGATCTGTCAAGACAGTTTTATTTCTTCCAGACACTTTCCTTTCTTCCAGAGGTCTCTGAATTCAAAACTTCCCCTGTATGTACTGTGGACAGAATCACAACCAAGTATAGGAGCGATTTTTCCATGAATGAACTTACAGTCTGCTAAGGACTTGTTCCTGGTTTCTTTGTTTTGTTCTGGTCAAAACCAAGTTATGACTTGTGTTTTTTCCTGAAAAAAACCAAAGAAACAAACAAAAACTCCAAACACCAAAAACCAAATAATAACAACCTCTTCAAATAGCAGTGACAGAATGAGTATTTTTAAAAAAGGCTTTCATTCAGAAACTCATAGAAACTTCAATGTACATTTTCAATACTGGCACAAGATTTAGAATGACATAGATTAGTGTACTGAAAATGGGCCACAGTACCTAATGGACTAACTCTTGTCTGGTTTCATTGCTTGAGTTCTTCCAAAATTGCTGAAACCCCAAGACCAGTGAGCGCAGTACCTGACTATGGCTGGAGGATCACAGGCTATCCTGAGTTGGAAGGGACACACAGGGATCATCAAGCTCTGCATCCTGGCCCTGTCCAGGACAGCCTTAAAAATCACACCAGTGCCTGAGAGCATTGTCCAAACACCAAAATGATGAGAGCGAGTTGCTGAACTGCTGATAGTTTGCAGGTACAAGCACTCTGGTTTCATACAGATTAATATGATTTTTAAATTATTTTCTGTAGAGCTGATGAGCCCAGACTTCTGGTCTGTGGAGCCAAAGCCATGGTTGTAATTCATAGCAATTCCCAAAAATCCCTTCTGAGCTCTGAAATCTTACTCCTGCCGCTCTTTCTTTATCTGCAAGGATTTATACTTTGGCTTTTTCTGCACATACCTGCAAATGCATGCTTAAGGATGTTCAGCAGACTTTTCCAACTGCACACTGAAAACTCATGGCCTTTTCTTTCTGGCTAAAGAAACTATTTTGTAAATATTCACTCTGATGTCCCTAAAGTTCTCTGAGGAATATTGGTTAATCAGAATGTAATCGCAGTGTGAAAGAGCCCTGCCAGGATAGAGGACAATGGAACACACATGTTTCACTCACATGGCATGGGATAAACAAGGAATGAAACTCAGCTGTCTGAGAACTGGATGAAATACAAAGAAAGAACTAAAAGCACTGTTCCACTTGAGGGGAAGGAGTGCTCTGAAACACTGATCTCAAATATGAAGTAGATTTGAAACGGAGCAGCTCATGGTGCAGCAGTGCTGCTGGTGCTGTCATTGAAGAGTAAATTTAAGGGCACTTTTGCAGAATCACAGGATATTCTGAGTTGGAAGGGAATCACAAAGATTATCAAGTCCAGCTTTTGCTGAGGGCTGATTACATTTGACACATTGCCACCACTACCCCATTGCAGGAATCTTCGGTTGCAGCTCTGAGTCAGCCTTGGGTGGTGACATTTCTTAATTGCTTTGTGAGACTCACCTTCACCAACATCTGCTACTGACCAGCTCTCTCCTCTTTTCAGGCTATGAGGGCAAAATGATTCTGTCTGCTCTGTGCCAGCAGGCCTGAGCACCCTGCAGGGAGGGAATTGCTTCACCTGCCTGTCTTCTGAATTGTTACCCAGCAGAATGGTGCTGAGTGTTTTATTAGTTCCAGAGCAGTGGGCCTTGAGGAAGATCCACTGGTGATTTAGAAGTAGATAAATAGTGATCCAGGCCTTAAAATACTTTACCTATTCCTTCAGTTTTACTTATACCAAAGCCCTCTTCTCAATGTGCTTGTAGTAAAATTTTCCAATTTTTTATATTCCTTCATTACTAGGCTATTTAGAAAGATATCAAAGCACATCACATACAGGTGGCACTCTGCCTCCTCCTTTAAATAGGGACTATCCTTAGGGAGTTGAATTGGTATCAAATGAGTCTTTTTTGGCCAACTCACTGGTTCTTCTTTAACGTTTTCATGCTAAAATGGTTAAGAAATAATCTGGAAATTCTTTCAAGTGGGAATTATATTGTAGTAGCTGATATAGTTGGCCATGTGGCAGCACGCAGTCTGTGTTATGTGGGGTGGGCTATCAGGGTGGGCACACATCCCCTGGTGGCCTAGGGCAAAGCACCACACCCCATGTGCTCAGTGTCACTGCACTGTCCTTTCTCTGCTCTGCTGTATGGATCTGAAGATAAAAGAATCCTCCTTGCATAAAACTGCTTTTACTGGAAGGTCTAGGGGCTGTTTCCTTTCTTCTGTGTCCTTTTCCTAGCACATCAGCCTTAACAGACATGTTTACAGCTGGGATCAGAGGGCTACACCTGGTTCAGACATTATCTGTTCACAAGAGCATGTTGTTTCATGAGGACTTGCTAGCACAGAGTTCATGCCCTCATCTTGACGAGCTCTTGATGAGGTTCATGCATCCAAAACATATTTGACAAGCCAGTGATATGCAGATTAAGGGCTGGCTCTTGAGAAATGCTGCTGTTTAGGGAAGGCTCTGCCATCTTGTCACCCCAGCCAGTGCTTGCTCTTAAATTAGCACAGCATGGTTGAGTTTCAGAGCGTGTTTCGTTCCTGCTCAGCAGATCAGAGCACCCAAGGGTCCCACTCACTAGAGGGCACCCTCAAAACTATAAATTATTTTTGCTGTTACAAAGATGTTATTGTTCTGCTGACAGGGGTTTACAAAAGGGCTGCTTTTCCCAGTTTTTTTCATGTTGTGGTTGTTGTTGTTCCTCCCATAACGTGCTTTCATTTCTGTTGCACTGTTTTCTTTCAGTTTGCTTCTTTCCAGGTTATTTTAATCTGTCATGAAAAACAGAATATGAACTCTGACAGTGAGAACTGCTATCACTGACCTAACATAGTGCCAAGGGTTCTGTTTTCTTTCTCTGCAGGCAACAATGTTTTTGATTTAATGCCAGGTGATTGTCCTAGGAATTCTTTAAATCTTTGTCCAAGTAGTGCTGTCCATTATTGAGTGTGGATTTACGTGGGAGAGGCTCTGAGAGGTACCTCTGTCCTTTCACTATCCCTGCACAGTACAAATATCCTCTCCCACACATGGCTTGGGAAGGGATGGGCAAAACCTTCCTCCCTCCACATTGCAGCTGCATCCAGCCCTGCTGTTATTATTTTGTTGTGGAAGTGAACCCTTGTTTGAGACAGCTTTATGTTGTTCCTGGTTTGCTCTCCTCTCTCCATTCCCCAGAGCAGCCATTCAGCTGGAATAACTCAGGGTGCATCTGCTCAGCTCAAAGGGGCAGTGTCAGTGCAGGCTGGCCAAGAACCCAGCCCTGCACTCACCATGTCTAACAAACCATGCCCAGCAGCAGCCCACAAAGTGTGTTTATTTTAAATGTGTGTGGCTGTGTTGTCAGCCCTGCACAGAGAAGATCTCTGTGCACAGAACAGAAGCTGCACAGAGTCAAGGCAATTCCCTGAACGTTGCCAGAATAACATGCCACAGCTACAGGGACCATCACAACACTAATGTGGAAATTTCCTGAGCACAGCCTTTGCAGATGAAGTCCATTTATGCAGGGAAGTCTTGAAGGCACTCATTCTGTGTGCTCTCTGCTGAGCAGTTTGCATGAGTGGTGTGGTATAAGCTATAAAAGTAATGCTCAATCCTAGGCCTACCATCCAGGGTGCCAATTAATAGAACGAGACTTTTTGTGCTGCTGGCATGTTTCCTCTGCATGGAAATCATCAATGCATTTTGCACAGGGCTCAGACTTTTATCAGTACCAGCTTTAGTATTTTAATTACATAGTGTGGGGAAAATCAATGTCTAATAGGCAAAATGCCTTATCCTATTTGTAATGCCTTAACTAGCTAACTTATTTTTTTTTCACTTGACTTCTTTTCCATGTATATTAGAATCTATTATAAGTTATTCTGTGTATTTATGCTCAGTAGCTTCTTATCATGTATTTACATTAATGTTTTTTGATTTTTTCTGCATGAGGATATCAGAGAAGATATTGCAACACAATCCTATCCTTCTTTTTTTCTTTCCTATCTGCAAGATTTAGAAGATCCCCAGATTGTCGGTGAAGGTGTTCAGTATTGCCTCTGTTTCTTATACTGATCCATTATTGCTACCTAAGCCATAGGAAGGGTTACTTAAATGTACAAATGCATCACCAGTGTAACTGGTTCAAATATCAAACTGTGCTACTGGCATTGAATAACTGATGGAATAATGAAGAAGAGTAGCCTGACATTCCTCCTAGCTCTTCACAATTCACAGCCCCCACCCAGGAATGGATTGTTTTTCAGGCCAGGTCCAGCACCCAGCACATAAGCTTCCTGCCACTTTATTCCATCTTCAGTTATTCTGGCAAAGAAGAGAGATGTTGCTTATTGGAGCTGTTGCCTATTCCAGTACCCAATATACACAAGTAGAGATCACTGATCACAGAGTCACTGGAGGCACATTATTTTTTCTGCAGAACATACAGTACTAAAAATCAGTGGACCAAAAACTCAGGGAATGGGTTTGATGTCTTAGTCCCCTTTTCCAATAATCTCCTTTGGAAGCTATAGATAGAAACTTAATGCTGTTTCAGAATGACAAGGCAAGCCTTTTGTGAACTTACTCAGTAAATGTCTTCAAGCTATATTTTATCTCAGACAGACATGACTGAGGCCCTGTTGGTACAGCTACAAACTGCATTCCTGAATTCTGAAAGAGCCCAGCTTCCAATGAAAGCATGAAAGACAGATAAGAGTCATTGCCAAGGTCACCACAAGGGCATAGCCTCAATGGCTGCTAGAAATGAAGCAGCAGAAAATTGGAGTACAAAATCTGAACTGTTTTCAGTGCTATGGAGTGGTAACTGAGCAGCAGATCTGTGCCTGTGGTACTGACATACATGTGACTGTGCACTGGGAGCAAAACAAGTCATCTATAGCAAGACAGAGTCTTGAAACTAGAATATCAAATTGTCTTGGCAATTCTCCCTTTCTTCTTCACCCATTTGTTTAGGATGCAAAACATGCCATTACAAGGCATGCAGTACAGTGGACATGTAGCAGGAATCTGTGGTACTACTCATCAACATGAGTAATGGGAAACACCTTCCCTGCCTCTCCTGGCCTACTCCTGGCCAGTATAGCCCACCAGACCATCTGCTTTATTCAAGATGCAAATGCACTGCTGGCTCATGCTCATCCTGACATCTCATTTAAACCTCAGGTTGCCCTTGGCAGAGCTGCTCCTTAAGCAGGTGCTTCCCAGCCTGTACTGAGATGTGAGGAACCTTGGGCCTCTTCCTGAGCTCCAGGAGCTTTCCATGGTCCAGCCCCCAAGCTTATAAATTTTTCAGCCATTCTGGAATTCAGAGCTCAAAGGGCAAGTTTCCATTCATGGTGGAGGGCTGCACTATTTTAATAATCTCAATGAAAACACAACTTTAATTACGATAGGTTTGACACAGTGAGTTTCCTCTTCAGAAACAAAGAACACCATGAAAAACCTCTTTATGATCATGACTGGTAATACACTGTATTTCCACACTCGTCATTTTGTCAGACTCACCAAAAGCTGACTCCAGCACCATTTGCTTGGGAACTTTTCCATTTACAGGCCAGGAGGCCAGGCTGACAAACCTCAGTAGCAAACACCATTTCCTCATATTTCAAGAATTAGGCCAAGTTAGCAGGAAAAGTTTTGTCTTCTGTAGCAAAAAATGTACACTGCCACCTCTGCTGGAAGGGCATGTATAGCTGACTGTCCTTAAGACAGTCTTTTGTATATTCTGCAGCCCTTAAGAAAACTTGTCTCCAGCGACTCAGCCCAGGGTATTTTAAGGATTTCAGCAGCCACCTAAACTGTCTGAAGGGCTCTGCCACTCCTCAGGCACTGTAAAGGTATCACCTGAAACCCAACACTGCTGTCTGGGACTCTATTTACAGCCCTGCAATGTAAACTCTGGTATCTACACTCAGCTCCTGAAAGGCAGTGCCTGTCACAGGAAAGGTGCATTATCCTGAGACTGTGGAAATATTAAAATACATAAGTGTTTGGGGTTTTTCTCCTGACAAAGACATTTTCTTGCCAAACACATTTATTTAGACAGTGTTCAAATTTGTACTGCTTTCATCTACTGAAAAATGCAGCTGTTGGACAAAATTTTTTACATTAATGGAAAATATAAAGTGTATGTGCTTCTCTCCTGTTTTGTTTTTCTTACCATCTCACAGAGCTGATGGGCAAATATTTAATGAACAGTGTCTGCTCCAGAAATCTACAGATATATTATCTTAGAACAACTAATTTCCTGTATGTACATAAGAGATTAAATGGCAAAATCTTGCAATCATTCTGTAAAACATGCTCATTATCAAAGCTCATTTGTGTTGGACCAGTGCTTTGGGAACAAAAGGATCCAGTTCCCTACCTCCCTGAAGCAGCCTGTACAATCCCACTTTCCCCATGCCATGGATCCATGTAGCACCGTGTCAGCTGAGCAGGCTCCATGCTTCAGGCATCCCCTTTGTCACTGGCAATCTGGATCTGATAAAGAGACAAAGCAAGCACCGACACACTCATTAGTGACCGACAAACCACCAGGCTGCAGCCCTGATGGACTGCCACAAACAGGCACTTGTAGAAATGAGATGGCCGGAGCTGGGTTTCCTTTCCTGCCTGATGCCCAGTTAAAAGGGTAATGTGAGCTCATCATTTTGCCAACATCTGACACTTTAAACAAGCTCTCTGGTGCACAGGACATGTTACTGTACAGGAGGCAAGGCCACTTCCACAGGGAATAATTAGAGGGCTAGAGCTTGACCCGATGTAAAGTATTACTGTCAGAGCTTAGGGGCAGGAATGTATTTTTTTCCTCCATCCCAAACATCAGACACAGCTCTCCAGCTTGAGGTTTTTTGAATTTTTTTTTTGGGTGTGTGGTTTTTTGGAGGTTGTTTGGTATTTTGACTTTGGCATTGCCAGATTGACATGAATTTAGATGACACTGCCTAAGATGCTTCAGCTACCAAAGACCATTCTATGTGAAATTATACATATGTGTGTGCATATATGTATATAACTGATGCAAAGGAAATGAAGAAATACTAATTAATTAGCAGATCAAGTCTCTCACAGGTATCAGGCATTGCCCTGAGTGCTGTGTGAGGCATTGACCTGCTGTCATTTACTGGAAAGGACACTTACCTGCTGTTTCTGACTCCTTCTAAAACAGAAGAGAAAAGGAGTGGTTTCTATGGAGGCTTCTGGAAGCCCTAACACACATGCCTGAAGCACAGTCAGTTTTAGAGGTGGTAATTTTTATCTGAGCCAGTATTGACTTTTGCTTTCTCTCAGTGTTGCTGATAAAGAGCTTCATGGAGTTCCCATCAGTTGTTCTGAACCAACTTTTATTGCAAGAGTTTCTGCATCACTTAGAAAATGTATTTTTCCTTATGAAACCATTGGTGACTCAGGTGAGCTAACTAAAGATGACTAACCACAAACCCCAGTGGTAAAGGTAGATCCCTGCTCAGTCTGTGAATGGGAAAGGGAGACAAAGTTTGTGGAATTTGTGAAAAAAGGCCAAGTACTGAAAATCTATAGACTGAGAGAAAACGTACCTTCATTCACTAATGCTGCTACTTATTTTCTAAAATTCATGAAATATTAAACCAGGTTTTGTATGAAGTTTATTTTGTTAAAGAATAAGAGGAATAGAGACCAAGAACTGTTACTTCAAATCCATTTTAATACATCTTCAAGGACAAAATAAACAGGTGTGGATCAAAAATCATTTGAAAAAATCTGCATAAGTTGTAAGTATAGATTGCACATTACTATGGAAATGCTTCATTTTCTTTCCTGTTATAAAGTGCATTATGCCAGAACTGTAAGACCATATATAGCCAAATACAAAAGCTTCAAAATCCTATCCTGAATGTGTTAGGAAATGTAAATCTCACTAGGAAGGCCATATTGTAAGTGTCAGAAAATATCTCAAAAACATTACTATGCAGGAGTGAATCTGTAACTGCTATTTTAAAAAACTGTAATCTTTACCACAAATTATGGATTTTCAGTAAATATTTTCCCTTATTCTTCCATCCAGATATCAAACAGGATGATGCATCAGCCAGTTTTAGCCATTATTATTGAATTTGGCTGGGGAGAAAGAAGTAGTTAAATTAATCACAGTGATTGTTATTAAACGAAATTCCAAACAATACAAAATAACATACATGGAAAACAGCCAAAATTAAAGGAAATTTATGTTAAAATGTTCCTATTAAGCACTGTGTCTCTCAGTAGATTAAAGAGATTTTTCATAAAAGCCTGAACTTATTCACATTTAACTCAATGACAGCACATGTAAAATTTAATAGGAGTAGAACTTTTATTTAAAATAGCCATGCTATGAAATGAAATGCATGATATTATTTTTATGGTAACAGAGTAAGTCATGGGATAATTGCCTGTTACATCATGCTCACTGGCAACATCACTGCGTTTTTTGATGAATCCTTGAAAGCAAGGACAAGCCATGTGGATTTAATGGATACTTAATGGAAAAATGGAAAATAAAAAGATTAGATGGAAAGCAATCCTGTGAAAATTATGCTATAAAAGCTATTGTCTCCAATATGCCAAATACTCAGTTTGGAGTTGATAATTTAATCCAGTTATTCAGCACACCAAGTGGCTCGTTAGTCACTGTGGACTTTGCCTATAAATCAACCAAAGTTTAAATATAGTGGCCACCTCCCAGCACAAATGCATGAGGAAGATGGGGCCAAGAAAAGGAACAGCTCTAGATCATTCAGAAGGCAAATGTCACAGGGTCAAGCCGTGTGAAAACAAAACTTAATTACTGTATCTCCAAGCATCTTTATGCTTCAAGTACCTCATATGAATGAGGCCCACTTCACAGTGCTTGTGATAATTAGCACTTAGCAAGTACCTTTCAGAAGTGCTTGGCAAACATTAAATAAGGTCAGAAATCTTATTGGTCTTTCATCAGCTATAACTATGATGGGGAGAGCTTCCTCCTCAGTTCAGATCAAGGACTGCAGGGCTTGACCCAGGGAACTTCAAAAGGCAGTACTGAAGAGGTGAGGATGTATTACTGACTGCAATTTTACAGATTGCAAAACCAGCAGCAGTGAGATTAAACAATTTGTCAAAGATGGACAAAGGAGTTAAAACAGAAGTAAGATTCACAGCTTTGGGATCTTTTTTGTTGGGTTTTTTAAGAGACAAAAGGTATTTGCTTGTGCATTAAGCCAGACTCTATAATGAACTGGGGCATGGAGAGACTGCACCAGAACTGGATAGTGTAAGAAATCTGCATTACAAGCAGCAAAACATCCAGAAACAGTTGCATTTAGTCCTTTGCACTGGTACTTTTAAAAGTGTTTTTTGACAGAAATGGCTTTGAACATTATTTGCTAATTGATACTGAGTGAGATGAGACAAAGGGGATGAGTATTGGACATTTTCCTGACAGGTTTTCCTTTTTTTCCCATTTTTAATGCCAAGTGTCATTGTTTTGTACCCTTGGAGTTACCATGTCAGAAAAGGGCTGTTTTTACACACTGCATAACGGCACCACTGAGGATGTGATGCCATTTCTACACCCCATGGGAATGATACAAAAATATTGTTTTAGCTCTCTGAGACATATATTAAAAAGGAACATCTACTTGGAGAATTTTGCAGTTAGGGAGTAACTCTGTCTCTAGAATGATCTTGTTCCTCTACAAGAGGTAGGCCTTTTTTGAGAGCTCTTGATGCATAACCATTACAAATTAGAAGATCCACAAAGAAGTCCAACTACATTCTTGAAAGTTCTGGGACCTCTCCACAGCTTCTACATGTCCCAACCCTGGCTGCCACGTGTCATCCCCTTCTATAAATAGGCATTACATTTTGCTGAGGAAGGTCAAAATGTGTGAGGGGTGTAAATACTGCAGCAGTCATCATTGAGTCATGCATTGATTTATTCTTGGAAACCTCTGAGCTGTGGAAGCCTTACAGAGCCACAAGTCCCAAGTTCCTCAACAGAGTACCACAGGAGAACTTGGGAAACTTCAATCACAGCACTAGCAGGAAGAAATGTCCCAGGTTTGTGGAGAAAATGCAGTGTGCTGTTTCAGCTCCATTCTTTTCATGTGTTTTGTACCCTGAGGACTCTCCTTCCACCTTCACTCATTCCTTTTCCTACTGCATAAAAGGGAGGCCCCACACCTGACAGTCTCCAGCCTGTTAGTACTCAGAATAGGTCAAAGAATTATTAAACAGGTCAGATTTCCCCAGTTTGGCCCCTTTACAGATGTTATCTCAGTTACTTGAATAGGCTTTGTGATAAATACATTTTACATTTTAGCTGCTCTCCATTCATTTTAGTAGGCTATCAAAAAACATTATATAAAAATTACATATAATTGTGTTTGCCTTGCTTTGTGCAGTCAAAAATACTCACCTGACTTTGCTGTGTTTTATAAACTGAAAATATTTATAATTCAACCAATTTCAGTGCATGGTATCTATTGTAGTACTGCCAACCCAGATACACAGATATTTTAACATATGAAGAAAAAATCCAAGCTTCACAATTCTAAAGTTACCCAATAATTACCTCATGAGGCTTGACACTGGTTTCAGCAAGGAGAAATACTATATAGGTGTAAAGTACTTTCAAATAGTAACATGGATCAATTGAAAAAAATTATTTCCATATTTTGTTAGGAGTACTTTTTTGATGATGGACACCAAGGAGATTTTACACTGAATTTACTGAGAACTTAAATAAAATGTTACAATACAGAATATATGTTTTTTTTTTTTTTCTATTTAATTCCTAGAAGAATTTGTTTGTTTTAAATAGCATTTCCATTTCAAGAGGAAGAAGCAGTAAGGAACTGATGAACGCCAAGTTGTGCTTCTCATCACTGAAGTTCTTCATTTGTTTAAAACAGCTGGATCATCGACTCTCTTGATTTCCCAACTCCAACCCATTTAACTAGGGAGGAAAACACATCTGTTAGAACAATTACTGAGAGTAAACACTGTAATCAATGAGCTGGAATAATTTTCACCTTTCATCATGTTTCACTACAGACTGACCAATTTTAGGGAGGAAGTTTCATTGTCAAAAATCCCTCTACTCCAGCTGCACTACTGGACTAAAAGTGGAGTATACTGAAGCTTGAAAGCATGAAGTAATAATACCATAAACACAAAGCATTGCAGATGAAAGGCCTAATAGAAGGTCAGGAATGTTTGTTGCAGGTTTAAGTGCAATTGTTTTGAGTGACAGGATGTTCAGCTACATCCCTGCAGAGAGGAAGCCAGAGTTATGTCAGACTCTGAAGTCTGCATGATGTGGAACAGGAGATAGTGATGCCTACATACTGTAATATTTTTAAATGTAAGGCTCTAACTATAAACATTACCCAGTGTGAGCAGCCACCCCAAATTCCACACTGTAGCAGTTCCACTGCAGTTTTATTGCCCATGCTATGGAATTGACTGTGGGTAGGTCTCCTTTAGCCATCAAACCTAGCAAGGCATCTTGACTTTGCACAGCAAACCAGAGGAGTAAAGGTAAGGGGAGCTGTATTTACACATCCCTTGTGTGTCCTTGACCACACACAGGCCATTCTCTGAGTTTCAGTCTCTGCTATCAGATGTTTTCTGACCCATGACTGATACAAGAATTGCCATGGCTGTAACCAGCCTGTACTCCACTGATGTGACCTTTGAGGTGCTTTATGGAAAACAAAAGCACACATGCCAGCTGACTAAGTTTGTTACTGTGGAAATTCTCTTGCAAATGCCACCATTCATGCCACACCTAGCTCTTGGCACATCGAGAGCTCTAGCAGTTAGGTTTGAAGAAAACTGGGTGGCTTGACCTTTGCAGATTGATGTTAAGATTCTCATTTTTCCAGAGTGGAAGAACTGGGCTAAGCAATCTTGTACCTGTTATGCAACACAATTCCTTGTATGAGTAAGAATGGAAAAAAACAAACCAAAACAAAGACATCTAAGTTCAAACAGGGATGCAGTGCAGGATGCAGAGAGAAAGGGGGAGATGAGGACATCAGCCTCACTACACACTGAAGCACAGTGCACAGACCCCCAAGTTTTCACTGACAGAAGGTGGCCATTTGCCAAGAACAACACATGTTTATCCTTCCTCTGGTTAAATCCTTGCCAGCAGCAGCTTGGAGCTCTCTGCAGCACTGCAGACCTGCCTGCTGAACACCCCCCTTTGCTGCTTCTTGGCAAGCTGTCACCCCCATCAGCCCAACCACTGGTACTTTCATTCCCTCCTGCCCAAATAAAGTGAATCCAACTACCAATTGAGCACTTTCACAGAGCTGTGTCTGTCTGCTGTGGCATCCTCATATGGACACCTACAAAGGAACATACCTGGCACACCAACATGGTTTTCCACACAGCGGATGTAATTCTGGGCCTTGGGTGGGAGGTCCTCCCATTTTCGTGCTCCAGTTGTGTCAGCTTTCCACCCAGGCATTGTTTCATACTCTACTTCTACCTTCTGTAGTATCTCCTGGTTAGCTGTGGAAGGACAACTTTTGTCACATTTGATTTTAGCTGCTCTGCCTGAAGAGAACAGACCTATGGCTCTTGAACAATAAATTCCTTTGACAGCAAAAATCTGAGAGATGAGGAAATAGTATTTTTACAGGTTTATTCAATCATTCACTCCTTTATTCTTAATTGAGGTTAAATTCTGATAAATCTGATTCAAGAGGATCCAGGCATGCAGTTTCCTCTTCCAAAAACTGTAGAATGTACTCTCTGCTGTCAACATGGAGTCAACAACAACATTACAGTTTTATTTTTGAGGAAATAAGAGTTTTTGAGGTTTACAGTACTTCCACTTTTTGTTTCAGATTTGCATAGAATAAAAGAGTAGACAAGGCATTACTGTGTCAGAAAGTTCCATCTTTACACAACAAGGTTAAATCAGTCTTCTGAAAAACTCTGATGTCTACAAGCTTTTCCCCACTGGAATTCTCATTATGTCCACAGCCAGGAACCACCAAGAGTGGTGGGAAAGCTGGCTGCTGCCAATCCACCCTGTGGCTCTGGAATCCCCTATAGCTCAGCAGAACAAACCCCTTTTCTTGGCAGAGACTGTTATGTATATCTTGAAAACATCATTAATGTAAAAACATTATATATCATTACATCTAAAAAGTGAATCATTATTGAGAGGGCAATATATATTTTTATTAATCACAGTGTTGTTGCTGTTAATAAAGCTTAATAAAGCTATCTAGAAGCAGATTTATTCTGCTGGTTTCCATCTCATTTTTGTACAGCTTTTATTTCAATTTTGCTTCATTAAATGCTATTGCCAGTGATGCACAGTCACTGACTCGAGTCTTGCTGACTTTCAGCCTCCTGATTTTGCCAATAAAAAATATAATGGCACAACACATTAGGGCCTCTCCCCAACAAAAGATTTTATTTGTTCTGAAGTTCTTGTACATTGTACACAGATGCAAAGTAAATGGAAAATTCCAATGTAATGGTACAGCAATCTTTACACAGATACTGCATTTCCATAAATTGCCATAGATTGTCTTGTGAAAAAGAAATCAAGTCTGATTTTAAAAAGCAAAATTGGCTTAACAGGCAGGAAAGAAAAAAAGGAACATAGAGGTTTAACAACTTACCTGGAAAATATGGAATTCTTTTTCCACCCAATTTGTAGGCAACACCAATTTTAATTTCATCAAGGACATCAAGAATATCCAGTTTTGTCAATGCCAAACTGCACAAAAAACATCAGTTAGTTACACACATGATGAATCCCCTTTTTAATACTTTCCTTCTTTTTTTTCCCCTTTCAAAAATCCAGCTCAAGCAACCCAGCCAGAAGAAAGACACAAATGTATTAAACTGTTGTTAACTGGATTCACACCTCTGGGATGAACACTCGCCTGAGATACCACAAGACATTTCCAAATGCTTGGCTGCTCACGCAGGTTCAGCTCAGTGCATGGAAACACACCCTGACTGTGGAAAGGGGCACCTGCTGGGCCTGGTTTAGATGGGTTTGACACATAACATCACTGACAGGGACTATTTCTGTTATTCCTACTCATTCACAACAACTGTCTGACAGATTGAGTGACTGAGTACACTTTTATAACAGAACAAGCATAGTCTGGTTACTAAAACCACATGTGCAGCTCATTAGGAAGGATCCCATCCCGCCTTTCAGTGACTGGGCTGTGCTGTCAGTTTAATGAACCTTATTAATTTTGTGAATGAACACATCAGGAGATAAAAATGGAACCTCGAGAAGAGGCATTATTCCACTGTATTATTCAGTGAATTGAATAAAACTGCATTTTAAAACTAGTCAAATTCTCCAAAACAATATTCTAGATGTTGCCTGGCATGAATCTGAGCAGCTAAGGATTTAGACAGGTACGTGCATATAGTCCAGGCTATATGTGCTCAATAAGTACATGATGAATGAAAAGATTAAGAGACTTTTTGAGAAAGAAGCACCATAGAGCCAGTTCTTCAACTTTTTTTAATCTCCCCATGTTTTTTAGCTATCACAGTTATCAGAGAAGACTTAGTTTTGTTGATAGGAGTGCAGTAATTACACAGAGCAGAAATGGAAGGAAACGTAATGCCTTCTTAAAATTTTCCACATAAACTAGAGCTGCATAAGTTAAAGCAAAATATAAATCCAACTAAAAAAACCACCAAAGGTAAAAACCCCTTTTGATAAATTAATGAACAAGACCATTGTTCCTTTGTTACATTAGTAGCATAAATGATATTAAATTATGTTTCAGTCTATAATATATTAAAATGCCCAGGGTCATGCATTTGCATATATTTATAGTTTGTCTGAATGCATCAACCAAAGAAGCACATGGTCTCAAAGAAAATAAAACTTGGCCCATTAAAAGCAGAATTTATAACACAGTATTTCACTACACCTTTGTAAATAAATGAATCTGGAATGAAAGCTGTGCCAGTTGCTGTACCCTTGTATCACTCCATTAATTTCACTTATCAAGGCAGTGGCTCCAAATGTTGCAGAATTGGTCCTACAAGTAGGATCCGTAAGAGTCAGCCAAACTCAAACCCAACAGGTTTTAGACCACGGCACAAGTCAGTATGAAAGCAGTGGATCAAAAACACTGGAGTAAACTGTTAGAAAACCAATATATTGATCCAATCTACACTGGCCATCTGATGAAAGCAAAATGAAAACATGTACCAAAAAGCACAGCTATCATGTTGCAAAATCACTTAATTTGAAAAAAAAAAGTCAAAGAAATTAGATTCTTATTAGCATTAAGACAATTCTCAGTTGCCCACTGTGCATCATTGTATTGCTTAAAACGTGACACTTTACTGGACTTATATTATTGTTACCTACATATTTATTCTGCGAAGCACAAAATTATCCCTTCCAAATGTAGCGCAAAATCTGTGATGCTTACGCAGTGAATCCGTTGATCATATGAGCATATTTCAAAATGACCAGATCTAACCAGCCACAGCGCCTCTTTCTGCCCGTAGTTACCCCCCACTCATGGCCACGGGACTGTAAGAGATCTCCAATTTCCTAAAATAAGACAGAGAGAATGCTGATGGTGTTTCACTGAAAACCTGGCTGGAAAACAAATACAAACAAATACAGACAAAGAGCAAGAAAAATACAATTTTTCCAATTTGAAAGCTTTTTTTTAGGAAAAAAAAATTACTAGGAGAGGACTAAGGCATTTAACAATCCCCTCATGCACAGGATTTTTGTATTGCTAGCATTTCAATTCACATATTTAATATAACTTTCGTGTTCCAAGGAGAGACTTTTCTCCCTTCTTCATCCAATAGGAAGATTTTCTTAACAATTCAGTCCTTTATAAAATTTCGTTTGCATTTAATTTCTTCATCTGTTTTTTTGACATCTTTTTGGGGTCAAGACTTGGTAAATGCTTGGGACAAGACCAATGCTTGTACAAGGTCTAGGTCAAAACACCTCCTTTCTTCTACCACAGTGTGAGACTGCCAGTTGTTCCATTCAGACTGTCAGTGGCTATACTATGGAAAAAATAAAGAAGGAAGAAACTTTATGTTCATGATTCATAAACCCAAAGGATACCATCAACTCATCTGAGCCATTAAAGAAAGGATTTCAGTGACTAAATCCTTAAATTAGATTCAGAAGACTGCCCTAGAGATTGCTGCTTGCATGGCTCACAATCAATATCCTGAACTTTCTAGTTTCTTGATAATGCAAATAAACCAGACAGTTTAAAATAACCAAAATCTCCCCCCTTCTTTTTATCGCCCTGTTTGTGCATGGCTGGCTGACACACACACCACATTTATTCTATAAATCACACAGAACACAGGCTGTTAAGCACAGAAGTTGTTGTAATTTAAGCTCTTCTGGGATGCACTGACAGTTCCAGTCCACAACAAACTCTCTCCACTGAAATACACCTAATGATGTTACATAAGATGATGACATCTGTTTTCACACTGATCATTACAGCAGAAGTGTGGTCACTGCAATGTAATATCATCACACTCATGTTTCTCATGACAAACACCATAATGTAATTCTCTTCTCTTCATGGGTGTGCTTGCTCAGCATTATTATCACCCTGCTTATTTATCAGTGGAAAACCCTTACCCCATTGTGTCAGGACCCAGGACATTCCTCTGGCTGCCCTGGGTGATTTGAGACCCTGGCAAAGGGCTCAGAGACCTTGGCATGGAGTCAAAAACAGCTGTGCCTTTGATTTTAGTCAATGGAAAAAATTACCAACTTTGTGTGAAGAGTTACAAGCCACAAGAGTTTGAGTAGAATGATAGTTAATTTGTCACAGGGTGAAAAAGTAGAATTTTGGGATTTTAGAATGGGGGTTCAAGAAGCAAGATGGAGGAATCTGGGCATGTCCCGTCCTTCTTCTCTTTCTTCTTGTCCTCCATCTTCTGCTGGGATGGTGACACTTTTTGATTGATTTTGAGTAGAGACAGAGTGTATAACATAGGTGATAGGTATTGGAAAATTATTGTAAATGAAGTATACGTAGTTTGTAGTATAAAAAGTTAACACCATCCCAAGGGCAGTCACATAGATAAGAAAAAATAAACAACCCTGAAAAGCAGAACCGATGAATCTTGACTTCTTCTTTGGTTGCTGGGCTGGGAAAAAAAAGACTTTCAAATAACTCAGAGGTCATCTCAACCACAGAAACCTTTACCCCATTGCACAGTTACTTGTTGCCAGCTGTGCACAGCCCATTTTGTAGCCTACAAAAAAAACCTACATTGATCTGCTCGGTGGGGAAGGCGCCGATGCCCACGCGGGTGGTGTACGCCTTCACCACGCCGTACACATCGCCCACGTGCTGCGGAGGAACGCCCAGCCCGGTGCACACGCCGCCCACGGTGCAGTTCGAGGAGGTCACAAAGGGATACGTGCCTGCCAGGAAAACACAGCAGCACAGCCCTCTGTCAGCAATGGGTAACAAACAAAGACTGGTTTTTATCCGTTCAAAGAAGGTTTTTGCTTCTATGTTTGGCTTTAAAGCTAAACTGGAACTGCAGCCAAAGAGGGAGGCAAATGCTTTTTATTATGTGTCATTCATCCTTTACATCTTTCACCGAGGATTGCACACAAGGGAGAAATTCAAGAGCATCTCAATATTACCTCCATTAGGCATGGGATCTATTATATGATGCTTCTGCTGTGTAAAGTTTTTTTTTAATGTTCTGTGTATCACAGAAATTATTTCCATTACGTTCATGGAGAGCCTGGTGTAAAGGTCACAGACTGGCATTCCCAATGCTCTGCACAAGTGGCTCTGAGTATTTCCCACAAATTGTCTAAGTCTTAAGAGTTACTTATGATCTCTACACAGTGACTCTGGACTGGAGAATCTCTTGAGTCCTTAATTTTTTCTTCATTAATTTAATTAGACTATTGTTAAGAAAACAGAGCAGAGACCAACTGTAGTGGCAAGATTCAGAAGTTGCTGCACCAGTTTAATCCTCCTCCCATGGCAGAGGAATTACCTAAACTGCACTGCAATGAGTACCTGGATTGTTTGGCAACGTGCACACACATTTAAAAGCAATCAAGACAAGAATATCTGCAGTGAAATTTCAGCTGCACTGGAATAAACTTCAGTAAAAATCAATATTTGAGCACTAAACACTAATCCTGCTAATGATACAATCTCTGTTTTAATGACTTTTACTTCTGGGAGATCTGTTCCTATTAAGGAAAGACTATTTTCTCTATTTTCCTGCTGTTTGCAAAGTCAATATAAATACAAATTAAAACAAAACTGATGTCTTAGGAGTTAAGCTGAGTTCACAATATAACTTACCAAAGTCAATATCAAGTAGTGCTGCATTGGCTCCTTCAACAAGGATCTTCTTTGGGGAGCCATGAAGAGCTTCATACATAAAATACACACCATCTCGAACCATGGGTCTTATTTTTTCAGCATATCCCTGCAAATAGAGTACAAATGTCAGCTTCCCCAGACAATAGCTGCAAGCAGGGAACACTGTGTTCACTTTTGAAAGACAAAACATACAGATAAGTCTAAGCTTCCAGCCTCAATAACTGTGTTTTCCTGAAAAATACAACCATTAGTTTATACTCCTTTCAATCTATTGAACCACTCATATAAGAAAACTTGACTTATTATGGCATTAGAATGCCTTAATTTCTGTGTCATTGCTGTTCACAGAGATGTGGTGTGCCTACTGAATTTTGTTGCTATAGTCTTTAGATAGTGTGTTATAGTCTAGCCACTGAGAATGGGACTTAGAACTAGTCCAAGCACCAAAAGACAAACATATCAGCCCTTTTGAATATTAAAAAATATCCTCAGGGTGTCAGCTCCAAAAACTTATAAGAAAAAACACGGGAAAGGTAAGAGATATTTTTAATATCCTCTTTTCTTACATATCCATGAAAGCTGTTTTACCTGCGGGTCTTCTAGATTTATTTGCAAAAAGACAATTTTCTTGTAATACCAGGATCTTGAAACATGCTTTCAAAAACAATTCTTCAGTAAGCAAGGAAGTCCCACTGACACACTGGACACTAATTGAAATCATCACCCTGCATTCTCTTCTCTTCTTTGATACAACAGTAATTTTAAACAACATTCAAAAAGTAAAATATTAGAGGAGAGTTAAATCCTCCACAGAGCTTACATTAATGCCTACAGTAAGAGAGAACATTCTACTAAAAAGCATAGCTACTGTTTATTAAAGCTTTCATAATAATGAACATATGTATTTTTCATATAAATTAGCTCAATAAGTGGTATGTCTGGTACACTTCATTTTTATCTTTTAAAATTAAAATAAATATTTCAAGTGATAAATCCTTACCTTTAGCTTTTTCAATTGTCCTTCTGTATCAATTTCCAATGAGGGAAACATTGACTTGTACTGTTGTGCCAGGTTTTTAAATCTGTAAAATATTGAAATTGTATCTATGAGGAACACAGTCACAGAATCACAGAACCTTTGGCAAGAACTCAGTTTTTATTATGCACAGTATATAATGAAAGCTATAGGGAGAAAATACTCAGAACTCTGACACCTCAACCAGTGCATTTCCCAATTTTCAAAATTCTAGTTTAAATTATGAGAAACTCTGTGAAGTACAGGAAATACACACACACATTCTTTCCAGTTTTCTTCTCCTTCTAGACAATTTATATACATAATTCAGACACATATTTAAAAACATCTCCTTAAAAGCAAATCTGTCAGGCAAAATGTATCACTCTTTAACACAATATTTACAAATGAAAATAGTTGTACCTTGAAGAAAATTCATCAAAGTCAGAGAGGAGGTCACAAATCCGAAGGCCTGTTCGTGCAGCTTTGGAAGAATATGTTGGTCCAATCCCCTTTTTTGTTGTGCCAATACTAAGTAAAAAGAAACACCTCCCTCAAAATGTATAAATACATGCAAAAATACACTTTATGCCAAGTAATTTTGTCAAAGCGAAATCATATAATGGGCAGGATGTCTGAGACATAAAAAGATATTTAAGTTTTATAATAATAAATATATTAACAGCTTTCAGGCTTTGCATAAGTATTGCTAATATTTATGATATTCAGTAAAGCATGAGGCCTTGAGTCTGGCTGACAGTTTGTTCACTAACATAAGTAAGGACAGAACAGAAGCAAAGAATTATTAACATCAACAAGGCTCTTCAGAGACAAACAGCATTTCTGTTTTCCAAAATTACACCGATTTTCCAAATTTGTGTAACTATTAATGAAATGAGGGTGTTGGAAATATTTACTTTTTGCCTTCTTGTGCTTGACGTTGCACTTCCTGGAGCCCATCTACTGCCTGGTGAAAGTCAAACACTGCAGTGGAAAATCAAATGAATATAGTGAGACAACAAAGGAGAAAAATATTCTTGAAATCACAGACATCCATAATTTCAAGACAAAGTGCCTCTGCTGTCATTGACACTGCACAGGCCTTCTCAAGTGAAAACAGAGGGAGAATTCCTTAAACATTGTGAAAACATGTAAAACATCACTCTTCAGTGGACACAGACTCCATTATCATGCTTCAAATTACACAACATAATAAGAAGCTGTGTTAGATCAAATACACAGCCGCTCTGTGGAATAATAACTTAATTTAACCTCATGAGCTAAGCAATCATTTGTGAGGGCTTTTTCCCCTTCACTCTTCACTTACCTATGTGTGCTCTATCTGATATAATCAGTCTTTTCTCCCAGTCTTTCAAACCTGCCAAAAGATGAAGAAAGGTAGGGTTTCAGCTGTGCTGATTGGTTGAGCTTTGGCATTGATTTTTACTTTTTCTGTCTTTTTGCTAGTTTATATGGCTTCTTGTTAAGATAACTGTAGACAAAACGGATAAACCACAAGACAATATCAAATAGCAGCAATGTTTCTGTTGAGGAACTTTTCTCATTTTTGACTTATCAGCTTTCTCATTTTGGTATGGACAAAGATACTTCTTAAATGCCAGAATGCTGTGGCTTACACAAAATTCTTTAAATAAATATTCTTGTTTAATTTGCTACACAACACATTACTTAAAATCTATTTGTGCCTCAGAAAATAGAGAATTTCTATATAGAAACATAAAACAATCTAAGAAGTACAGGATTTTGGAAGTTCATAGGGTCTAAAACCTTGCTCAAATCAGAACCAACTGAGTTTATATTTGGGCACTGAAATTTTGGGTTAAATCATTCCTATTTGAGGTCAAGGGAAGCTTAGCACACACTTCAGCATTGATTTTCTTTCCAATGTGGCATCAAATGCCACAGAACTCCAAGAAACCCATGAAAAGACTGCTTTTGAAAATACATCTAAAGACTGCCACACATTTCAACATTTTAAATACTGTTTTCTCATTTAAAATGTTATTAGTGCACTGAATACTTATGGTCAGAAAAGAGCTTACAAAAACACTCAATGAGGCTGCCAGTATAAAGGTAGGTTAAAAATTACTTGATACAAACCTTTCTTTTCATTCTTTTCAGCTTCTTCAAACAGGCCTGGTAAATGTATAACCACTCCATTACCTTTGGGAACACAAATGATTTATTTTAAAGCAAGGAATAAACCACTTATTTTTAGAATGTAAGGCCTGTAAGGCATTTTAGTATGTAAGGCCTCTACTTGCTGTCTAAAATTTTATTTAAGAAGTAAAACTAGAGTTCACACAAAGTGATCTTGAGGACTTTTTGGATAAATCCTGATTTGGGGTAGGCAGCTGCTGGGCTGCTAAGCTCAGGGAAAGCAGAGCTGGTTTGTTCCAGGCATGAACACCAGACTGCTGCACAGCCAGCTGAGCTAAGCAGATTCTTGTCTTTGTTCAGGGTGGACTTCACCCTGCGACTCCAGCCTCAATTGTTCACAGGGAAAAGCTCAAAGAACTCCCTGGCCTTACCACACTGACAGGCCTGTGTGAAAATATTTAAATCTTCTTCAATATTCAGGTCTTTGTCTTAAACTCAGCTCAAACTAGTGCTGTGATACATTATTAATGCTTTCCCCCTGCTTCTGAGCTACAAAATAGAACCCACGAGCAATAAAGAGCAGTGCTGGTGAGACATGGAGGATTAGTGATGCAGTGGGCTGGAAACAGCTGCTGCCTCCTTCTTGGGAATGTCAGAAATATATGCAAGAGCCTGTCTCAGCCTAAATTTAGCATAACTCAAGTTATAGTCGTTACTAATTGATGAGGGAGTAAATAGGAAAGCAAGACAACACACCATATTTAGCTGAGAGAAAAAATGTTTAATAGATTCTAGTTATCCATTTGGAAATTATTATATGGAACAAAACTGAAACTCTATGACTCACTAGAACTTACACTCATTTCTTGAACAGTCTGTACATGATTTCTCTCAGAAATAATCAAAACTTTGGACAAGAGGCTTAAATTTGCCTACCATTTAAATATGAGTTTAATGTCCAGTGAATGCTGCAAATCTTTTTATGATGCCATCTGCACCAAGTATCTTTATAGCACAATACAGCATCACCCTAAACAGCTGGTGATGTGAACAAAAAGGGGACTGGATAATGACCTCCTAAGTAGATCCTTGCATTTTGGGGCCTATTTCTGGAAGTCAGTAAAGAGCTGTGAGAGACAATTTTTATTATTTATTTAGCTAAGTCCTGTCATTTGTGTCCTCAAAGAATAGCACATCTATTTCTGAAAGTATAAAAAGAGAGTGCAAGTAGATGGTGGGGTCCAAATTTTACCATAAAGTATAAGAAGGAACATGATAAGATGTTCTTGCTTTCAGTTTTCTAACAGTGGAAATTAAACTGACACTGAAAGTAGAGTAACTCTTCCTGTTAAAGCAGCAGTGAAATAAAAGTCAAACAGCTGAAGCTAAAGCAAATCTGACTGAGAGTTATGTTTTTCTTTCCTTGTTACTGCAAAGTTCTAGCTATCCACCACACAATGTTATTTTATAGTAATTTCCAAAATGTCTTACCAATAAAAGAAATTGCCTTTGGATTAATGATGCCACTAGGAAATAGGTGAAAATCATATTCTTTCCCATCAACAACGACAGTATGGCCTGCATTATTCCCACCCTGCAAGAGACAGAAACGTGAAGAATAATGGTGTAACCTCTAAGAGCAGATGATTTGGCAAGAGTATCTTTCTTTTATTTATACATTTCTTTGGTCACTCCTTCCTCCACCTTACAGTTTCTTAACATGCTTTAGCATTGTAAAAAGGGCTCAAACAGGACAGTGAGGGAATTAAAGGAGTTCAGCAGGAGTGCAGAATTGGGAAGCAGAAGGATACCACGAAATCAAGGCAGGGTTGGTGCAGAGCAGAGTTAATACAGGAGTGGTGGCATAAGCTAGGCAAGAACTGAAGCTTTCTGGGAGAAGAAACTGGAGACCGCCCTCGGAGTCCTGTCCCTGACATGCCTACAGAAACCCATCTTTTTAGGCATCTTCTGTGCATGGACATTTCCTTGAGTTTGAGCCCAGTATTGTCCTTTGAATGGAAGCTCTCCCACCTGCCCAACCACGAACAGCTACTGCTTCTCCTGGTGTTCAAGACAGAGGCTCTCTGTCAGGCCGGAACCATGTGCACACTGAATGACCTTGTCAGCCACAGAATGTCCTGAGTCTGAAGGGACCCACAGGAGTCCAACTCCTAGCCCCACACAGGACCACCCCAAAAATGGTCAAGAGATGATCTTCCCAGTTACCACCACCACCACTTTATGGAGTCTGCTACAATTCATGACTTACATGACAACATACCAGAACCAAGAATAGGAGCTAGTATTTTCCTTACTAAACTGCTTTTCCACAAACTATTTTAAAAAAGAGAATGATGTGGCAACACAGAAACTTAGAAAGAAGTGAGCAAATCAAGGTAATGAGTTGATTTGACCTGAAATATTAAGAGTTAAAGGTCCAGATTTCTCAGCAGGCTTAGTGTATTTTCCTGCTGT
This sequence comes from Ammospiza nelsoni, assembly GCF_027579445.1. NCBI lineage: Eukaryota > Metazoa > Chordata > Aves > Passeriformes > Passerellidae > Ammospiza > Ammospiza nelsoni. The sequence goes on along the minus strand of NC_080638.1, from coordinate 56,092,865 downwards.
GCCTTAATGTAAGTTTGTCTCCTGCTGATAAGGTTGAAACCTGACTACTCATGTGCTGTGGTGCTGCAGGCCTTCAGTTTTCCCAAATGATTACAAATCTTTGTGAGTTTGATATGAGAACTGGATGATTTAATCTGTCTAGGAAGAGGGCAACTACTGGAAGGGGAACTGAGACTGCCACTGGTAATTTGCAGACAATAAAGAGTGTTGGCTGAATGAGTGGAGTTACATGAAAATGCTGAGAAAGAACAGTCATTTATGAAAATGAATACTAGAATACACTTTAATTCTGAGTTTTAATTCATTCTTCATTTACTCATTTGCCTTTTTGTATGTAACACACAGGAAAATGGCAAGTGAAAATCTTTTCAAAATGTGGATAAATGCTGAAACACAACATTAAGAAAATATACAAAAAGAGAAAGTTTTTTAATCAGTGTGATGGAGAACCTTAGGAAATATGTCTGCAAACATGATAAAAAGAATTTTTATGCTCCAGAACATTTGAGTTCAACAATTACTTTTAAACAGATTACCTGCTAAGGGAGAGCTGGGGAGTTAGAACAGAAAAAATAGTACACACAGATTTCATTTGACTTAAAAACTGATGGAGAGCTCATCCTTGGGATGGGAAGGATTCTGAAATGTCTTGCTAATGCAGAGTTATAACTTGTCCAGAGAATCCTGGCTATTTTTCTTGCCTCCCAGATATAATAAACCAGTTGCAGGAATCTGAATCTAATTAAAAGCACTCAATTATCTAGAAGGTTAATTAATCAGGCAGGAGAGTACTTTACATGATATTTAAGAGGTCTGACTCTGGTGGATTGCATTGATGGTTGGTTGAAACACCAGTTTATTTTATTATCAGGCTGAAAAAAAAGCTAGCAACTTCTGGGACTCCCAGCTTTCCTTTTCTGCTCACCTATAGACAACGGCAAGATGGAAACTTTAAAAGAATTAACTCCATCATTTAACACCAATTTAACCTCTACTACAAGTAACAATTTCCTCTTTTCCTCAGAAAATGGGGAACGAGGCTGCTTCAAAAGTATTTGTTATCACAATGTTATAGTTACACTCTGCTTTTCATAATCAACATGAACAAATGAAGGCAGGCTTGAGGACTCACAATCTGAGATGACAGCGTTCCTAAATTATAGTCAAAGGTATTTTCTTGTATCCTAAAATTTCAGAAGGTGGGATACATTAGTATGAGAATGCTTATGAAAGACAGTTTTTGCTTTTGGAAAATTTCCTGAACAACTGACATCCAGACAAACGCTCTTTCTTTAGCAAATGCTTAAAAAAGGGATGCTAATCAAGCAGCTTGTGAAAGTTGGCATACATAAAAAAAATGCTGAAGAACAGAAACACCATCAGATATTGTACATCCTCTAATAGCCAAAATCCCTGATACAGTTTCAGTCCCTCTGGATAGATAACAAGCATCAAAAATACAGTGACAGACCACCTAACACAGAATTTCTCCAATTAAAAACTAGTATTGACATCTCTGGAATTGCATTTTGCACCTCTCCTGTTGGTCTGTGTTTGCTAAACAAGTGTTTTCCAGGTATATTTCTACAGCTCAACTAATTATGCTTTTATAAATATAATTGGAGTGATAGCAGAGCATTGAATTACCCAAGAGACATGACCACACTGGCAAAACATTACACTGATAATATCTGATGAGATATTTTGTTTATTATCTGGTCATCTCAGTAATTTCTCATGTTCAGTCACATATATATTCTAACAGCATACTGGCAGCCTAGCAGGTGAGATATTAAAGACATCCACTCCTTTTCTAATTTTACTCCAGTTCTGAGAGTCAATACATGGCTTGTATGAGCCAGTTCTTCTCCTAACAAAATATAAGTGAACCTAAAAATCTTATATGGGGTTTATTTGAAGACTACACATTTGAAGGTGCAGAGGACTGCCTGGTACACTGCAACTGTGTGAGCTCCCCTCTTTCCCCAAATGGTATTTCATTAAAGTGCTGTGAACACTAACACACCAAGTGAGTGTTCTCTGGACCCTCAGGACACTTCCTTCCCCTTGGACCAAAAAAATTTTAGAGCCTCTGCTTGGCCCTTGTTCCAAACACAAGGACATCATAAACTTCCATTTAATAGCCAGACTCTGCCATGCAGCACTGAGCCCACCTGAAATTTATTTCTCTTCAGCCATTTGCAGCTTCCTAGGTCTCTCTAGAGATGGTATTTTCTGCAGTTCTTAAAAAATGTCTCCAACCAAGGGAATGTTATGGAAACAACTTCTGATGGATTATTCATCAGTGCCATTTTGGCATGATCTGTATTGTGAAATGATGGTATGGCTAGAAATAAGTTGCTGTGTGGTCTGGGCATCCCCATTAAACCACTCTGCTGTAGGAAATGCTGTTCCCAGGAAGGCACCAAGACAGCAGCTGTTCCAGTGGCATCCATATACACTCACACACTTCCTCTGCTCCAGGGTGTGTCCCTTCCACAGGTGCAGTGGGGTCTGGGGTTTATTTAAATAATTTAAAAACTATTACATTGTACTCAGATAAAAACTGATTCTTTTCTGTAAGATTTTGATCTATATTTTCTGAATTTTTATAATCCAAGTGTAAAATTACATATTGTCCCAGTACTAGAAGGAGCTAGAGGAACTAAACTACCCCATGCAACATTGTACAGTCTTTTTTCAGTACAGCACTTTGTTTAAAAAACAAAAAATCAATTTCCAAGCTTCTGTGTACTCATCTACTTGTGGTATTGGATTGATGCACTGATGTACATTGATTACAGTTCCAGAGTGCTTGAACACCAGAACTGTATCAATACACTAAACTGAGAAGCTATATTTTACCAGTGGTAACAATTATAGCTGGCATAAACAGCACCAGGGAACTGATAATTATTATGAACAGGTTGCCAGAGGACAGTCATTGCCTTTATAGTAGAACTTAAAAAGCCATGAGGAAACAAACCCACCTCCCAAACTGCTTAAAGGCTGCTGCTTTGGCCTGTATTTATTTTTAAAATCTCTTTATTTTCTGCAGCCAAAACATCCCAAGACAGAGAATTTCTCTTGAGAGGAGCAGTGAGGCTGTTCAGTACCTGCAGCAGGAACTCAATTCTCCCAGTTAGCCTAATGATACATGTTTGAACAGGAAGGAAATGTGTCCTGATGTAAGCTACAGGTGCTTCTGCCTGCTCTTGCCAGGCAGGTAGTGTGGAGGAATGTTACCAGATGCTCTCCTGGTTGGCACATCCCTCATTTGCTCAGTGCTCCTCACAATGTCTGAACGCAATTCCATTAAGTGGATTCATATGAAAAATCATCAGATCACATAAAAACCTTAAAACCAGATGATTGCTTCAAGCTATAACTAGAGTGTGAACAAGAAACAGGTTTATTTTTGATGGCTCCCACAGTGATGAAGTCTCCCCCTCTTCCAGTTAACAATGGGGAAATAACAAACTGGTTACTGAAGATCTGCAGCCAACACCACCGTGGTGTGACACACCAGCAGCACACAGAGCTCCTTAGCCACTGCTACATGCAGTGAATGCATGAAATGTCACAACTAGGTTTTGAATACACAAATTAGAAAGGAATACGTGGTTCAAGGAGATATCTGTGCTAGGAAGCACATGGGGCTATCTGAACACAGTTGCAGTACTGGCTGACGTGCCTGAGGCAAACCCCGCGTGTATAAATGGGAATATCAAGTAGGAGTAGGAAGATTGTATTACCTCTCCTTTTGGCAGTCGTGGCACTGCCACTAGAATACTGTGTCCTTGGTACGGGGACAAGATTACAAGATGATCCCCTCTGGCATTATTATATGAATTTATAATCTATGAATTGAAATACCAGCCACAAACCAGCAGTTTGGGAAGCCTTCATCTGAAAACAAATGCTGTGACTCCTTTATCTCTCTCTTCATGATAACTGCCACAGTAATACAAATTCCAACCATCAATGGAGCAAAACATTTTCTGAAATTCAACTGTAGCTGCAGGCCAGATACCTCTCTCATCATACTATCAAGCAGGCTACAAAATACTTCTGTTTTGTTACCAGAATTGACTAATTTTGTTCAGTTTGTTATAGCATTTTTAATGTGAATAAACAAGAAGGAATATTCTTACATAAACTGTTTATTCTCTTTACAATTTAATTAACAATGGCTATTTCTAACTTACATCAGCAACTGCCTGGAACTAATTTGAATAAATGTAGCTAATAACTGCTACCAGCAGGACTGGCTCTGACATGAACTTTATAATAATATAGATGCATTGACTTTCATGGGATTTCTTGTTATTTACACCATTGCAAATGAGGTTTGAGCATCACTGGTATTAAAATCATCCAGTCAGACAAGTGCAATACATTAACTGCTTTGTACATGTAGACCCTTCAACAGGATGTCACCGAATCACCTGTGTGCAAACACTTCTGACAATGACTGCAAGTGCTACACATTCCAGCTGGAAAGTTGTTGCCAGAGGTGCTTGTTAGCTTCCATTACTAGACTATAAAAACTGGAAGGTTTTTTTGCCTTTTTTTTTTTTTTTCCAGTAACATCCTACTCAGATTTCAAGAGGTGAACCATAACTTTGTTTTTTATTTTTTAACTCAACCCATTCAGGAAAGGTGGGTTGGGAATATTCAGAAGTATCCTTAAGACCACAAGAACTGAGGCAGCGCTGATTTTTAAATCTGTGGCGGTGACAAACAACTGGTCTGAGTTTATCTCCAGACCCTAACCACCCTCAGCCAAATCTAGTTTGTTTGGCTCTTCTTTCCCAAGGCTATGTTGCAGTAATGACTTCAAGTACAAACAACTCTGCCCAGAACTGCTCTGACTCCTGCCCTGTTCAAGTGTGCCCCTTTGCTGTCTCAAAGAAGGAGCCAAATTCATAGAATCCCACTGTCACAACTAAAATAGCATTCTTTTCAAAAACTCCCCAATTCCCATGGGAGGAGACCTTCTAAAACCTTATGAGATCATTAGTATGATTATAAACACAAACTTTCTTGAGAAGAACTGAGCAAGATTTTTGATGCTTTAAAGGAACATGAAATTATTTGTGGCACAAATAAAAACCCTGAAGCTTATATCACATACTGTACCAATAATGTAGTATTATTTCTTTACCACAAAAAATGAGTCTAACTTATACAGATACCTTGGTCTTCCTAAGCATCTGAAAAATGCAACTGGAAAAGCCAAGTCTAATTCAACTCAGGTTTCAAACAAACAACAGTGTAGGCAGACCAGACACACACACACTGGTTATTTTCTCTAAATCTGAATTAATTGTTTTGTCAAATCACATCAAAACATACCACAAGAGACCACTATAACAAAATACATATTTATTCCAGCAACAGATTCAAAGAATATAAATTCAAGGTGTATTGTTAGAAAATGCTACAGTGGAAAAAATATTCTAATGCTAGCACAATACTAAAATAAAGAAAACCAAACATGAAAAAACCTAGATAAGTCTGCTCGTCTTTAATTCTCTCTGCTGAAGAAGCATAGTCACGTCCCTGTGGGAGGTAATATGATCCAAGGATATGAACATAACTTTTCTTATATCTGTAAACAAGTTAAGAACAGGAATGAAATACAACAGATGTAATTTCAGTTTAATTTTCAGCTGCTTTCTTTTGATGCTTGTAGAGGATAATAAATTCATCAGGCTTTATAAAGGGGATTGAAAATTAAGCTTGCTTTCTTATGGAGATTTGGAAACTTTAAACCTGACCTTCTCATACAGTATTTATAATCCTGGTGGTCCTGAGATGATCTTGCTGATGCCCAAAGGAAAGGCTAGTTTAAAATAGCAGTGTCACCATGTTGTTCTAAAGCTTAAAATGATATAGTGTGGTGTGTAAGTATGTATAAGCATAATGAAAAATAAAATTGGATAAAGTACCTCAAAAGCGACAGATTGCTACAAAACTTTTCAAGTTTGGAAGGGTGGACTACTTCATTGTAGCTAAAGAAACAACTCATTTAAATCCTCTCCTGTGTTGAACAGTGAAATAAAACCTGCTTGTGTTGTTGCAGGGAATCTTGCAAAAAATGACTTAGAAACCTGTATGAGCGTACATGCAAGTGGGATTATCAACCTTCCCAAACATTTGAGAAATCAGAAACAACAGTCCTGCAGTCACTGTACGCTCATGACTTCAAGGTCATCAATCTCTTCACTGAAGATCATCAAGCACTAAATCATTAGGAGATTAAAACCTTTCCATGCTACTTTATCCTGTAGGCAAAAATTACACTAAACATCACAGTTAAATCTCATTGAAAGGAGAACAACACATGACACACACACACAGAGAAAAACAGCAGCAAACAAGCTCCTGTAACTCCACATAATCATCACATAAAACTGCCCTAATTTAATCCCTGCTGCAAACAGTTCCACTAGTCCATGATCAATAGGGACAAGTCACAACAACGTGTGGCTGCTTCCCCTGCCCTGTCAGCAGCAACAGGGGAACAAAGGAAACCTCCCCATCTCGCACCTACAGCACCCAGAGAAACTACCGGGCTGCCATTTCTGCCACGCTCGGCTTTTATTGTTCAATTGCTTGCTCACAGTATTTTCCTTTGCATTCCTCAAAGCACTGTTACTGAAACAGATGAAATTTACATGTATTCATTAAAACACTAACACAAGGAAATAGGGAAACCTACAATAATATACAACAGTTAATTGTATAGAAGCATTGGGCACATCCCTTCACTCTTGCTTAAATTGTTCCTTAATGTTGCAATGCTTCCTCAAACCCAACACATTGCCAGGATTTTCTTACTGGTAAAACCTTCTCAAACTTATTTGTTTACATGCACTACATAGAGAAAATAAGCCACTCCACACCCTTGGTTTATGACCTGGTTAAACCTCAGTCCAAGGAACTCTGAACTACTCAACCACAAAAGACCTTAACAGTCATTTTTTCTGGCACTCTTTTCAAGCTCAGCTGTTCTTCACTATTAACATCAACTGGAAATTTTGTCCCTATGTCTCAAAAGATTAGATGATCTTTGAAAATAAAGCAATTCTTAACCTGAAATCATAGACTTGATAGAAGAAATATTTTAAAAAGCGATTGCATATTTTGTGCAAAATGGAAACTTTAATATGAGAAGCTTAAGAAATCTAATAACAGCCCTTAATGCAATCTTATTTGTACTATTTGTGTTGCTCCTTACAAGTCACTTCTTAAGTGAATGCAGATAACATCAGGCAGATTGTTTCCAGATTTCCAGAAGGCAGAATTGTCACAGGACTGACACATCCAGCATTGTCACGGGCAGACTGGAACAGCAGCACCGAATGACAGCTTGAAAAATTTCTTAAAAATGCCTTGGCCTAGTTGCTGCTGCTGAATCACTGCCACTGGTGCTGGTGTGAAGGGAAGAAAGGCATGCACTGGTGTGGCAGCTGGTTTACACATCTATTCAGTAACCATGATGTGACCTGTGACAGGTAGAGGTGATTATCAAAGGGCCTCTACACACTTAGGAGCAATAGCATTCCTGTCTTTCATCTTAGGCTTTTGGGAAATCTTTCTTTTCCTTTGAATTTATCAGGTTTATGGGGCATTTTTAGTGAAAAGTTATTATAACAGCGTACCTTCCGTAGTCTCACCTTAAGGAAACAGCTAGAACTGCATGACAAGCAGCTGGCCTCAGTTAACTGAGAACTTATGATGTGTGACTTTTTAGGAACAGCTCTAGTCCAAGCAGGCCCTCTGGAAGCACCACCTTGGCCCCTGGCACTTGTGACAGGTGACTCTTTGATCATACTCCAAAACTGATCTGAGAGATCAGCTAATTAAAACCCTGGTAGCTAACACCAGGCACCAGCTCTGCTTTGAAGGCAGACACAAAACAAGCAATGAGGTGATGTGAGAAAGGAACATCTGGAATGAGAGCTACCACAGATAAAGCCACAATCTGAAATCAGGTTTTGATCAACACCAAAGCTCTCTTCCTATGTTAGATGTACCCAAATTACTTCATCTGATACTCTGACAATATGCTAAGAGCCTACATAAAAAGTGAACTCCCATCTTTATGACAGAATATTCTCTCAGTCTTTAACAAGGTTTAAACAAATACGCAAACAATCTTTTTTAAAGAAACATAAAAACAAAATATTTACCACTGAAATCTTTGTTTTTACTCTTTCCTAAAAATATATCAGGGATTAAAAGTATTGCATGGCATTATGTGACAGCTCCATGCCCCAGGAGGCCACCACAAGAAAGAAATATTGGCCTCTTATTCTTTTCTTCTGAAAGTCTTTGCTTGCTGAAAGAGCAGTTTACAGGAAAAATGTTCTTGATGTTCTCCATTAAATCTACTCAGTTCCTTAACAGCCTGCTGTTCCTTAACAGCCTGCTGTTATTAGTTAGTTTAGAAATACCTTTTCTGCCTCTTTATATGGCTTTGTGCACCTGTGTATCTGTATTGTAATGAAAGCAGCCTGTGAAAACTTTTGTACAGCATCATCCATAAGAGCATTCAGAGATCTTTTACCCTTTCTGAAACAACCTCCTTCACAAAGAATGCTACATGTATAAAGGTGAAATGAAATCCATTACTTCTAGCAAACTAATATTTCATATTTAAATTATGTCACATATTTCACTTTCACTGAATGGTGAACTCATTATTTTGAACTCAGACTGTATAATCTAAGCCCTGGTCAACAAATTAAGTCATCAATTCATGTGAAATTCTGAATGCTCAGGAAAATTACAGAGGCTGGGGTTTTAATGCAGAATTTTCTTTTAATATACTTTAAAGCTTCCCTTGTGCCTGTGATGGACTTGTATTGCCATTCACCTGCTTGCCTTTTATTTTAGGATCCTAGAAAACAGAATTTCATTTCCTCTGCAGATGTCACAGATTATTTTTATGCACCCAGCACACTAAAATACTTGAGAAACATTTAATAAAAGTTATTTACTTTCCTGGAAACATTAGGGAGTTACTGTTTTCTAAAACCCCTTTCAAACTCAAATCTGGTCCTGAATTTAAATCCCTACACAGAGAGGAGGGCAGCCTCACCTTTTTAAAAGTTAGCTTGAAGAGTATCCTATTGGGATGAAGAATTACTCTAGCTGGGACATGATTTCAGAAGATCTGAAAATCTGTTTTTCAGATATTAATTTTCAAGTTTTCTCTACTTCCATTTCACTGAAGACTAAAACAGGCTGTTCAACATCCTTTCCATTAATGTCTCAGAAAATGGAGTGGACAAGATATCAGATAAATAATGTTGTCAATCACCATATTCTAACAAAAGAGTCTGGTGCAAATTCTTCTGACATTTTCTCTAAAATCTCTATTAAGTCATTCAGTATTTCTTGTTTAAGAAATTACTTCTAATACACAAGTTCTAAGAAAGTTTTTCTTCCTTTCCAGAACTAATGTGAAGCAACAAGGTTCTGGTCCAAACACTGAGTTTCTTCATGGCACTACACAGCATTAATGAAGTGCTCCTCAAACTGATTACATCTGTAAGTTAATGACCTGCCATTATCACACTGAGAGAACTCATCAGTACTGCTCACATCCTTAAATATGTGCATATCTTTGCTAAACCTTAACAGAGGCAAAAATCATTCACCATTATCTAGTTGCATGATTGGGTTTGAAAATAGGAAATATTAAATGATTAAAATGACACAATTAAAATTACCAAATGCACAAAACAGCCATTGAAGTATTAAAAAAACACAGCCCTCTTTAAAGTTACATAATATTTGCCACTCAAAAATAAATCATGACTCATATTTTCTTTTTCAAATGCTTTATAGTTGGCCCTAATCCTGAAGACATCTCCTTCTAACCAGTGTATCAGGAATGCCATTGTAGTCTCACACACACTGTATTGGGGAAGACACTTTTGAAAAGAGCCCAGTGATTTTCCAGCTCCACCTGCCTTCCATCCATGCTGCTCCCCTCAGGCTGCAGGAAGACAACCCAAGGTGCCCAGCAGCACATGAAACCATCTCAGCCATCACACACTGACCCTTGTGGCACGCTCAGACACACTCCTGCATCCTTCACAGGGCATCCTGAGGCTGCACCTGGGGGCCACGCCGCCAAAGTAGCTGCTGGACGGGCAGCACATCTGTCCTGAAAGCAGCTTCAGGGCACCCTACAAAATTGAGCCTGAAAAAGAACCAGCATGAGTCCTCGCAATAGTAACAGTAACCCCATGAGAACTCACTGCTTGAGCATTTAAGAAATGCTCCTCCTCAGCTAAAACTTTTATTTTTTTTTCTCACCAAAGTAATCCCTAGACCTGAGTTTAAATTCCTAGTAACATATTACTGGGGGAGGCAAGGGGGAAATAAACATGAAAAAAAAAGGTATGGTCCTGGTAATGCATATTCATTAGCTACCTTTTGCAGGGAAACTTCTCCCCAAGGTGATTCAAGATCTTGGGAGTGTAATGTCCCAAATGAAAATACTTCTTCCACCCTCTAAATATTTAACCTGCATGATAACATTTATTTACATAATATACTTAATTAGAAAAACGTCCTTGGAATTATTACCTTGGATTCAAGGATGTCTGTAGCTTTTTAGTAGCTATCACGCATTTTAAAGCGGAATAAATTTCATGGCACATACCAGCTGAGCTGGACTAAACTGACTACTTTTTAATGTGCTCACATAGTTTAAAGGGACAAGAGACAGAATATTAGCTGTATTGGTCTAATATGCTCATAATTAATGTTTGAAAACAGTTCTTTAGAATTATTACCTTTACTGATGCCCCATCCCTGGAGGTGTTCAAGGCCAGGTTGGATAGGGCTTTGAAACAACCTGGTCTAGTGGAGGATGTCCCAGCCCATGGTAGGGGGATTGAAACTGGATGATCTTTAAGGTCCTTCCAACTCATTCTACAATTCTATTTGGAATCACCCACATGTCTAATTCGTTTATATTATGCACACACATTGTTTTGGGAATCCTTACAACCTATTCAACTCAAAAATAACTATAAACAAAGTCATGCAAGATGTTTCCTGTTTTCATGCAACTCTAAATCCTTATTTTTACATGAATGGTTTTTTCCCCCCTATTTTACTGATGCTCAACTTTATTTTTTAGAATAAACTCCCAGGCGCTTTGCAGGCAACACAGCCCGCCCATCCAAAACATGCCCTGCAGTAAAACTTTGGCAGACTCCTGAGGTTAATCACGGCTGGCCTTCAGGCCGGCTCATGGCTCTTTTCCCCGGAGCAGCAGCAGCCCGGAGCCAGCCCCGCACAGGCAGGGGAACATCCCCGCAGGCCCTGACCGCACCCCGGCCCGCGGGGCTCGGCTGCCCGGACAGCCCAGGCCCGGAGCGGCTCCTCCCCGGGCCCCCGCCCGCCGGCACCTCGGCATTCAGTGTCGCTTATCGTGAGGGGTCAGCTATTTATATTTATAGCTCAGGGCTTGTTTCTTTCCCAGTGGCATTTGGAGGCCCGGGGGGTGTGTGCGGCACACGGCTCCCGCCCGGGCACGTTCGCGTCCCGCCGCTGGCTGTGGGAGAGCGACGGGGACCGGGGAGAGGGAGCGGGGAGGGAGAGAAGCGGCAGGAGCAAGGAGCGGCAGCTGAAGGAAAGAGCGCTGGAGGGAGGAAAGGCGGAGCAGCGGGGACAGAGGGGACCCGCACGGGCCGAGAGGAAGCGGGGGAAAGCGGGAGCCGCAGGAAACGCAGGGTGGGGAAGCGCCGAGGGAGCGGCTGAAGGAGCCGGCTCGGCACCCACCTGGCACCGGCACACAATATCCGACTCGGTGGCCAGCAGGTCGACCACCTTGCCCTTGCCTTCGTCCCCCCACTGCGCCCCCAGCACCACCGTCACTTTGTTACCGCCCGGCTCGCTGCGCGCCCGCTTCAGCCCGCCGGCGGCGGGGTGACCGCTGCGGTCGTTGGACGCCCGGGTGCCCGACATGCTGGCTGGGAGGGTGGCTGTGGCCGCAGCAGCCGCCGCCTCACGCTGCCTCGCTCCCCGCCGCCGCCGAGCCCTGCGCGCTGCCCGCGCCGCGCCGCCGCCGCCGCCCGCATTTAAGGGCGCCGCCAACGCCGCCCGCCCCGCGCCGCGCTGACGTGCGGGGCCGCTGCCCCTCGGGCTCGGCCTCGGCCGCGTGCCCGGCCGCGCTCGCACGCACGGTCCAGACACACCGACACACAGACACACACACAGACACACACACGCTCTCACAGCACCTCTCACACTCACAGTCCCCTCACACACACACCACACGCTGTACTCACAGACACAGTCCCCTTACATGTGCTCACGGAGCACCCCACACAAGCACGGTCCCCTCGCATTCACGGTCCCCTTGCACACAGGCACAACTGACGGAGGCGGTGGAACTGTGAGGAATACACGGCCCCAGGGCACGCGTGCAATGGGCGCCTCAGAGGGATGCAGGCAGGCCCTTGTCACCCTCAGGGAGACACATGGGTCTGAGATGAGCCTGTGGTAGGGACAGACAGATGGACAGACATCAGTCTGTGAGGCTCTCTCATGCAGGGATCTGTGTGTCACTGACGGGGCTGCATGGCAGAGTCACAGCACATGGGTGGGTTCAAGGCATGTGGCTGTCACAGCAGCCTGAGGCCTGTGGGGCTGTGTCACGCGGATGTACGGACACGTGTCATCCTGAGGTGCATGACTGTCACAGACTGTGACACTCACAAGCACTGACACTGTTACTGAGGTGTCGGGGCCTTGGGCACAGGAGCTGTTGTCCTTGTGACACACACACACACACACAGTCCTGAGGTGCATGACCCTGTGACACAGACAGACAGACAGACAGGCAGACAGGCAGGCACTGCCCCGAGGAGCACAGGCTGCTGTCACTGCAAGACGGATGCTGCCCTGAGGCATTTGGGGCTGTTGCTGTCAGACATGTGGGTAATTGCACCCTCAGAGAATCCTGGCATGCGCACAGGTACTCTCAGGGTACCCTGTGGTACGTGACAATCGGAAGGAAAGGGACAGGCGCACAAGCTGCTCCAGCGCACAGGGATCATGAGACACAAACATCCACCCGCTGGCCTGAGAAACGCAGGCAGGCGCACTCTGAGTTTGACTGACACACACGTTAGCCTAAAATACATGTGACTGTTGTTACTGCACTGGCACTTACCCTGTTGTCAGGCACATACATAGTCTGTTCTATGGCCTGAGACACTCGAGACTATTTTGGCGAGGCACACATGCACACCCACACATGCGCTCACACACTGACCCAAAAAAACCCCCACAGGGCCCTCCGTTTGAGACAGATAAACAAGGAAGGCATGTGGAGCTGTGTCACAAGGACAGATTTAAGCACCCAGTTCTCTGTTGTGACAGGCGAACAGACCATGCCTGTCACCTATAATCCCTTCCCCATACACGATCACAGGCTAGGTTTGGCTTTTTCTGCAGCACATGCACTGTAGCTCCAGGCATGTTGGCACAGTGTCCTTTATAAGAGTGAGTTGAAATGTGTAAGGTTAACAGACTAGACTGAGGTACATACACCGGTGTTGGTGTGAGGTGTATAAATACATGTATGTACCAGCACACATGCATGGAGACAAAACAGCAGAACACACCAGGCTGCAGCTTCAGTGCAGGGGGAACTGCACCAGCTGCTGCTTCCATGCTCCTCCTGGCAATTGCGTGCGTGTGATCCCTACCAAGAGAGCAAGGGACAGAAATTCAGCATTTTCCAGTGACACGCTCCCTCTCTTACACTCTGACTCAGATGAGATGCTGTGATATTTATGAGATTACACAAGCACATAGTTTGTGCAGTGGTAAAAAATGCAGAAGGGTAGCTCCACAACCTATTACTCTGGCAGAAGGATGAAAAGAAACTATTGGAATACTCTAATGAACTCCTGAGAAATAAAAATATCCAGCGTGTACAGTCCACTTAAAACATGCATATTTTTGCCTTGTATATGTCCATGTAAATTTCTACCCGTTCCTATAGACATACATGGATGTGTTTATGAATGTGCGTGTATAGGTCATAATCCAGACTCCAGCTCCTTGTAGGGATTCATGATGGCAAAAGGAGGAGACAATTGCTTTACTTCAATTTTCCCATTTGCAGTGATTCTTCTATGAAAGAGAGGTAGAGAAAATTTAACACTCTGTATGCTTCAGCTGAGTATAGCAAGAAACAGTGGAGGTAATAAATATGGAAGACAGGAAGGGAGATCCTGATGTTTGAGCCTAGTTCTCTGGCTTCTGCAATCAGTGAAATCATACAGCACCTCGCTGTTCCTACTGAATAAGTTCCAGAGCTGTTCTAGTTAGAAACCTCTGCTAATTTCCAGCCTTCTGGCTGATTTATATCCACATGTTCTATGCTGATGTTGCCATTTAATTTAAATACTTCTTCCTTTCCCTTCCCTGTATGTTTATTTATAGACATAATTACACCCAGTCTCCAGCTTTGTTTTGTTCAGCAGAAAATCAAGAATTTTTTTGCTCTTCTCTCAAGGCAGACTCTCAAACTGCTGATCATTCTCACCTGCCAGCCCTGCACCTGTTCTGATTTTTGCTCATGTTTCCTGAATATGGGCAGAGAGAATTGTACACTGTGGTCCATGTCAAGTTCCCTGTTACCTTCTACCAGGCAATTAGTCTTCGATTTTCACGTGGAAACATCTCACCTAAGATATTCCTGGACCTGCCAAGTTTCACATACGTGGTGAGAGTCAGCTCCTTTCTCACACCTCACTGCAGGGCTGGTATCTCACACACTGAAATTCCGCTGACTCTTTCTGCCATTCACACTTCACATGCACAATTCAGCTGCTTGGCATTTCATGCATATATTCACAGCCAGATGCCACATGTGATCTATTGTGGCCTGATGACACTCCAGCTTGGGCTTTGGAATTTTGTATTATAGAATTTTAACCTTTATTTTTATCCTGAACATTATTTCGGTTTGAAGGATGTGTGGTGGGCTGACCTTGACTGGAGCCAGTTGCCCCCTGAGCTACTCTATTACTCCCCTCCTCAGCAGAATGAGGGCAGAGAAAATAAGATGATAAAACCCCTCATGGGTCAAAGTAAAGGCAGTTTTCTGAAGCAAAAACAAGAGTCATGTGCACACAAGCAAAGGAAAAACCAAAAAGATGTAATTGTCTACTTTCCCTCAGCAAACTGTGTTTGACCACTTCCTGGGATGCAGGGCTTCAGCACATTTAGTGGTTGCTCTGGAAGACAAATGGCATAAATAATAAATGGCCCCCTTCCTCCTTTCTCTTTGCTTTACCTGAGTAGAGTCTTTGATCAGTTTGGGTCAGCTGTCCTGGTTATGTTCCCTCCCACAGCCTACTTGTGAAGGGAGGAATGTTGGAGAGATGATGATGTGTGAGCATCACTCAGCAGTAGCCAAAACACTGATGTGTTATCAACACCCAGCTACCATTGCAAAGCACAGCTCTAGGAGGGCTGCTATGGGAAAAATTAATTCCATCTCAGCCAGACCAAATACAGGAATTAGTTACTGTGAATTCTTTTAAGACATTTGGTTCCTTCAGTCTAATATACACCACAACTCCTTGAGCACAGGCTTTACTCTTTGGGCTTCTTGCCCTGGTACCTGGCAGTCTAAAGCTGCCCAACATGAGACCACTTGAGCTTGAACTTGTTCCATCTCACGTGGGAACACCCAGCACTGGCCATTTTCTCTTCCCAGTCACACAGTGACAGCTTGTGGAACTCATCTAAAAATTTCTGCACTGGTCTGTCATTCCCTTAAACATATGCAGCCAGTCTGATCCTGCTGAGGAACAGAAATTATTGCTAATGACTTTTCTTTAGCTGCCTTTGTAATTGTTCTCAGCCCATACTCTGCACTACATTGAGTATCTTAATGAAGTCCATGTCTACTGCATTTCATCTGGCTTGATAGCTGTCAAAGGGAGCCAGTGCCAGAGTGATCTGGTTTGGCTTTTGCTCTTCCATTTTGGAGTTTACCTCGGTTTCATTCACCTCCAGGCTTTATTTTCTTTAAAGTTTCCTCTAAAGCTTCCCTTACCATTCTGGCATGTTTTGTAGGGTTTTTTGCAACTTAATAACAAAATAATTTTGTCCATAAAGTAATAAAACCTGTGCCATCTCATTATGGAATATTGTGTTTATGACTCTTTTTACAATTTGAAAACAGGAGCCCCAAGGACAGTGAAATGTAGTACCATCACTTAGTTCCCTCACTGATTCTCCTCTAATTCTCCTCAAAACGGATGACTTGCAAGTCAGCTCCACACAGAATACAAAAACATCCTTTGATTCAAAAATACATATTCCTGGTGGTGTTCCTCTGCAGAAGCTGTTTACAGCTACATTTTGGAGTCAGAGAGGATGTTGGTGCTCTATTTATTATTGTTTTTATGGCATTTAACATTGCCCTTCTTGCATGTTTGGTTTTTTTCCTCTCTTTATGGTACTCTATACCTAGTAGTATAGAACTCAAATGTTTTTCCAGATTAATGTTATTGCTGTTCTTGCATTTGGTTGGGTTTTAGTTACGGTCTGTTTTTTTTAAAAGCAAATCATCCTGATGTGACCACATGTAAATTGGCTGCTTAAGGACAGACTCCAGTCTTTTTGACAGGAGATGACACACTTTTGTGCTGTTTGGTTATGAATACATTTATAACTTTAATATATCTTCCAAAAAGGTACATTCACATTCACTGTCCTTCTGAGATGGCCATAAACTCCAGTTTTATTTTCTTTCTTGTGCCACCAATGCCAAACCTTCTGTTTCTATAAACTGTTTTACTGGTCACTTTGAAAGCAAACTAATCAACCAGGGGAACACTTCTTATTATTAAAATTCAAATGATTTAACTAATCACAGAAATAATACCAAGCAGGTTAATTACCTGAAGTGAGAGACCAAGTGCCACACTTTTAACACCAGGATAGAAGGAAACTTAAGTCCACTGAAATCGATTGATTTAAATGCATTTTGGTGTGTGAGATGGAAAAAACAAACAGTTCTCCAAGGTTGATTTTGCTCAGTTAAAAGCAAATGTTTGACTTTTAAATTGAGTAAGATATTAACAGTGAGGTCATGTAGAGTGCCATGAGACTTGTAAGGGCCACAGGAAGGCAGCAGCCTTGTCCCCTGTGAGTCACCTGGTGCTGGGTGCTGATAAAGAAGGGAATGAACTGGTAATAATCAGAATTGGTTAATAATCAGAATCTCAATAATCAGAATTGGTGTCTCTGTTCCTCAGAGCTCCTCCATCAGAACCAGTTCACCTGGCAACACTTGACCTTTGCAAATTCACAGGAAAAACATCAAGCATTTGCCTTCTCATATGAAAAAATGCAGTGCTTTTTAGTTCTGGGTGACTAATGATAGCAAAATACGTGCACATGATTAAAGCAATGCACTTTGGATTTACTTCAGAATAAATTAACCCAAACTATACTGCTTCTTTTCAGAATTGCACTTTTACCAAACACCTGTTTGTTCACATCCCTGATAAAAATAGTAAAATGGTGCAAGAGCACATGAAGATCTATACTTGGAGAGTAATAAAGAGGTAATTAATTAGATAAAGTATATATCAAATCAGAAAGGCAGTATTTGTGGTTCCACTTTATCTTCCATTTCCATGAAAGACTTGAAGCATGCAAAAAAAGTGTATTGAATGTGCAGGTGAATGAAAGTGAAAGCAAAAAGTATCATGCTGGAGAACAAAATG